>NC_062966.1:11098737-11161882 GCF_023119035.1 Salvia hispanica
GGTAACATAAATCTAAAATAAGAAAAACATAGTAATGAATAAAAATGAATAGAAAGAACCAAATAATATAACTAAAAAGAAAAAAAAATACCAATAAGTTCATAAAATATTAAAAACAAATACTCTCTTCGTTCCACAGTAATAGAGGCGTTTCGTTTTGAGCTCTCGTTTTGAAAAAATGATACTACTAATAAATAGTTAAAGTGGAGAAAGAGTAAAGTAAGAGAGAGAATAATATAGTGGAGAGTCTTATCTATAATATTCTCTCTCTTACTTTACTCTTTCTCCACTTTAACTATTTATTATTATTTTTTCAAAATAAGTGCTCAAAACGAAATCTATTACTATGGAACGGATGGAGTACGATGTTGTATCAAAGATATAGAAAAATGAATGAAAAAAACAAAAAATATAATTAAGAAAATGTTAAGAAACAAAAAAATATAATTAATAAAATGAAAAGGAACGAAAATATAATTAAAAAGAAAAAAATTAGAATTTAAATGTTACTTAGAAAAGCAGGAACAATAGCTTGCTTGGAAAATTTGCAAAGTATTAATATATTTAATTAGTAACCCTAGGAAACGACTAAATCATTAATCACATTATTAATCATTATTTAGTGAAATTGGCTATAATTTTTAGAAATGCGTGAATAGCCTATAGAAGAAATTCCTAGAAAAATAATCATTATGATTCAATAAATAATTTCATGATATTTATTACACATTATATTCATTACATTGCTACGAATATTTAGATTTGCCCAAAAGTTTTAAATAATTAAATTCGTGCCCAAAAACTAATAAATATTCAATATTAAGATCAAAACTCGCCTTTTTTACATATATAGATATAGATATAGATAATCTACTTAATATATGCAATAGAACGTAACTTTCAACTGCAATACAATTCATATCTTGCCTTAACCGCTGTCCGCCTTACCAAACGAGCCTCACATAATAATAGGCATCATGGAAATATCAAATGTCATAGCCATATAACTATATAACTATATATGTGGTGCATACATCACAACCTAATACTGCACTATCCGTAATATTGAATTAAAAAAAGTATAGGACGACAAAATACAGCGCAAAAATATACTAATATAATAGGAGTATAATATAATATAATACTATAATATGATAATAACAAAATAAGAGGATATTATTCAGTGGACAACAGGGTACAGTCCAATAATGCGTGAGTTGTTCCTTATCTGTGTGCGTGATTGACAGAGAGAGAGAGTTGGCCGAAGACACTGTTTTCCAGCTCACGCAACTATATCAATTGATAGCAACTCATGATATATGATAAACCACGATCTCATAATTTGAGCAAACTTATCAATTCCAATTTAATCAATTGTACTACTAATTTGTAAATATCTGCACAAACAAGCAGACACTAGGTTCACTTATCCAACTATCCACCTCTATCCTCAATACTCAATAGTGATTGTGGTCTGTGGAGTTTCGAGTCATCAATCAAATGGTAGAGAGTGACACGCCCAAAACTACACAATATCATATCACAGCATTGCTGTTCCAGAATAGGTGCAATTATTTATGAACATGGATTCCAACAATTTCCTCTAATTTACTATAACAGTAAAAAATGAATCGTTCACTTTACACAGGCTAGCAATATCGATCACATTTAATAATTTATGCAACTATATATTGGGGAAGGGAAAATGGTGATGGAATAACCATGCAGATCAAAATTTTGAGGAACAGTAGCATAGCATCCATCTTGATTATACAGCCATCTCACTATACCTATGACTTCTACTACTCTCTCCTTCATTGCATTGTTTATTGATCATGCCACGATGACTATCTTCACCTATGGAACTGGAAGAGTTACGCCCAATTCGCCGCTCCTGGAGATCAAAAAGATCAGCCTACCTCTTTTGACTCATTCATACTATGAAATCAAGAACTACTGAGCAAGAGCAAGACTTACCTCGCGAGATTGGAAGTCTTCTGATTCCAGCATGTGTATCACGTGTCCCATCTTGGGCCGTTTCTGGGCATCGGGATCAACACATCGAAGGGCTGCCAAGAGCAGGCGCTTCAGCGCTTTGGAGGCAGGCCGTTCAGGCAACTTGGGATCTGCTACTTCCTCCGATTTCCTGTTTCCAACCATCATCTTCAGCCACTCAACCAGATTGACCTGCATTGTATTTGTTTCCAGTAAGACTTTGGTCTGCAAGCTTGGCAGTTGATGTGAACTAACCTCTTCTTTTGGCCGGGAATAATCAACCGGTGATCTACCGGTGATGATCTCCATGATCAATATTCCAAAGCTATATACATCACTCTTCTCGTTCAGCATACCAGTGCAAGCATATTCAGGAGCAACATAACTAGCAAACCAATGAAGAACAGTTTATAGCAACTCAACCTCTCATGAAATTACTCATTAAAAAAAAGATTTTTTATGAAGTATAAATTATGGATTGCTTACCCAAATGTTCCCATCACTCGTGTTGTCACGTAAGAAATCTCTGGATTCAAAAGTTTAGCTAGACCAAAGTCTGATAATTTAGGATGCCACTGATGATCAAGCAGTATGTTGCTGGACTTGATGTCACGGTGAACAACCTTCGGCTCCAGACCTTCATGGAGATAAGCCAATCTGCAACAAAAAAGATAATCCAAGTATAAATAGAAGGAACAACCATGGGCAGATCAAATGTTTTCAAACTACACACCCTTTAGCAGTTCCAATTATTATATTCACACGAATCTCCCATGTCAAAGGGCTGATTTCTCCCACATCTCCATGAAGCCATTGCTCCAAATTTCCATTATCAACATATTCATAGACAAGCATCCTGCATACAAGCACATATAAAAAATGAAGAACATTAAAAGTCTTAATGCTTGATGCTTAGATATAGCTAAAACTGAAATTCATTTATGATACCTGTAGGCTCCTTCGACACAGTAACCGAGCAACCTGACAAGATTCTTGTGTCTAACACGTCCAATTGCATCCACTTCAACCTTGAACTCTTTTTCCGCTTGTCCCCTGAGAAATGTCAAGGGAAAGACATTCACATAAAGTTCATAGAAAAAATCCTCTTCAACCTAATCAACAAAACCATGCATTAAATGAATTTGAGAAACCACTTTACCTGTTGTTCAACAAATTCTTTACAGCTATACGGGTGTTATCAGCTAACTCGCCATAATACACAATGCCGTATCCACCTTCACCAATCACATTCTCATCAGACAAACTGTTACAGGCTGCCTCAAGCTCTCTCAAAGTATACCACCTTCCCCATCCCAAATGGGACACCTCTGGCAACGACCCATTGCCACCATGGGATCCTGTCTCAGCCCCACTAGTACCCCTGCTCTCGCCACTTGATCCTGCTCTATCAGAAAACACAACTCTGTGCTCCACCTTCCCCATATCTATCTGTATCTCTGGCACAGCCTGAGATTTTCATATCCATATAAAATAAATAACTGCTCTCAACAATCTAAACCTTGTTATCGTTTTTAAATAAGACTATTTACAATGCATTAAATAAATCATAATTTGGATTTTCCAATAAAGGATATATCTGTTTCTGTACAAGGAATTCAATTTAAAATAAAATCTGTCATTAAATTCATATGAGCACAATAGAGTAAATTTCTGAACAACTAAATCGAAAATAACAAGTAAACATCAACTTCAGAAAATAAGCAAAAATCGAAATTCATGGAACAAAACGATTGAATACTAGTACTATCATAGGCATGTGAGCTCCCAAAGTTTTTTTTTTTTTTTTTAAAAAAGAGAAACTCAAATATGATTTTCTCAGTCCAACTCGATTCGCTACTGGTTAAGCAATCAAAGCAAAACCACGATTTATGAACCAGAGAATAATTTCTCCCTAATTCACCAAACAATAAGTTCCTTCAGATTTTTCATTATCAATGAAAAAAATTACAAATCGAAGAAATCAGAAATTTACCTGAGGTGCGACGGAGCGTTGCTCAGCGGCGTCGCGGGCGATCACCTGTATCTCCTTCGATATGGACGGACTCATCTCGCTCGCCGGGAAGCGCAATTTTCCCTTGCTGCCGGCGCTACCGCGGCGGCGGAAGGCGGTGATGCAGAGCGACACGAGGAAGAGAATGAGCACTATGACTGCTCCGATTACTATCCCGATCACCACCCATAGATGCAGGCCGAAGATCGATGTCCTGTTAGAGAGCTCGGTGTCCACAAACGCCGTATCCAAAACTGACATTTCTTCTGTGATTCACATTCACAAAATCAGCCAATTCCCCACGTCCCCTACCTATCTATTTACGAGATTTAACGAATGCGAACTCTGCGTGTGTGGGATAAGGTGAAAAATACACATGCAAGGAGGAAACTGAACTGGTTGTGAGATACGACTTCAGTGAATTGCGTGTTTGCTAATAAATTTGTGTTCAATGGATTCAAGGTGGAAACTGTGAAAGTGAACTGGTTGTGAGATAGGAATTCAGTGATTGCGTGTGTTGGCAATTGGTTTAATAAATTTGTATTCAATGGATTCGATTCCTCCGGTTCCGGCGAGTGTGTAGAGAGAGAGAGAGAATCGGTGAATTAGACTAGAGAGTGGACAGTGTGTGTGTTTTGATTTTGCCTGCTTTTGCTTTTATATTTTTATCTTTCATTTGCGCTGGACCTCTTTTCCTTTTCTCTTTTTATCAATCCTTTACAAAAATGAAATGTACTACACTCATGATATTATATTTATAACGCAATTTAGAATAAATTGGCGTTTATTCAATTTATTTTCTCGGTCATTGGTCAAACACCATACATTACTTTCCCAAATATAAACGCATAATCAACTCAAACTCTATAATTTGGTAAGATAATTATGGGTTAATGTTTGTTCATAATTAAAACAATTCTTCTATTAAAGCCTTTTTTTCCTGTTAAAGTGAGACCAAAGTTTAAAATTTGAAATTTAAAAGTTAGGTGTTTTTCTCTAGTTTAATAGGTAACTATCTATATGAATTTAATTACATGGTATATTATTTCAACTTGGGCATATTGCATTGAACCTTAATAGTATGATTATTATTTATTGGTTACTCACTCCGCATTGTATATGGTGAATAACTTTATAAATATCAACTATAGCTTCATGAAGCATTCACTTTAGAAATACTGCATTTGATTTTTCTTGCAAAACATTTTGAAAATATTTGAAATTTTTTATAGTGTCAATCTCCATGAAACAAATACTAACAGAGGAAAACTTATCGAGTATAAATTGGAAATTACAAAAGTTAGAAATGGGATTGAAAAATAAACAATTTTTAATATCTAAGTTTAGAAATGGTCCAAATAATGAATCCTCAGACTCGTGGAATTTCAGACCCACTATAAACGGTTGAAGATGAGAATAATGACACGTGTCGAGCAAAGACGCATTTGATTGACGGAGTCAAGCAATATGATAAGAAGGGGATTATATGATGCGTTCAATTTAATTGATAGAGGTTTCTTATAGGCAGAAAAGGACAGTCACTATTTTTAAGAATATCAATTATATGTGGCTAGATCTAGCTGTAGCTTAACTGGTTTTGATGTGACTGAATTTTACATTTTTTTTCCATTAATGGAAAATATGTAATCGACGAATATTTATTCAAATTATCTTAAATGGCTTACCAAACAAATTTTAATAATGTAGGTGAATTGTGAAAATTTTGTCAATTTTTCACTCCACGCATTCTTTCAAATATTTCACAAGTGATCTTATTTTTAATATTCCATGCATCCCAATTAAGGTTGGCCAAAAATTTTTGAGCATGAAAATTAAAAAATTGTATTGGATTGACTAAATAAAAATAAAATACAATAGGAGAAAATATTAAAAAAGATAAAGGGAGAAAAAGTAAGAGTGATTAAATGCTTTGTTTATTAAAAAAAATAAAAATAACTCAAGTTTATTCGAACGTTCCAAAAACGAATACGATTTAAATTGGGACATTCCAAAAATGAATATGGCTCAAACTTAGTTGGAATATAAGAGGGAATATAATTTTGGAGATATCATATATCTAATGCTCTAATGCTCAATAATAACGTGTCAATGTAAGCAATCATGTTGATTTTAATTAGTTATAATAAGTTTCATTTAGTAGAAACTAGTATCATGTATGCGCTGTGCATTTATTAATAATATATTTTTAAAATATTAATTTTCAATTTTAATTAATTAAATAAAATTAGAATCAATGTTAATAATGAACAACATGAGTAACAATTTTAGTTATATGAAAATCAAAATTCTATACAAATCAACACTGAAGCATAATAAATTTGAAACAAATCGCATAATATAATGTCTAAACATTAAATCATGGAATAGGAAGATAAAAATCTATCACAATAAAAAATTAAACACAATGGATAATTACTCATCATTTTTAAAACTTCTTTATACACTATATTAATTTTATTTTTTAAAATCATTTCACTTCAACAGAACTCATAGGTAAAATAACTCGTTTGTTATCTTTAAAGTCGTCCGTCTCACCTAAAACTATAATAAAATAAGGAACAAAATCAATTTGCAATGCTCAAAATTAATAATCAATATGTATTCAAACGATCATCCGTAGAGCAAAGCATAAGATGAGACTCATGAAAGTACACAATCGAACAATTCACACCACATGCATTCGGTGAAGGGACAAAAATTTATTTTTATTTGAAATTCTAATCAAATTTAAATGACATAGTAAAACCTCTCATTCACTCCACTTAATCACACATGACATAGTAAAATAAATATGATTATCCGAAAAACAACAACGTATATTATCCCAAAATAATGAGGTGAGATGATGGAAATGAGTTAAGTGACTGGAACATAAAAAAGAAGGATAAATTCGTTCTTCGGAAACAACACTTTAAAAGGAAAGTTTCCATTATTCCACAACAATCGTTTGAGTTTCTGCACTCTCCTTGATTCGACTACTACTACTACTCATGCCAGACGAATTAACACAAATAGGCGCAAATTTAAATGACATAGTAAAACCTCCCACTCACTCCACTTAATCACACATGACATAGTAAAACCTCCCACTCATTGCACTTAATCAAACATTTAATGGCCTTTAAATTATATATATTTAATTTAATATAATTTTTAAAATTAAATGACAATCTTGTAAATTTCTCCAAAACTCCTCTTTTATATATTGTATAGATTATTAGTACGGAGTAGTATTTTATCTCATTACCATAAAAATATAACAATCATAATAAATATTACCTTAAAAAAATATATACCAACTTGCAGTAACACGTTTCAAACACAAAAACAAGAATCAATTACTAGAATTCATGATTCTGCAAAAAAAATACTACTGTATGAAAATAGGAAGAATCTCATGTTGGGGTCTGGGAGTATGAATAGATGGTCTTGCAATTTTTCGAATCCTAATTACAAATACGAGGTATAGACTAGTCTAATTAATTCACGCTACATCTATCTACGAAAAATATCTACGAAAAATAGTATTGATAGTTATATTATAATGCAAAATTGATAAAAATATTAATTAATAAAGATTATAACCCACTTCATTAAATATAAAATTTGATTACAAAAATAAAAAATTTGTCAAACTAATACAATCCATGATAAAAAAACAAAATAAGAAGAAGAAAAAGAAGATTACAAGGAACTTGACATACAAACTTAAACTTGAAATTGTATTTTTAAGCATAATCGAAGAAGGCCTTCGTCCATAAGACGAGGTACGCTCCAATAGTGCTTTCAGATAAGGTGTGGAATGCAAGATGATGCCTCCCTATTTATAAATCAAGTTATTGTTCTAGAATCAATATTTTCATCATGACTAACATATAACAGTTAAGAGTTTGGGAGTTACAGATATCTCTCATGGAGACTGACCAGACCTCATGTCGGAGAACGTTTCCCAATGTTTCTTGATATGTTTTGGTCGTTCGGGAGATGCACAGAAGATGTTCGCTATTGGTCAAAAAGTTAAGCTGGTCCAAAACCAATACCACGAACCATTCCCAAAGACCAAAATCCAAATCCACGGTGCGCGTGCGCGTGCGCGTGCATGGCACGCGGCGGTGGTGGTATATGTGTGAGCTTCACAACCCGTCATGTGTGTATATAATTGTTACACGTACACTTAGAGCCTTTAAAATACATTATTTAACATAAGGATCATTTCTCTATGTGAGATTAATTAACACATTAGTTAATCGTATAGCACCCCATTTAAATGACTAAGTTTAATTCACTATTTCTCGCTTCGGGGGAATGAGTTTAGAAAAAATTAATATACAACGATCATCTATTTGCAACATAGATCGATTTTATATTATTTCATTTCATAAAAATAAATATTTTGTCACTCGTACAATCCAGTTAAATTGCGTTGATTGAGCTATATTCCAACATAAAACATTGTAAAAAAATCTCTATCGATTGTCATATAGTAATGAGGTTTGACCGCCATATCTGGAAAATAGAAATGAGGCCAGTTGTATATATTAGTTGGCCTAGTAATAAAGTGGTTAATTTCTAAGATTAAAAATTTCGGGATCAAATCCACTGTAACATAACCTTTAAGTTTATGTTTATTTGACAATTAAAAAAAGTGAGACCACTATAATCATACTTGATTATAATTATATTTAATTATTACTATACTAATAACTATTAATTTATTAAATAATTATAATATAGTGCTCCTAGTAATTATTTAAAATATGATTACTATAATAATAAATATTTTTATAATATTTTATAATAATTAATAACTAATCAAGACAATCATAATGAAATATTAAAATTACGAATTATTCAATTATATATCAATAAATACTAATCCCCGTCTCACCTTAGACGACACGGTTTCTATTCGCACGTGTTTTGAAAAAATGATACGAATAATAAATAATCAAAGTTGAGAGAATAAAATAGAAGAGAGTTTCTTTTACATTATTTTATCTCCTACTTTACTTTCTCTCTATTTTAACTATTTATTTTATTTTTCCAAAATAAGTGTTGTTTTATTTTTCCAAAATAAGTGTCAATAAGAAAGGTATCATCTAGGATAAAGAGGGAGTAACTTATTAAGAAAATCTTAATTCTAAGATTCATTTTTGAGTAATCATTTTCACTTCCAAATATTATCTCAATCACAATCCGTCGTGCGTAGGAAAAGGTGTAAGTTCACCGTGTGGCATACCACGACTAAAAACGCTATTCTATAAATCGAAGTGAATTAGAAAGAGAGTCGTTGAAGAGTATACTTATTCTGTGGGCCCACGCGCTTCTCTTATGTTTTAATTAACCAACTTTTAATACAGCTGAGAAAAGTCTAAACAATTGAAGCTTTCTCCAATGGCCACAACCAAAATCCTCTCTCTCTACCACATCTCCCTCCTCCTTTCTCTCATCGCCGCCGCCGCCGCCGCTTCCTTCTCTCCAACCGATCACTTCCTCGTGAACTGCGGCTCCAGCGCTGCCCAGACCTTGGATGCCGACCACCGAGTCTTCGCAGGCGACGACCCGCGCTTCCTCGCGTCGACCCAGACGCTCCAGCTCGAGAGCTTAGATCCGCCTTCTCCGCTCTACCGCACCGCTCGAGCCTTCACCCACCCCGCGCATTACGTCTTCCCCATCACAGATCGCGGCGTTCATCACCTCGTACGCCTCCATTTCCACCCGCTTCGTGACAATCGCTGTGACCTAAGCGAAGCTGAATTCCACGTCATCGCCAACGGATTCCTGTTGCTGCGGAACTTCCGCCCCTCAACCGCCGCCAGCTCCGTGGTAATCAAGGAATTCGCCATCCCGGTCGACTCCGGCGAGTTGAAAATCACGTTTCTGCCCTCCGATAAATCCGGATTCGCGTTCGTGAACGCGATTGAGGTGATAACCGCTCCGATTGACCTAATTGCTGACGTGGCGCAGCTCGTGGACGCCGAGAAAAACGAGAGGATTCATGGATTGCTGAGGAGCGGTTTCGAGACTGTGCATAGGGTGAATGTTGGGGGATTCAAAGTGACGCCGTTTAACGATTCCCTGTGGAGGACTTGGATTACAGATGATGAGTTCTTCAATTCGATCGAGGGTTCCGAAACGGTTCACTTTGGGGGCATAATCAAGTACCGAAACGGCGGGTTAAGCCGAGAAGTGGGGCCGGATAATGTGTACAACACAGCGAGGGTGATTCGGAGCAAAGATAGCTCGATTCCGAAAGTGAATTTGACATGGTCGTTTCAAATCGAGAAGGGTTATAGTCACATGGTGCGTATGCATTTCTGTGATATAGCAAGTGTCTCCACATACATGTTGTATTTCAATGTGTATGTGAATGGCAACCTAGCATATGAGAATGTGGATTTGACGCAAAGCACCGATGCGATCCTGGCCTCGCCGTTCTATGCTGACTTCGTGGTGGATGAGGGGAGCTCGGGGAGCTTGGACGTGAGCGTGGGGCCGTCGAACATGAGCTGGCCGCGGGCAGTTGATGCCATTCTCAACGGGATTGAGATATGGAAGCTGAATAACACGATGGGGAGCTTTGGCGGAGAGGTGTGCGCGGATTCCGTGTGGAGGAGCTGGAGGACAGGGCACACTAGTGTGGTGCTTCCATTGATTGCTGCAATATTCTTGTTGCTATCTGCATCGGTGTTTTTGCAGAGGAGAAGGAATGCCTCTGCTTCGACGGGATGGGCTCGTTTGCCGGTTGATGTTTCTGAATCCAATCTAAAGGGTGGCAATCAATTGTCATCAATCAAGTAATCTGGGTTGTTTTTGCAGAGTGTGTGGTATGAATGTTTCATATATATATCAAGTATATGTGCCAAGCTTTAGGTGTTGTTGCTGTTGTGTTGGTTAATACATGCTAGAAGATTGTACTTCAAATAGGTGCTAGTTTGAATCTGCAACATCTTGTTTTTTGTCTAATATGTATATATACTATTTGGTGACTTCTTGTTCTACTCAACTGTTTGAAGTCACTAGGTGTTGTGAAATGCAAGTTATTACTATATCATCTTGTCTTAGTAATTCTTTTGCTTGGGATTTTTAATCATGTATATTTGGGTGTCGTTCCCCTTTACTTGTCTTCCGTCTTGTGACAGGCTTTTGACTACCTCTGATAATTTATGTTTGCTAATTTTTCCATGTATGTGCATTTTATGCCATTTGATATAGCATCTTCTAGATTCTGTCAATTACATCTAACAGAGACATGAATGGTTTAAGAGTTAGAGCATGTTTATAGCATGTATGACTTGTAGTAGTATGTAGTTATGCATCTATTGCAATTGAGCTTTCCTAATTTATATGGCGACCGGAAAGATGATGTGGTCTTTTGTATGGACTAAAAGTTGATAGAGAATGATCAAATGCACAAAATTATCAGATTGAGTGGGGTGCATTTTAGTTTTGAACTATATTTTGCACATTAATAGTAAACGCTAGTGTCCATATCATCTTTTTGGTCTGCACGTACATCCACGTCTACTTTTCGATATATGTATTTGCAAAAATAAATCTTATGCTCAATGAGGTTAGAAAAACTTGAATATTTGGTTGGGCCGCATCACCATTGGGCCTTCCAGTGGACTATTTTGAGTTGGACCTCATCGTTATTGGGCCATTTCATCCCTGATATAATTGAAGTCCTTCAATTCTTTTCAGTGGAATATTGTCATCACTTTTATTTTGTTAATAGCTAGTGTGCCCTCTTACATTCTTTATGACGACACGTGTAAGCCGGTAATCATTTCTACTCAGTGATGCTAACTGTCTGTCGGCCAATACAAAGATTAACTGATTGTGCAATATACATAGACATCAATAAGAAAAATAAAGCTTTAGTAGGTGATTTGAAACTATTCAAGTAAACTTATGAAAAAGTGGTGGTTGAATATGAAATAAGTACTATAAATGATGCATGTCATAGTGACGGAGAGTGGCATCTCATCCACATCATAGCCCATTAATTGCATTGTGAGTTACAAACAGACTTAACTATGTACTCAAATTGGGGTTCTTCTTATACACCTTGAACTACAACATCATTGTTTTCATGTTGCCAAGAAATGAAGAAAGGATTAAGCCACCCACATTTGATGTTTGATTGATGCAGACACCATTATTAGCTAGTCAAAATATATAGGTGGTGGCACCATGTTCCTTTTCTCAAGGAAAACTCAATTCATACAACTCCCAAACAAATTTCAAGATTTAAAAGTTTCACCAAACTGTAAAATTTAGTAAATTTCAAGCAGGCACTAATTATAGGACACATATATGCTTAATTCTTTTTCTTGCTTCTGGATAGTTGTTTACATTGTCTCAATCACCTCTAATTCTGAAATAACAAGTAAAATTTGAAGTATTTTTTTCTACGAAAACTATCATAGTATATGGAGTGAAGGGGTGTCCTAATGAATTAAGCTTGTAGAACAATATGAATGATTTGTAGTTTTTCATTATTGATTTTCTACTGATCAGAGTAAATTCTCAAGTGAAAAAACTGAAAATAGAGACTTGGACAGAAGAGCTCATTCACTTTCTAATTTATTAAAAAATGAAGGGACCTTTGATCTTAACAAAATTGTGATTCATAATACGCTTATATGCAAATATTAGATGCTAAACAATTCTACATAGTGAAACCGATGAATGATATTTCACTCATTTAGTTACAAAGATACAAATAAAGAAATAATGGATTACAATGTGAACTTTATATATGTATTCAAGAAGATTGCAAAGTGACAATATATGTGGTCACTAGTCCATTACAAGTTGATACAACCTTTTCAACTCACCAAAGAAAAAAAAAGTTATATATACACAACCCTCTTGCATTCTCACTTTCCTTCCATATATTGAAAGGAACCCGAGTTTGAGTTTAAGTTTGAGTTTGAGAGTTTGTACGCTGTAGAATGGCCTCCTTGGGCATGATCAATGCCGTTAGAACAGCAATTCTGTTGTTTGCTCTGGTGATATTTCTTGGGAATATCATGATGTGGATTATTATGCCAACTGATACTTACTACAATATTTGGGTGCCTCATCTCATGGCTGCTACTAATTCAACCTTCTTTGGAATACAAGGTTTTTATTTGACTTCTTTTCATTACATTCAACATGTTTTTTTCATGATGTTTGATAAATCTCTACCTTGAATAGGTCCAATCATGATGGATTTCACATTTCCCATTTTGCTGATTGCTGTTTTGGGATGCTTTTATCTGCATCTGGGGAAGAAGGAAAATACTGTCACAATAAGGTATTATTATTAACAAGGTTCATATTTTTCAAGAATAACTAAAAACTGAATGTTTCTTGAAATGAAAAACAGCAGCAAAGCAAGGAGTTTGAAGTTCATGAGGCGACCGATGATTGTTAAGGGGTTTGGGATTGTTACTCTAACTGAGATGGCCCTTTTCAGCATGTTCATAGCTCTCTGTGTTTGGTATTTTGGAGGCTATCTGCGCCATTGGTTTGAGCAAGTTCATCAAAGATCTTCTTCCAAACATGAAAAAGTGTAAGAACTTTTTTCTTTCCTGTCTCAGAAAAAGCCTCAAAAACACTTCTTTCCATCACTACTTCTTCATTAGCTATAAACTTGCTGAGAATTCTGCAGTCTCTCAAATCCTCACTTTTATCTCTCAGACAACGTGATTTTATCCTTAATCTTCGCAACATCTATCATGTAATGACCATGTTTTTCTTGTGTATCTGCAATGGATCTACATTAGCCAACTTTTCTCAAGAATCTTGCAAGTCTTTCCTCACCTATCAAAAACAGCCTTGTTGTTCTATCTTCATAATAAAATTCAACAAAAACACTTCATTGCTTCATAAGCTAACTTTTTTTGAAGAATCTATAATTTTGGGTTATTGTTTGCAGGTGGCAAACAAAGTTGGATAGAGTAGGCATAGTGACAGGAGTGACTGGAAATTTGTGTTTGACATTTTTGTTCTATCCAGTCACAAGAGGTTCATCCATTTTGCCTATGTTGGGATTAACATCTGAGGGAAGCATCAAATACCATATTTGGCTTGGACACTTGGCCATGGCTCTCTTCACTATTCATGGTTCAATCTACTTTATTTACTGGATCATCACTCACAGATTATCAGAGGTAAATTCATTTTTCTTCTAAATAATGTTTCTATCCTATGCTACTCATGTATTTTAGTATTTTATTTCTCTATGTTGGGTTGTGTTTGTTGATTTCATGAAAAAAGAATAGGCTTATTTCATGTTATACAACATATGCAAGATGTATTGTGTGTCTAATGATGATATCACACTGGATACATAATGTGTCTTCTGTGGTATACCAAGAAAGTGACTAAGTTTACTTTTTTTTATACCTTTAAGTGATTTCATGAAAAGTTGAAGAACTAAATATAATCATGAAATATTGGCATTGATTAGAGAATAAACTTTATTTTCAAATAAAACACTTATTTGGACAGTGACAAAAGATTGAAAGATAGAGAATGTGGCATATAGAGGGTGGAGTAAGTGGAGGGAGAGAATGATGATTGTGATTATGCCACTCATAACAAGGTTGGGTGTAAGTTGTGATAATTTAGCATAAACCACTTATTACACGATCAAACAATAACATATGAACACTTGGTTTACAAGATTGACAACCACAAAAATCATTTCATCCCTTTTCACTATTATGAGTTTAATTCTTAAGATATTGCTAACTTCCCTTTTTTGTTGGGCCGCAATTCATAATTACCTCTTTGTAACTTTGCTTATATGTCAATGAGTTTGCCTTTTATTTCAAAATTACTTGAGTCCACCAAACTTTACTTGCTATGGGGAAACTAAAAGAAATCCAGTTATGAACCAACTGAATCAAATTAGTGGTCAAGTTGCTATCCAAGTAACTTCATTCCCTTTCAAACTCCTACTACTCCGTCAAAGATAAAAATTATTTTCATTTTGCTATGAAATTTTAAATTATTTTTTCATCTCTCTCTTAATTTAGCAATCATGTATAAAAAACTCATACAGTTAATTTAGCAATCATGCATTAAAAATTCGTACCGTTTCAAAAGATTCTATTTTTAAAGGCGATGTAGCATTTTTTTTATTTTTCACACAATCATATTTTACCAAATTTTTTAGAAGGGTCAACAGCTCGCTACCCCAACTATACTTCTCAAATGTGAAGCACTACAAAATTCAAAATTTCTAAAAGTATACTCCTATCCTATATACCCAAAATAACAATGGTGGCCACATTCATGGGAAGTGAAGTGGGATATTGAAATTCTAGATTTTGAGTGGGCCCACCCACCCACCACCTTCACAATCCAGAAAAATAAGAGGTTCAACCATTTTCGGTTGTTGGTAATGTCAGCAACGATGCTTTGTGACAAAAAGGAAAAAAACAATTTCACACTTGTCAAAATTATATGGCTATGAAATATTCCAATATACTCGTTTTATCACAAAATCCCTCAAACTGAGGTGTTACAATCATTTATCTATAAAAGCTGAAAATATTTGATGTCATGGTGACACAATTGTTATGTCATGTTTTAAGTTATTTTGCCAGAGGAATATATCAAATTTGGAAGTGTCTTATCTTCACGTTTAATTTCAACCACAATATTATCTAAGGCATATGAAAAGAAAGAGTAGAGAATACTTATAATCCTCTTCTAGAACCCTAATAACTAATAAGGCCTTAAAATCTTTTTCACCAGATTTATAGCTAATTCATCAAATCTTCTAATAACCTTTTTTTTGAAGTGAAATCGTCTAATATTCTTATTTACACATTCGGCAACACAAAAACCACTTTCATTCTTTTACTTGATATCCCACTTGTGTAATGTTTACAATACCTTTTCTATTCAATTCTGTACAATTATTTCTCAGCTTTAAGTTAATTCATTATTATAATTGATCATTTCAGAAATTAGCATTATAATTACTTTTAATTTCAGATCTTAGTTAGTAAAACCAATTAGGATTATTGTGTTATAAATAATTTTTATTTTATACTATTAAAATATTTAAAATTTGAGAGTGTTACCCATTTAATCGCAGAGTAATTAAAAACTGCATTATGAAACAATTAATTACTAGGTTTAAGTAGGGGTGGATCAGTACGGTATACCGTACCGAGAGGGTCATACTGCATACCGTACCGAAAGTAGCGGTATGACAAAATTTCATACCGATACCGAAAATTCGGTATGATCATTTTCAATACCATTATCATACCGTTATTGCGGTATACCGTACCGTATTACGATATATCATACTTTTACGTTATACCGTAATACCGTTATACCTGTGATAAAAAAATCTATTATAATTTTATATCCAAAATATTTAAAATAACATTTCCAAGTTTTCAACTATTTGAAAAAAGTCCGAAACAATAAAAATTCAATAAACCAAATCCGAAACAACCAAATCTATACCTAAAATATTTAAAATAACATATAATAGTTAAACTTGATTAAACCATCATAACCTAAATACTGATATTAATATTAAATAGAAAATGAGACACGGTTTAGGTTATTGTTCAAATATGTGCCAAATGAAACTAAAGTAAAATAATGGCAATATGTGCCAAATGAATTTGCATGAGATGTGGGGCGGAGGGATTAAATCTGAAAGTAGGGTCTGAGGTCTTTTATATGCTAGTATTTAATTAGATTATGTATATATATATATATATATATATATATATATATATATATATATATATATATATATATTGAATATTTTAAGTTTAGATATATAAGGTATATACCGAAGATTCGGTATACCGCGTGTATGGTATATACCAAAGATTCGGTATACCACGGTATACCGCGGTATGAGATATTTGATACCGTTACCGTACCGAAAACTTTCAGTATGGTATGATACCGTACCGAAAACTACGGTATACCGAAAAATCAGTATTTTCGGTATGATAAGTCCGGTATTTCGGTATGTCGGTAATTTTTTCCCACCCCTAGGTTTAAGTAACCTTGCATACGAAAATTAAAAAAAAAATAAAAACACCCGACCTTCTTATAAGTGTCTTTGTCCTTCTAATATTCATGTTTTTTAATCTTAATATTTAGGCGCTGAAATGGGGAGACAACTACGTATCAAACATAGCAGGAGAGATCTCACTGTTATGTGGATTGGTGATGTGGATTACATCTTACCCTAAAATTAGAAGGAAAATGTTTGATCTCTTTCTCTACACTCACTACCTCTACATTTTCTTCATGATTTTCTTCATCTTGCACATTGGAATTGGCTTTGCTTGCATTATGCTCCCTGGATTCTATCTCTTTGTGATGGATCGATATTTGAGGTTCTTACAATCAAGAAACAAAGCTAGACTTGTTTCCGCACGACTTCTCTCTTGCAACACGGTCGAACTCAACTTTTCCAAAAGTCGAGGTACATATACATACACATATGAACTCCGTGCTATCTAACAATTACCTTTCATGTTTTGGTTCTGCTTTCTGCATTTGATCAAACTCCTATAAATATACTTATATATTAAGTTAGTTACTTTACTTTCATGACATGATGGATTGATCCAACGTCTCAGATTTCCCTGTTCTATGACAGGTTTGAGCTACAATCCAACTAGTACTATTTTCATAAATGTGCCATCCATATCTAAGCTTCAATGGCACCCTTTCACCATCATCTCAAATAGCAACTTGGAGCCACAAAAGCTAAGTGTGTTGATCAAATGTGAAGGCAATTGGACTAGAAGCCTCTATGACATGCTCTCTTCCCCTTCCCCCCTCAATCGCCTTGAGGTAGCCGTGGAGGGGCCGTATGGCCCAGCCGCCACTCATTTCCTAAGGCACGACACGCTGGTGATGATCAGTGGAGGGAGTGGCATCACTCCATTCATCTCCATAATCCGAGAGCTCATCTTCCTCAACTCCACACTAAAATGCAAGACCCCCAAGATCATTCTCATCTCCGCGTTCAAGAACTCATCACATCTCTCCATATTAGACCTAATCATCCCTACTCATTCCTCTCACACTCCCACCTCCAATTCTTGCAACCTCGACCTACAAGTCGAGGCCTATGTGACCAGGGAGAAAGGGCGACACAAAGACCAAATCGCAAAACCTCGTACACTTTGGTTCAAGCCAGAGGCATGTGACATGCCCATATCACCCACGCTAGGCCCCAACAGTTGGCTGTGCCTTGCTGCGATAATATCATCGTCTTTCGCCATCTATCTCATGCTGCTCGGGGTCTTCACTCAGTATATAGTCTACCCCATCGATCAAAACACCAACATGCTCTATTCCTACACCAAGAAAGGATCCGCGAGTATGATGTTCCTCTGCTTCTCTGTGGTCGTGGCAGCCAGCACTGTGTTTCTGTGGAACAAGAAACGCAATGCAGAAGAGGCCAAGCAAGTTCAAGACATTGATGACTCTGGGACTAGTGGATCAACATCCAATTCGTCGTTTGATCAAGATGATGTGGAGATGGAGAGCCTTCCACTGCAGTCGATAATCAAATCTGTCAATGTGCATTATGGTCAGAGGCCTAACCTCAAGAGTAAGTAAAAGGTTCACAACAACTACACACATAAAACACACAGACACAGTGATTTATGTATGTAATTACCTTTGTAGGGATTTTGCTGGAGATTAAAGAATCAAGAGTTGGAGCACTTGTTAGTGGGCCCAAGAAGATGAGAGAGGAAGTTGCAGCCATATGTTCATCTGGGCAGGCAGACAATCTTGAGTTTGAATCCTTCAGCTTCACTTGGTGAATGTGTTATAAACTTATAATGGATCACAATGTAATGTGGATAGATTATGATTAATAATATTAGTGGTAATGTGCTTGAGAACCGTATGTATTGATTTTGCCTATGATGAATGCTTGAATAAATAAAAGCAGCTATGGCCGTTTGTGTAGAATAGTTTAAAGTGACGCATAAAGTGTTGTATGATTGGTTTTTGTTTTTCCAATAGTTGAGTGAGTATTTCTGTCATTTCGGTTGGCCTAATTTTTAAGCTTTGATACATATGTAATGAAATCGAAAATATACACTATGATTTCAACATATATTCTTTTACATTCAATAATATCACTCACACGAGAATTTTTTTCATCACAAACTACTGTCAACAATAATATGGAACTTGATACAACTTGTTTTTGTACATCCTACTTAATAGCCGGCTATCTTTGTCTCTCTAGCTCTCTCCCCCTCTAGAAGAGGAAGGAAGAAGTAAATACAATAGCTCTCAAGCATAAAGAAAAATTATAGTACTGTATTAAAAATAAAAAAGACGAGAAGCTTTATTTTATGCACATGCATTGTTTACTGTAACTTCTGCAAAGATGAAACAGCATACATATTCATCGATCTTCTGAAAGGTTTTTGACTAGGCTACAATGAAGACGCGAGGAGTTGCAAAACTGTGTCAAACCAAATCCATGGGGTTTTAGATGACCAATTAGCTCATGTACCTTCAGTGTTAGCAGTTGACGAAAGCCTTCCGTCCAGCTCTTCCAACAAGTCATGGTATTCAGTAAAAGCTTCATGTGCCTAAAACATCATTGCATGTAGCAAATGCACGATAAGTATAACGAAGAATAGGCGCTCCAGTCGACATATGTGAACTGAGACCTTTACCTGTATTGTCTGGCTGTATGCTTTCCACAACTGCAAATTATGCCTAAACAAATCGTAGAGAACCTGACGATAAAGAAGTGAAATGTGTCAACATGAGTGAGGAAGTTGGATGCCAGAAATGGCATTCTTATGATTTTAGAAAAATGTTGGCCTGGCCAGACCTCTGAGCGCCTCAATAATGTGGCCAAGACCACAATCCATTCCTTAAATTTGACTGAGCACATATTTGCCAAGAGGAATTCTGCATCCAAGCGACTTTGCAATGTTCCCATATGCAGCTACGTGCAAAAACGATAAAGTGGTGAATAATACAAGTATACCAAGTTAATCTACGCAGCAATAAAAAGCTAGGTTGATTATATTGCACTATCAACGTAATCTCCGCAGCAATAATCAAAGCATATAACAAAATGACCACAAAGGGAAAGCCTGAATAACACATTTTCAAGAATTTAGAGAACTATGGAGTATGATATAAGTATTGTGTGTCAACCAGAACAAAAGGAGAATAGGCAAGATGTTGGAGAACTAGTACTTTGAATTTGCACTAGAAAAGATATAAGATCATAAGAGATGAAAAAGCATTTAAAAATTCTAAGTCAAGAGTGCTCTACAAATTGGTTACCTTCTGCCCAATCATTTCAAGACCTGAAGCAAAGTCCTCCAGACGAGCACTTCCATATCTTTCTCGTTGAAGATACTCCTGTAATAATTCTATCATGTTATATATCTCTAAGGTTGATGTAGGATCATTCTGACTTCTGACAAAATAAGAGGAAGCATACCACTAGATCAAACTGTGTGCCTTTGACAAATGCAACAAGTTCTGAAAGCTCCTTCCCAGACATCAAATAGCTGGCATGGCTTTCCAGAATATTTTTCACAGAAGTAATATGTGCACTTGGCTCTTTTGATGAGGGGCTGCCATTCATTAAATGAAAAGGAAGAAGTACATAGGAATCAGTGAGGCTGATCAAGCCAGACAAGAGGAATAATTAACAAAACCTAATTTATTCATTAAAAAACGACAAATTAATTACCCAGCTTTACCTTTTTGCATCATTTGATTGCTTTCGGAAACTCGAAGGGAACAGAAAATATCCTAAGAGTCTTGGAGAATCTCTCTCAGAATCCGTACTGGAATGTTCATATTCTCTTCCTGATCTAAGTAGAAACCTCACCTAAGAGAATAGGGTAAAAAGCATTAAATTAAATTAGAGGGGGAAACAAAGAGTCCATCTTTTAAGAAATCAAACAAGGTAGTGCAGACACTTACCAGCTCTCCAGCCAGTTCATACAAAGACTCGTTAAGTGTAGCCTAAACAATGGATAAGTCCTCATCAGAATGTATTGAATACAACTAAAGAGGGAAAAATAAGGTACACTCTAGTATAGTATCACAAGGAATGATACACAAGCAATCAGCCATGAAGTACGAGCAAAGCACGTCATATAACAATATTCAATTATCTTAAAGGATTTTAGTTCAACTAGATATAATACATAAGCATCTCCATGTGCTTAATCTTTTGAGTGACTAAAACAAAATATAATCACCTGTAGTAAATTCAAGGCGCAACATTGACTCACTGCAGGACCTTCAAGCTTAGCAATGACCTGTACCAACAGAAGCAAAAGAGGTTACAATCAGCACAATAAAATCATTCTTTGACACCATATCTAAAGGTGAGGATGATGAGCCAAAATATCCGCATGCAATGCGCAGAATTAAAAAAATAACCAAGAATATGCAAAATCACTTAATAGTTATGGCGATGTGCGAGAATGATTTGTGACATAAATACTGCATGTGGTCTATCGTACACTAAAAAGTAAAGTATTCTTCTAATAACTCCAGCTGGTTGACTGGTGACAGGAAGACCCAAAGCATGAAATCTTTTCTTAAGTAAGTGAAAACAAAAATGATGCGAGGTAATCAGAATATTAACAAAATACATAAAGCAAACAGAAGGCAACTAAAAGGTACTTACAAGTATATAGCATGCTGCAGTGCGGTACCATCTTTGCTGAACGCATTCATCAAACAACCTAAAAGTAAAACTCTTCATTCTCAATGACCAAGTGTACAAAGACAATTGTTATTTAGACAAATTTTCTCTAGGAACAACTAACATCTCTGAACTTAACAACTTCTAGTACTCTCTACAACGATAATTTCAACAGGGTTCAATATGAAATAAAATATTTAAAAATTCCACTGGCAAACTAGTTTCTGCAATATTGTAAGCAAAATCAAGAAAATTGAGTATCATACTCAGTTGATCTGCCTGCAGCAGAAAATAGATCAGCCCAATGTCGACCATCAGTCTTGCGTGCTACACTGACAACAACATCATAATATTCAGGGAAGTTTCTTATCAAATCACAGCTCTTTTCCAGAAGAGAGGGAGCGTGATTAGCTAAAGCACCCTGATTTTTGCTTGAATATTGCCTGCAGAGAAAAGGTAGCATATATTTAGAACTGCATATGGATTGAACTAATTCGGTTGCAGAGCTTAAGATTGCTCAAGCAGTGCAACGGTGAACTTTATAAAGGTTCCTTAGATAATTTTCTTATGTGCTTGTAAGTTGTATCAGAGGGAATGTGTTTACAAGATAATAAAGAAATGAACAGAGAAGAAAGCCATGATTAAAAAATCAGCTTGGCAAGATTCTTATGTTTTTTTCGTTGACTAAACCAGAAAGGCAGAAAAGCAAGTCACCAGCAGACTGGCTGATCTAAATATCTAAAATACACATGCTTAAACTCAGCCCATATGATGGATCTAACTATACCCCCAGACTTCATATTCAGATTATCGCAGAAGGTATTAGATTAAATATTATATTCAGTAACTAGATGAACATACACAGAGTCACAGACACATATATATACAAAGCTTCTGATTCTTTCCTGGACAGAAGAAGCCCAACTGAGGTGCATTCGGAATAGTTTGTTGTGAAAACGATATGGAAGGACAGAATATCTAGATGAGTTACCTAGAAATTTCGGCATCAAAAACTGTAAATAGAAGCCATTCCAGGCAATGAGAAAAATGTGGCTTCTCTGCTGATATTTGGGCAAGGCGTAGAGCTTCTTCCCTCTTGTCCCTCTGCAGTAAAACGCATAATCATAACCTTTTGACATAGAGCTATGTGACATGCAGGAACTGCTCCTAATTTTTCAGGAAAAGAAGTTTTATTCACAGAAATAATAGCTTCAAACCAAGACTAAGAAGAACGAGTTAAATCACCATAGCTTCAAACCAAGACTAAGAAGAAGAAACAAAGGTCCAGCTCCTCTGCAACAAACATTCTTTAACAACGTTCAGTTTGATGCATGCTAATTCTTTAATTGACTGATGTTGAGCTTGTGTAAGTAAAAAAACTACCACGACTGTTCAATAAGATCACATTGTGCCTCTCACGTTAGATTTATACATCAAAAAAGAAGTGTTTCAGATATCAACTGGCCTCTATTCTAAATTCCATAACAAGTTCAATGTCATTGAAGAAAATTCCATTATTGAGAGCCCACATCGCTCACTTATTTACCTGAAGAAGATGGCGAAGTAGACAGTGTAATATGGTTTGAGCTTGAGGAGACGGTTCGAAACATGGGAACTCTGTACATGCTGAAAATGACATTCTCTGGGAAACACCAACTACGACACCAGCATTTGGAAGTAGACCTAGAGGATATACCTCACGATCAAATTCCAGCTCCGGGTCCAACTAGTATCATGCCAAACAACATATTTTAGGTGATATGAACAAAATGATAATGTAGAACTTTAAGCACTTGCTATAGCTGAAAGTTGTTTACTATAAACGCCCAAGCCCAATTAAACATGACGAGGGCATAACTGATGTACACAAAAGTGAACCATCAATAGATGCTTAAAACATTTTTACGTGCTGGGTAGTTGAGTGCAAAAAGTTTAATCGATGATCCATCGTATACGTGCAGGAAATAAGTGACTAAAGAACTTTTAGGCACAATTACCTGCAAAAAGTCTTCCTGTTTAAATGGATCAGCACCTAGAGATGGATACCATACCTGCAGGTGAGCTTCTAGAAAAATCAGCAACAGAAATATCAAGCAGACTGCAAAAATATGACTAAGAGGCCTAATGCCTGCAGAAACCAGAACCTGCATCCCTCGATGGCCATAGTCTAACCAGGAAACTTCCTCAATTAAGTTAGTTTTCTCCCCCAACTGCCCACAGGTAACCCAAAATAACTCTACGGAGTGAGTGAGTTCCCTTTCTCGGCCATCATCCAAATCAAGTAGTGAAAGGTCCCCATTCATCCGCAGTATTAAACACCTAAAGGAGCATATGATCATTCATCAGGAAAACCGCAAGAAACTAAAGTGTCAAGAAATAGAAGGATAAAGAATAAGCACATACTTAGAAGGCTCATGGTTTGATGATACATCACTTCTTGACATGTCGTCATGTGGAAGCTGATCAGGAATAAAATGAATTGCAGCAGGATGGCTCTTCGCAGTCATGATTGAAAGTTCTCGTACTGTAGAAAGCTGTTTGTCATTTTATCACTTAAAAAATGTATGAAGAATATAATACTATCACTATACTGTCATTTGAGAGAAATCTTGTTTCATTGACACTGACAGAACTATAATAGTGTTTGTCAGGTAACATATTTTAACAACTTTTCAAGAAAATCCTTTTTGAAGCATTTAATTACCTGTAAATCTGGAGAGCTAGAAGGTGATAATTCACCAGTTATTTTCACATGGTATATATGAACATCAAACGGGCGATAAGTGACAAGCAAATAATCTTGATAAACATCCATGACCATTGGTTTCGTAAGCAATGGCTTCCGGTAAAGTAGTGAACTTTGATCAAGGTGATATCTAGGGTAGAAAAGCAATTCATACCTAAAACCACAAACAGTTGTGATACAACCACATGTCAATAAATATCATTTATCAGAAAGTGACAGAACAAGTTACCCTGGAAACATGAAAAGAAAAAGATGGACTCCAACTGCCAGATAAGTTACAGACCACATAATGCAGTTGATTTTTTCTTAGATTAAAAAATTCTGTATAACAAATTTCTCGTAAGATGCACTTTCATAAGAACCAAGTAGAAATGAAACACCACATTCTAATATGACTAGCAGACACAAACCAAAATGCACGGCACAAGCATAAAAAAGGCAATGCTCCATAGACCTTTTTAACAACACTGGGATCATTGAAGTTAATTTAGAAGTAGCATTCAAAACAAGAAATTAGAAAAGAATTTTGGGGACTAGTGGTTTGGTTTAAAACAACAAGAAGAATCCCTCAACTCATGTAAACTTTTATATGTAAAAGATTTCTCACGTGTCGGAAGATTCCAGATAATTGCAGACGACAACAATTTTTCCCAGCCATAACAATCCCCTGCATTGAATTTGTTGTTCCTGAGTAACGTCTCCAAACACTCTCCACCTCTTTAGTCGTATGTCGTATAAGATTAAACCATGAAGCCCAGCAACAGCCAGATACATTCCATCCTTACTAGCAGCAACATGGAGAATAGGCCAGTTTTGCAAAATATAAGATACCTGGCACATCCCATAGTCAATCAGAACATCTTACAGTAAAGGCAGGGTGGAATCCCAAAAGCAAAAATTAAACAAAGTATACATAACTGGAAGATTGAGGTGCAAGATCTTAAGTTCATCAGTATCTTCAGACTGTACAATAAGCAAGCGGTCTTCCCCATAAATAACTTGGCGCACATAGGTTGTGCCAGAAACACCTCTATTTAGGCAGCATTTTCCAAAAGAAAATGCAATAATCCTCTCTGAAGATCCTTCTTCGATAGCATAAAGTCTATATCCATGTTCGTCCCAGTGCATCAGCGATGTGCCCCCCATCATGGGCTCATACTTGACATCCTCAGTTGGCTTCACCACAGGAGAAGATACAGAACTCAAACCAATCTGGCGGATTGTAGACATCAAACGACAGCCTGAGACAGACCAAACACTAAGTCCCCTTAACTTCCATCCGACTGCGAAAGCAGAGTTATCAGGTGTCCAAGCAATACAATTGACAGGGCCAGTATCTTCCACAGAATATCTGTGATAAATCCACAAAGAATGCATTCAGTTCATGATGATTACAAGGAGACAAAAGTCTAAATCAAATGCACGGAATAAACTGAACTTGGGAAACAATAGCAAAAAAATTTGCAGCCATACAAATTTATACTCAGATTAAGACAGGACATATCCCAATATTATATACTTTCAGATAAGATGATTGCTGAATTTTCCTCTTCATGATCTTTAAATAAAAGATATGAATCAAAAAGTTATCCTCGCTAAATGCAAAATAGTGACTAATATTCAGGACCCCTTAGTCCCTTATTCATAGTTGTTTTCACTTTTCAGTATTATCCATATTCAACTACTTACAAATGGCACGTGATTCCTAGTAGGAAGCAAAAAACAACACCACCATGGGTCCAGACAATTACATTAAACTAAGTTGATTCCCCATTTATTCACCCCATGGTGACTCGAACCCTCGACCTATTGGTTGGAGGGGATGAGTCTTACCCACTAAGTTGCACTTCATCAATAACAATTACATTGAATTCCTTGTACATCATGTATGTACAAACTTCCTTCCCCCTTAAGGGGTGGCGAATACAAGTTTAGTATGTAGTCATAAGGCTTCTTAAAAAAGGAAGAGACATGGTGTGTCATCAACATGACTAATTCCACTTTACAAGTTTCACTGAATTGATAAGGCTTACCCCCAATCATGCAATGACACAGAGCGAATAAGTGATGCAGAATCTGCAAGGTCATACAACTCAACAGCACCTTTTGTAGTCCCAACAGCAAGAATCTGTTGATCCGGTGCCACTGATGCACATACAGCTTCACTTGAAGCAAATCGCTTTTCAACTATGACAGATTCTGCATGTTTTAGACCCCTCTTGCTCACAGAACACTGAATCAGCTCCCCATCAGAAAACAGCACAAAAAGTGACCGCAAAGGAATGGAAAATTCAAGGTGGACAATTCCAGAAGTCTGAGACATGACATGGTTTATGTGGTTGGGACCATCACCCATTTGAACTCCTCTGGCAGTTGAACCATTGCTATAGTGATTGGATAATTTATTCGCACCACTGCCATCATTTGGTAACATATCAAGGAAAAAGGCACCACAGAACTGTACAAAGATCAAGAAAGCTGTTTTTATCTCTCAATCCATCCAATAAGGTAGTAGTAAAACTTTGTGCTAGAACTGAACAATCAAGGATAACCTTAATGCCACAAATGTTGTTAAATGCTTTAACTATCCAGGGAAACATAATGAATTGAGGATATTTTTACATAGTTTTGCTGAAAAAAGGTCCCAAGCCAAAATGCACATACCTCACCCTTCCAAGATATGTTATAAAGTGATCCATCAGATAGCCCAATCAGCAGGTGTTTGTTGTCACAAACAAAGTTGCTCCTGTAATACAAGCATTAAAGACTCAATATCATTCAAGATTAAGAACTAGGTCAAATTGAGAGTGACCCAAAAGTCAAGCATGGCCAAGTGCTTTCTGTGAGTATGGCTTCAGTGGTTAAGCCGGCATGCTTCACTGTTGAACACAATAAAACCTCTTAACTTTATCCTATTAAATGCCCATGCAGACATCGCATGTAACTAACAGAAATTTTATTACTATTAACTTCTATCAGTAGGTCACGGAAGTAGAGAATTTAAAAGCACAAAGTTCCTCTCAATTATAAATGCAATCAAATATTTGTCATCCGAAACTCCGCGCTAGATGAATCATGAAATGATTGGAAAATAAGCAATATAATGCAGGCAATTAAGCCACTGACTCGGTAGAATAAATAAGAGATGATGCTTGCTTACATTGTCAAATTCTTGTTTGCAAATGGGACTTGCTCACTGAGAACTAAGTATATGTTTGAGAGAAATAAATCAGTAGGTTGCTTCCCGCCCACATATATTTTTTTTTCTGTCATTTGAACCTTAAAAATGTGAAGATAAAAGGATGAAGTCTGCAAAACAGCGGCAGAATCAGATGATTAATAGGCAGTAACAAGATTAACCATTTACTATATTAAGTGCATCATGCAAGTAACTTAGTAGAAGAAAACTAGAGATGTCATATTTAAAACATATCTTTCCATGAATAAAGTTGGTGTCTCATCATTTACAGAGGATAACCATGAACAAGCTTGTTCGCTGCATACGTATCATACCCATTCAAACCACATTTCACTGAGTAATACTCCCTCCGTCCCCAAAAAATAGACTAGTTTTTCCATTTTGGGCCGTCCCCCAAAATTAGACAAAGTCTAAATAAAGAAAGTTTTGAACTACGGAGTACTAATAATTTGGAACCAACAATCCACTACCACTGCTTCCACTACCTTTTCCCCCTCTCTTTCTTACTTTTTCCTATCTCTCTCTTACTTAAACAATTGCATCAAAACCCGTGTCATATACAACTTTGTCAATTTTTGGGGGATGGAGGGAGTACATATTTGACATAAAACCAAATTTTTCATTAACCAATAACAATAACTATCTATTTTTTCTCTGTCTAGCAAACATGATATTACTGACGCACAAAAATGTTACTACTATATCAGTTACTTGACACTATATTCTTTGCTACAATAACTACCAGTCACAACATAAAATAGCTAGTGCAATGCATTGATGGAGTACTAGCTACTCCTCCAGTTTAAAGAAAAATTCTAACTACTAACAATTACTCCGAACAACTTCTGATTTTAAAAATGCAATTGCATGTTGCATAGTAGCCAATTTATGCTAAAGCAAATATGTGGTATTACACGATTCGGAATAAGCATACACTGTATCAGTTCGGAACGGGACAATGTATCAAGCAAAAAGTAAATGTCACTGGAATGCTTGCACTTTATTCAGTACTTCAATACTTACAAGAACAGCAATGAGCTTAGTATCGGGACTCCAAACTGCCCGCAAATTCTCTCCCTCTTTTTGAATTGAATCCACATCTCTCTTGTACTTCCCCAGCCTCACTCTGTGCTGAAAACAGAATCAAAACGAAAAGAGCAAGACTATAAACAACAAAACAAACAGATCCTAATAACCAAATTGAGCACAGAAAACGCGAAATTCACCCTTCTACCAAACAATCAGCAATTTCAATGATCAGATGTACCTGAGAAGACGTCCAGAGCTCGATGTGAGTGGGCGCCACAACAAGGAGCAAATTATTTACGACTTTAAAATACACGATCTTCTGCGTAGAAGGACAGTTAGGCAATTCGAGAGGGATGACCTGCGGCCATCCATATGCCATATACATCTTCGAGAATTCGCGCGCAGATAGATAGAGAGAGAATGATGATCAGAGCGAGGAATTCATGTAGTGTAGAGAGAGAAATCTAGGGTTCTGAATTGGATCGGAAAGATTTGCGTTGAGGAGAGAGTGTGATGCAAACCATTTCTCAGGTAGAAGAAGATCTGAGAGATTTTCAAAGAACTAGTGCAGGTCCTGAACTAAAGCTTTTTTTGCACTTATACCCCTCAAGTTTTGTATATTACGATAAACAATTGATAGAGCCCAAAACATTTCCAAATTAAATAATCTGTCATTTGCAACATAATCCTCATTCAAACTCAAATCAACACATTTTTAAAAATACAAACATTGCTATATAATAATCCTCATTCAAACTCAAATCAACACATTTTTAAAAATACAAACATTGCTATATGCCATTTTTCTCTATTCTCATCCTCATTTAACACACTAAAAAATTGGAGTAGTGCATAAAATCATATGTAGCTCTTCTGATGTTCATATCCTCCTCCTTGCTATATATACTCTTTAGGCTTTAGGTAAAGATGTTATGAACGATGATGTGAATTCTTTTTATGTTACTAATATTATTGAGCCTTCTGTTTCTAGATAACTAGCTTCTAATTTGTATGAACCGCATCCTTTTTTAAAAAAATACTACTATTATATATATATTGAAATAATAAATATATTCCTATCATACATACACACGTTGACCTGTTGACTCCAGATTTCTAAGGTCACGAAGAATCAGGTTGAAAGATGAGTGCCTACCACTCGTAAAAATTGCCTGATTTATAGATAGTAAGATAACGGAAACCATATAAATTTACAACAAAAGGAAACATGGTAAAGATTTTTTTTTTGGAAACCTTTTTGACTCTTTTACAAGTTGGAATACATGAGATATTAATTATAGTGGAAGCAAAATTTCAAAGATTGAGAAGGTTAAGAAAAATGGCGGAGGAGGAGCATTGGACAGCAATGGCTCACCCTCTTCAACATCATCATCACCTAACTCGACAGTTTCCTTGGAAATCGAGAGGCCATTGTCTGACACACATTCTACGGGCGATGATCATCCCATGCTCCACGAGGCGCCCTCCTTGTTCCTCCCACATGGCGAGGAGGGCGACTCTCCGCCTATGGAAACGTTCGACGATGCCAGACATATGTTCTGCGTAGAAACGGTCAAGTTGTGGTCCATTGCAGCCCCCATCGCCTTCAACATCCTCTGTAACTATGGCATCAATTCATTCACAAGCATCTTCGTCGGCCATATTGGAGATCTTGAGCTCTCCGGGGTTGCCATCTCTCTCTCTGTCATTGCAAACTTATCCTTTGGATTCTTGGTTAGTTGAAATTTGTTCCTCTGTGATGAGTTCAGATGATTGCCTCGTTTTATTTTTCGTTTTCGCGTTGGAACAGCTTGGCATGGCTAGTGCATTGGAGACGTTGTGTGGGCAGGCATATGGAGCCGGAGAAATAGAAATGCTCGGAGTTTACATGCAACGGTCATGTCTAATTCTCACGGGAGGCTGTGTTTGTTTGTTGCCGATTTACATCTATTCGAAACAGCTGCTGAAGCTACTAGGGCAAAGGCATGATATTGCTGAAATAGCAGGAACATTTTCCATGTATATAATACCTCAGATGTTTTCTCTGGCTGTGAACTTCACCACTCAGAAATTCTTACAAGCTCAAAGCAAGGTAGCTGTGCTAGCTTGGGTGGGGATCTTCGCCTTGATGACGCACATTGGTTTGCTATTCTTGTTCGTCAGAGTGTTGAAATGGGGGTTAGTTGGTGCTGCTGCGGCCTATGATATATCTGCTTGGGGAATAGCCCTGGCTCAGGTGGTCTACGTCGTGGGGTGGTGTGGCGACACATGGCATGGTTTTTCCTGGATGGCCTTCAGAGGCCTTTGGAATTTTCTGAAACTGTCTGTCTCTTCTGCTCTCATGCTTTGCTTGGAGATTTGGTACTTCATGAGCATAATCGTCCTCACAGGGCATCTCGAGGATCCAGTGCTGGCCGTGGGATCCCTTTCCATTTGGTAAGAAATCAAGAATGGTTGGTTATTGTTTGGTGTGAAGCTAAGTAAAATTGGTGTTTCAGCATGAATCTTAATGGATGGGAAGGCATGCTATTCATTGGAGTGAATGCAGCAATAAGGTATGTATAGATATATATATATATATATATCCACTAATTCATCCGTCCATTGATCCACTAATTAAGTCTGGCGTGGTGTGGACATGTTACAACAGCATTCGTGTGTCGAATGAGCTTGGATCGGGACACCCTCGGGCTGCAAAGTTCTCGGTGTATGTGACCATATTGGAATCAATGGTGATAGGGCTGTGCTGCATGGTGCTCATAATAGGGACCAAGGATGATTTCGCGTCCCTTTTCACCAACAGCAAGCCGATGCAGAAAGCAGTGGGAGATTTGGCGTATCTCCTTGCTGTGACCATGATGCTCAACAGCATCCAGCCAGTCATATCAGGTTTGTTCTTTTTTTTGTTGTTGAATAGGTTTTGTGTTGAGAAATTCTTACATTTGTTATTGCAGGAGTAGCCATTGGAGGAGGATGGCAAGGTCTGGTTGCTTTCATTAATCTCACTTGTTATTACGTCATAGGTCTACCTGCTGGATTTCTTCTTGGTTACAAAACATATTTAGGTGTTCAGGTGATACTACTATTACAATTTACACCTCTCTCTTTTTCTCTGTGTCTCTCTTTCTCATGGTGATGGGATGCAGGGAATATGGATGGGGATGATATTTGGGACATGTCTACAAACCCTAATACTACTGATGATTGTGTGGAGAACAAACTGGGATGAAGAGGTAACCATGATGCTAGCAAGAAAAAACAAGCATTCAAATAAAAGAAAATTGATGATTGTGTGTGTTTACAGGTGGCTCAAGCATCAGAGAGAATGCGCAGATGGAGTGGAAATGCATAGTTCTATCTCTTCTGCCCACTTTTTCGGCAAAAAAAGTAAATAAAATTGTAGTCCGTTATAGCTCAACTAATTTACTATCTGTTTTTATAGATCAGATGCTCAGTTTATTTATGATGAATCCATACTCAAAAACTATTTTTGTGGACATCTCAGCCATCTTAATTTGTCAGCAACATTATGTTATAAATTATTTTAGGAAAATAAATTTTTATAATAAAATAATTATCTGATCTGTCAGATTTTTTACATAAAATTGAATTGACAAAACTTGATAAAAACGAAAAAGAAAAATGACTTCAAACTCGGCGCCAACTCATAACAACGTAACATTGTTGTTTTAATTTGTGACGTTAGATCCCAAGATTTGAATAGTAACGGTCTGGAAACGAAACTAGTGCATAGAGGCGTGATTGAGTTGCAATTTTATGGGTTCAATTAGCAAGTCAAATATTATACAGTAAGTTTGTGGAACCATGCATATAAATAAGATTCAAGTACAGCCAATAATCTCATATACTTATTTTTATATATTGTTTTCAAAACTATAAACATAAATTTGAATATACTGAAGCCAATTCAATTCCAACAGATGAATTAGTTAACCAATCGGGATCAACATCGCTAAACTCCATCTGCCATTGGTCCATTCCTAATGAGTCCTGTGCAGATTCTTATGATAAAAAATCTCGAACAACACCGAATAACTGTCTCCCCCACCACCACGTCGTTCATCCGGTACTGCACCAGGTAACCGTCCTTGGCCAGATCGGCCACCACCGTCGCCTCCAAGTAGGAGCCGACGAATCCTTGCTGCGCGCTCGCCACCTCCACCAGATCGCCGCAGTTGTTGGTGATTGAAGTTGAAGCGAATTGACGCCATCGTATCGTTATTGTTGTTGATCGAAGATGATTTAGATTTTACTTTTTAGAGAGAAAGCTGAGCGGAGAGGTTTGTTTATAATTATAGGGTTTGGGGTCTTTTAATTTTATGGTCAGATTTAGTTAAGAGTATATCTATGTGCAACAAATTGACGTTGAAGACAAATTTTAGTTTGATTACTGTATGCATTCAATTTATCGTTTATTTATAGGAGTATTAAATTATTTGTTACACTTACCTGAAATTTTGACTATTTAAAACAAAAAAACTCCCTACGTACACTGTACACTGTAACTAGTTTCATGAGTGACAGATTTAATTGACAAATTAGTAATATTGTTAATAATTTTTGATAAATTTCCTATTTTTGGATGGAACTATTTTTTATGGACATTCCAAAATGAAAAAATAAGACTATCTTTATGGACGGACTGAGTATCAAAATGGTTCAAAATCATTTTATGCTGAAAAAAAATTAATCTTATTACACTCATATCCATGCAAGCAGTTCCAATTTAACTATGCATTCCTACTGAACCTAAAACGTATAGTCAAGTGGCATAAGATGCACTCATTCTCAACCAAATAGTCAGAAGTTTAATTTATATCCTTGGATATCTTTGGGTTAATTATCCCACCATTTGAAATGATAAATCAATTAAAAAAAAATCATTGGGTCCACCAAGACACTCTTAGTCTTACCGCCAAAAAAAATGTGTACTTCCTCCGTCTCAGTTTAAGTGATACGTGTTTTAAAGAAATTATAGGAGTAATAAATAGTTATATGGGAAAAAAATAAAGTAAGAGAAAGAATAATATGGAGTAAATAATCTTTTACATTATTTTCTGTCTTACTTTACTTTCTCTCCATTTTAACTATTTATAAAAAAAAATTCAAAAAACGGCTAAATATCAATTCTATAAGTTGGGGCGGTGGGAATACATATTTTAGATGGTCACTAATTAGAATTTTATAGTACTCCTCTAACAAGGAATGAAACCTTGATCAATAACCAATGTATCAACATTTTACTACTCACCACAGAACGACTAAAATAAAAGATGTGAAAACTGAAAAGGGTGGCAAAACGTTCACGATTTAATATATTTTTAATTTATTTGAAGAAAGACCGAGAGAAGGGAGTAGTATTTATAGAAAGTAGTTTGGTGGGTTGGGAGAGGAGTTGTTAAGGACCTTCTCCTTAACTGTGATCTGCAGCGTGTTTGCAGCGATCGAAAAGTGTTCCGGCGCCCTTTGTCGGGTCGGCAGAAATAATAGTTTTGAGTTGTGCGCGGGTTCCTCCCGTCGGGCAACGCGATAACTAGGCGGCTGACAGAATACTCTGGCGTCCAATCAGGATCGGTGGAGGGAATCCAAATTAGGATTGGAAAACATACATTATCTTTGGGAAGAAATAATAATTCATTAATTGGTTTTTTAATGAATGAATACAATATCTCCTATTTATAAGACTAGAATACTAAGAAACAAATATCTAAACAAATATAGAAAAGATACGGTAAATCAAAATATAACTAAATAATTGGAATTTCTAAAGATATGATATGAGATCGTATCAACTCCCCCACGGTTAAAATCCGCCTTGTCCTCAAGGTGGAAACCACGAAGCAACGACTATAGTTGAAAGCAAAAGCTTTGGCAAGACGTCTCCTCCTGGATCAAACACATACTGAATAGCTGAATGTATCCCTTGATCACCTCCATAAAAAATCAACCAAGGAGACCTAATGTGGCCGACAGAATTCCGTGCCAAAATGAAAAACACATTCACACCTCCAAGAATGCTCAAACATGGGGTGTCATTGCGCGGAGGGATCAACCTTGCATCGATGTTGATCGATCGATTCAAGACAGCGGCAGATGAGGTAGGGGCTGCCCGTGATTGTGCACTTCTGACTGTGGCGGCCCACCCGATTCCCCATTTGCTGGATCTATTGAGGAGAGAGACGAAGTCGTCGCCCGAGATGCGGGAGATCACAGCGGCAATTGCGGCAGGAAGTTCCCCCCCCCCACCTATCGTTTGTGGATGGGCTGGTTTATTATAAGCGTCGGATTTTTGTGAGCTCTCGTTCCGATGCGAGGACCCCGATTTTAATGGAATATCATAGTTCCCCCTCGGCAGGTCACCCGGGTTTTGAGCGAACTATGAAGCGCGTCGCCGAGAATTTTTACTGGCCTAAAATGAGGAAGGAGGTTCGGCGTTTTGTCGAGGCTTGCGTAGTGTGCCAAACATCTAAGTATTCAACTCAGAAGTCCGCCGGGTTGTTGCAGCAATTGCCTATACCGACTGAAGCTACTGGGTTTAGACTGTGTGCATAGTAAGGAATATCAAGCTTCCTAGGTCCAGCGAATCCACTAGATCACAGGGTCTAGGAACTCACGGATCGTCGAAAGATCTCGGTCGTCGGACACACAGAATACCTCTTCAAAACCCTCAACCACGCATACTAAATTTAGCACAGGGAAATAGGGATCGATCCCACAGAGATGAATGCGCAATAAACAGGTTCAAGGACTCGGGAACTATTTTTGGGTTGGCTGCTGCCACGCAATTTTTTTAGGTTGAGGAAATTAAGCTAGACTTGGTAATTGAAGTATGTTACTCTAACAACTAGATCTAGGCAGAAACAGAAATCATGCATATAACTGGAAAAAGCGAGGCAATTACTAGATCTAAGAAAACTATTCCCTAAATTACCCAGACCTAAGAAAACAACTAACATGTGGGGACCATTTTCTGAAAAGGTAGAGTACGATCGAAAAGCTGCAAAATAACTAACTAAAGGACCAACTAACAACGACATCATCTTCTTCAACATTTAGCATAAAACATCCAGTAAAAAAAACAGAGATAGAATGTAAATCGAATGAAGCAACAGAAATTAAAGCAACAAAATCGAAAAAACAATTCAAACTAAGGCAGATCTACGGCTACTAGACGAAGTAAAACAAGAATGCAAACTTAAACAACGAAATGAAGTATTCAAACAAACAGATCCAGTCACGGAACGCTTAATCCACTCCGGATCCAAGCCATCCACAACAACCAAACATCATCCCCACCTCAAATTTACACTGATCTACGTAGAATTCACCGATCAACACAGATTTCTCACAAACCAACTTCAAACTCAGATCAATCAACAGAGATCAACAACTCAGAACCCAAAACGACACAACAAGATAAACGAAACATAAACAGAAATATCCATTGCAAAATACTAAATATCCAACGATAGAAACCACACAAAAGCCGAGCTTCGAACAGCGAAGACTCGGCGAGTACCCAAAAGCAGACATAAAATAAAGGTAATTGTTTCTTCGCCTCCGTAGAGACGGTGTTGCACCCAAACTATCTATGAAACGTGAACCCCAAGAAAATTTCCCCCAGATGAGTGTGTAGAAAAGTAGAAAACTAAGCTAAGAGCTGAAAAGGTGTCCTCCTTCATGTTGGTTGCGTGCTCCTTTTATAGAGGGTAGAGCTTCTAGACTGTTCTTGTGATTCCCATTTTGCCCTTCAATCGATGCTCCTCGGTCTAGTAGCTCTTCATCCTTCTTGCTTAGTTTTCCTTGCCAGCTTTCTTCACCGGGTGATCTCTATCTTCTTCCTGGGGCTGGCAGTTTCTCTACACACCTGGCTCAAAAAGGTTCGTTAGACCCAGGAAAGTACAGATTTAATCCCTATAACCAATGCATGAAATTAGCCTCATCACCGACGCAGGTGTGGGAGGATGTATCTATGGATTTAATTACTGGCCTTCCGCCGTCCTGGGGGTACACGACCATTATGGTGGTCGTCGACCGTTTGTCCAAGTATGCTCATTTCGCCGCCTTACCAGCGCGTTTTGATGCCTTGCGCGTGGCGCAGTTATTTGTGAACACGGTGCTTCGTCATCACGAGTTTCCAAAGACCTTGGTCTCGGATCGGGACTCGGTGTTTTTGAATGAGATTTGGGAGGAGTTGATGCGCTTAAGTGGGACTAAATTGAATTTTCGACGGCTTATCACCCCCAGTCGGATGGACAAACAGAAGTCAGAAATAGGGGTTTGGAGCAGTATTTGAGAGCCTTCACTGCGGAGCGTCCTGCTAAGTGGATGGATTTCTTGCCATGGGCAGAATTGGCCCTTAATTGTTTCCATCACGACGGTTTGGGCATGTCTCCTTTCAAGGCACTTTATGGGCGGGAGCCGCCGAGTCTAATCTTTGCCCCGCCGTCAGCTACAACCCCGCCCTCTGTCGCGGATATAATTCGTCAACGGGAGGAACTGTTGGTCGAGTTGGGGAGGAATTTGGAGCGCGCACAGCAGCGGATGCGCGATTCGGCTAACAAACACCGTCGTCATGTGGAGTTCGCGGTGGGCGATCGGGTGTTGTTAAAATTGCAGCTCTATCGCCAACACTCGGTGGCGCGGCCCCTGTCTGCGAAGTTAGCCAGGCGTTATTATGGACCTTTTGAGGTATTAGCGAGAATTGGTCCAGTGGCGTACAGGCTGCGTCTGCCCGGGGGGAGTCGCATACATAACGTTTTCCATGTTAGCCTGCTGCGTCGGTTTGTTGATGGAGGAGCCGAGCAAGGTGCGACATTGCCGACCGATTTTTGTGGGCATAAGCCGCTTGTTTACCCGGTGCGGGTGCTGGATCGAAGGAACATGTTTTAGTAAGGTGGTCGGACGGCACCGATTCACCGTCGTGGGAGCCTCTGGAAGGGGTGCGTCGCTGTTTTCCGAATGTGCTCCTTGAGGACAAGGAGGTTGCTATAGAAGGGGGGTTTGATACAGTCCATGCACGGGACCAGCAACCACGACCGGTGGAGAAGCAGTCGGCGACGGAGGTGCGGGCAAATGCGAAGGAGGCACCAGCGAAGGAGGTGCAGCCGTCGATCGCCACGGCGAAGGGCAAGAGGAACCGACGGCCGCCCGACTTGTTGGGCGACTTTGTCCCCAAATAAGCTTCAATCTTTTATTTCCTTATTTTGTTTCCTTGTTCGTTTATTTTTGGATATTATTTCTTTTTATTGTTATTTAATTTCAGTATTGAGTTGAGCATATCTATAAGCTCCGTCTCGGATTTTCTTTGTTGGTTCTTTCCCGAGATGAACTAGGTTTAGGCGTCGAACCAACCCTAGGGTCCTTAGTCTATAAATAGGGCTATGTTTGTAAACCATTATTATGAATGAAATATTATTTTGCCCACAACAATTTGTGAAATTAATCTCTCTGTTCTAGTTCGATCGCTGCTCGATGGAGAAGCTCCGCGCACAGCCGGGAACTAAATCACCTCTGATCCCGTAGCAAGACGCCGGGAAGTTGTCGTAATCGACGAGTGGCCAACCGTTGAACACCCATAGGGAGCTAAATCCCTATCAGGAATCTTGGTAATAGAATTCACTACTAATAATAATGGATGGATAATCAGATATGGTGTGTGAAATAACGGAAATGATCATCTAATTCTTTTCCTAATACATTTCCTAATCCATCCTTCACATGCGTAAAATATGATGGTAGACTGAATTAGGAAATGTATTAGGAAAAGAATTAGATTATCCTTTCCGGCTAAATAGGAGCCGTAATAGTAAATGTTAACATCGCAATCACACACAGACATACAATTGTTTATCTTCATTCGGTGCATTCAACAACACCCTTTTTCTCTGAGAGTTGAAAAATTAGCTCCCGTTCTTGCTTTCTTTCTCCTTCACCCCTTTCCTGTTTCCTCTGTGAAAAATCAAGGGAAATAGTAAAGGAAAAACAGGCCAATCCCAGAAATTTCCATTACAAACTGTAGCCATGTCTTCCCCAAGCAAGAGGCGAGAGATGGACTTGATGAAATTGTAATTTCCTTTTTTTTCTTCTGTTGTTTCTTGAAATATAGAGTTTTTTTCTTCTTCATTTCCAGTAGTTCCCTTTCTTTGGTTTGCAGAAAGCTTTGATTTTTTTTCAGTTTTCGTTAATACTAATGAAATATTGGTGTCTTGAAATAGGATGATGAGTGACTACAAGGTGGAGCCGATTAATGATGGGATGCAGGAGTTCTATGTGCAGTTCCATGGACCCACTGACAGTAATTAAATTAACAATCCTTTTTCTCATTCATAGAGCTTTTTAGAGTAAATTAAGTAAAGATTGCTAATCCTCTGTGTATGTGTTTTGATAGTAGGATTTCTTGATTACTAGAGTGCAATGGCTAAGATTGCTGTTTTTGTATCCAGAAGAAATTCTTTCAACGGTTCTTGATGAGGAAATTGGAAACTGACTGGATTTGTTGCTTTTCTATTCCACATGATTGCTACAAGATTGAAGTTATTTTTTACTTCTAGGTTTTGATGCTTGTAATTTGTCCTCTTTTCTACTCTGGTAGACAAGAAATAATCTTGGTTTTTTATTTGAACTTTGTTTTGTGGAAGATGGTTGATTCTTGATCATCAATTTAGGCTATTGAATATGGAGAAGTAGCATATATGCAGAACATATCATGTTCCGTTTCTGGGTAATTAACTGTACTTTAGTTTTGTTTGTGTCTCTTAAATTTCCAATGTAACGCGATAGGTCCATATCATGGCGGGGTGTGGAAGGTACGAGTTGAGCTTCCTGATGCCTATCCCTACAAGTCTCCTTCCATAGGATTTATTAACAAGATATATCACCCCAATGTGGATGAAGTGTGAGTTTCAATTGCAAAATGTATTTCTCTTATCCTATGTCGTTTTAGCAAACATGTAGGAATCAATTTTCCATGTTTTCAAATTTCAGGTCGGGTTCAGTTTGTCTAGATGTTATTAACCAGACCTGGAGCCCCATGTATGGTAATAAACCAGTCACGTTTTTTAGTTTTATTGATTGATTGATTGATGCTAACTGACCTCTTTCTTTAATAATGATTTTGGCAGACCTGGTTAATGTGTTTGATCTGTTTTTACCTCAACTACTTTTGTATCCAAATGAAGCGGACCCATTGAATGAGGAAGCTGCTGCCTTGTATATGCGCGACAAAACTGCATATGAACAAAGAGTGAAAGGTATCCAAGCTTCTGAAATCTTATGTTGCCCACAAGATTGAAACGTTCAATGCATGCATCGCATTGGTAGCTTATGCTCTAGGAATGGATACAAGTAAAAGTAAACAGCTGACTGCAGATGTTAGTCGTGAGTCTGGCTTCATATGTTTAGTATAAAGCACATGATCTTGTTCGTAGATAATGCTCTTAGCTATGGCTTCTGGCTTGTGGAAATGTGATAAAAGTGAAAAGGTTATGGCATGCTCATAAATACAAAGATGGCCTTAGGAAGTAATGCGAGACGGAATAAATTAGTACTATTAAGTTCTCGCATGGTTATATATCCAGTCTTTCATTTTATTTTATCCACTAACTAGAAAACAAACACGACCAGATTGCTAATAATGACCTGGTGGCCATTTATTATAGCAATACACATAATGTATTGAAACCCAGAACTCAACTAGAAAAAAGTAAGAATATATAGTTTAGCAATAAAAGCCTGAAAGGGTCCTTCAAGTTCGGCGGGTGTACTTTTAGTAGTCTAGAAACCAAAAGTGAGGTAGCTCATTCTTTTGTTTGATGAATGTTGACTCATATTGAACTTTAGCAGGTTGATTTGTTGACGGCCAACGAATATGTTACCTTCAAATGTGTATGTAAGAAGTTGTAATCCACTGCTGGTTATGGTTGAGAGAGAGTATGTATAATGAGGGTTTCTAGGCAGGATACGCAGAATACTCGAGTTAAGAACTAAGTTGGACTCTCTATCTCCATCTCTAGCTCTGGGCATGTGAGTTGGAGGCTCAACTATATAGGAAATACGAACTCAGACACTATAGTCTTAAAGTCCCTATACTATATCCATTAGGTCACCTTCAAATTTGTTATCCAACTCGTGCCATATTATCCTTCCATTATTTTCATATCTTTGAACAAGTAGACTATGTTTAAGAGGAGAGAACCTACAAATAAATTGTTATACCTTTCATGAAAATGATAGGTGAAGTCCATCTTTCAATTGTCACATCTATAATATGACAGCTTACCATAAAAATTTGGTGAGCATCCAATTGTATCACGGATTATACTGTAATGCAAATGCAATGCTGATGTGCTCAACTCTTTGTATTCTAGAATACTGCCTGAAATACGCCAAGCCAGAGGATGCAGGGGCCATCCCAGAAGAGAATTCGAGCGACGAGGAGCTGAGTGAAGATGAATATGAGTCGAGCGATGAGGCTGTTTTGGGACCTGTGGATCCATAGTCTTTCTTGTCTCTGTAACTGTAACCATCCATGTAGTTTGTGTATATCATGTTGTATTTCTCTCTCAAAATTGTAATTTAATTACACATAGCAATAGCTATTAATCGGAACGGGTGCAAAAAGACTCAATTGCGTTTCTTGAAGCTGCTTTGTTTTCATAGTATGCTATTCTGCAACTTAGCGAAAGAGCAACGCAAAAGGAAATTGGATATATAAAATTAGAAGCTACTAAGCTTGCCGCAATAATGGTAGAGGGCATGAATAAGAACTATCAGAATTTTGGATATCATCACATTACAGATCATATTTTCATTTAAACAGATTGGAACTGCTACATAATTCAATACTCATAAATGGCTCGGCCGCCGCCTTCCAGCATCAGTTCTCATTTTCTTTACAGGATTCGCCCAGCCAACACTGCTGTTCCCTTGTTGAGGGGAAAGGGGACCCCAGCCATGTTGGCTCAACCCGATATCTCTGGCGCCTGAGATCGACCCTGGGCTCTTCATCCCACGCCCAATACCTGTAGGCGACAATGGACCTGCTGATCCATTTCCAGACTTTGCAGCCGACTTCTCCCTGTCTTTTCTCTTCTTTTTGCAGATAACGAGGTCCCCAGGGTGAGTGAAAGGATAAGTATCATCCGGTTGGCCAAGATCCCGACTGCTGCTGTTTCCAAGCCTCGATTCCTTGTGAGGCATAGAGTTCCTGAATTTAGAACTCTCACCAGCGTGAATGGGCAAGCGGGTCTGTGGCTTCAGGAAAGGAGCATTTTCTGAATCCACCTCTTTTACTAATTTCTGGCGCTTGCCCTGAGAAGCAGGTATCTGCCGTGAAGATGGACAGGTGGCTGGCACAGAAACAGGAGCAGTGAAAGACATGGAACTTCTGGCTTCTCGAAAATCAGTATCTGAGAATGCTACTGCAATGATATCAAAGAATAGATCATGGACTTTCTTTGCCTCCGACCTCACCTGATCATATAGTCCACATAGCTAGATTGTTAGAAATTCATAAATGGCGACAAAAATTTTATTCAAAACTATTAAGGCAGTCCAATTGCTCCTATAAGCCTTTTAATTTACAACATGACTTTATGAGATGCAAATATTCTGAAAAGAAACACTTAAGAGGAACAAATCTCACCTAGAATTTACAATTGCAGAAGGACATGGACTCTTGACCTGTATCTATAACTTAATCTTATGAAGTTGTACCAAAAAAGTAAGATTTAGAGATCACTCAGACGTACAGGAAAGTAGGCTAAAGCTATCTTCACACCAGCATGTTAACAAAAGCTTCCTAGGGACATACGTATTAATACTACATTGTAACTATTGGAATTGCTGCTGAGTCGAGTATGAATATGGAGATTTCGCGAAGAATACATGGACAAGGAAGGATTCACAGAAGAAAATCATACCTCATATGAAAAACCAAAAAACTGCATGCTAGACTGCAACATAAGCTGCACGTCAGAAACAAGCCCCATGACTCCACTATACTCATATTTGTCAAGACGGTTATGAATCTTTCTCAAATCCAAAAGGCTATCTTCATCCCCACTGGCGTAATCATTTCTTTTCCACAGTTCAGTTAGCTGTGGTATTATTTGATGACCTTCATAATCTATTCTTCTCTGAAGCTTGCCTATAACAGTCTTGCACTGTAACAAAATCATGTTAAATAAATCCTATTTCAGTAAAAGCCAGCTGGAAGAGGAAATTATATCAAAAGTGAGTGTGTGTGTGTGGTGGGGAAGAAAGGAGAAGAAAGGAGGATGCAGACTAGAACTTGCAACTGCCTAAGCAAGTGGCTCAACTTTACACGATAAACAAAGTGATCAAATTACATTTCCCTACTCCAGTTTGCCTGGATCACAATCAATGCTAAAATGCAGATAAGCAAGTATTTCTTTCTATGTAGTGTAGATAAGAACCAGTATCAAATTGATTGATACTAAGAGAAGTATACCTTTCTCAGGATGACCTCCGACATCTTAGGGCCACTAGTTTTAGGCCCCTTCGCAACTTTAGTGTCCAAGTTTATTGTGAGGTGTTGTTCAGAGGCATCATCTGCAAGAGCAGACTCATAGTTCACTCTCCCAGATTTAAGAACACATTGCACACTAGCTGTATTTCTCCTTGATGGTAGATTTCTTTTGCTCTTGATAGATGAATCAATTTTCTCTGATTTAATACAACTAGAATCTCCAAGAACTTTACGGGCACGGTCATCACTTGCTTGAGTCTTGTATTTATTATCTACCTGTAGTGGTAACATAGTAGGATCACCACGACGAAGAGATAACTTGTCACTAGGCTTCTCTTCTGCCCTAGCAGACCGCGGGCGAAGCCGAATACTCCGTTTTCGTTTTATCTTGGGCTGCAAGACCTGTTCATCTTCACCTTCATCACGATCTTGGATCCAGCTACCTGAGTGCTGCTGGTTCATAGGAGAATCTCCAGATATGGCAATCTCTCCTTCTTCTAAGTCATCTGCCTGGAAAATTAGAATAAAAAGTAAGTAAGGTAACAATGTAGAGAATCAACAGCATTATATGAATTATAAAGCAACTGTGAGACATACCAATTTCTTTGATTGGGAGCCGGACCTGCCATCTAATGCAGAAAGTGATCCAAACTTTTGAGAAGACACGGAAGGTGAGACCATGCGCATTAACTTCCTACTGTGCGAAGAGCACCCAGAAGAGCCTGCTTCTTCAAGTATGCTATTGTTTCTGACATTATCCAAAGCTCTTTGGTATTCATATCCATCAGCAGAAACAGGAGCATCTTCTTCTGATTGATCCTTATTAACTATAGGCGCTTCAGTGGATTCATCATCTTCAAACTCCCCAATGTCTCCATCTTCTTCTTCTTGAACAGAGTATTCATTTCTATCATTGGAGCTTGCTTCAGAAAATTCTCCATTTTCATCATCTAATTCAGTATAAATAGGAGTCTTTCCCTTAGGCCGCCCTCTCCTCCTCTCAGAAATCTCAGAAGCCACTTCAACAGGAGGTTGCATCCCACCATATAAAGCATTCTTTGATGGCTTCTTTGATAAATTAGCAATTGTGGTATTTACTTCTTGTGTATTAGCACGAAGCCAATCAGGGACCTGATCATATCGAGTCATGTCCTCTGCCCAGTCAAGTTCTTCATCCATTTGATCAAAGAGCTCTACTTCTTCCTCACTCCGAGCAATCATACGGTTTACCTCGTGAAGAGAAGGAACGTCGTGAACTGTTTCTTGGTATCTTTCTTCATCATGCAACAGTGTTTCTAAAGTTAGTCGTCTCTCTTCATGTGTAGTCCTCTGGTCAAACCGCCCAGCATTTATAACTTCATCAGCCATGTCAATCTTATACTGTTGAATATTATTCCGAATCAAGCTCTCAATTGAACCCACATACCGGTCCTTGCCAGCAAGGTCATCATCTGAATCAACTACTCCACCACTCCTGAACTCGTCCTCTTTCTGATGACTGGATATTTTGCCGACCACAGCTTCCATGTAAATGACTTTCACCTCCCTCGTCTGCCCAATACGGTGAGCACGAGCAACAGCCTGTTCCTCATTTTTTGGGTTTGGATCCGGATCATATATAATCACTGTGTCAGCAGACTGAAGATTGAGACCCCGTCCAGCAGCACGAATGCTAAGTAAGAAGATAAAACAATCAGTGCCTGGCCGATTAAACTCCACAATAGCACTTTCGCGGTCTTCCAAGCTAGTCGTCCCATCAATTCTTCTGAAAACAAGCCTTCGCCACTGCAAATATTCTTCCATTATATCAAGAAGTTTGGTCATGGTACTAAAGAGCAGTACCCTATGTCCCGTTCTCTGAAGCTTCATCAAAACTCTATCAAGAACCCACAATTTTCCACAAGACCTCACAAGAAAATCCTTTGAGAAGTCACTGAAATATGGGTAGTTTAGCAATGGATGGTTGCAAGTTTTTCTTAGCTCCATGCATCTATTGTTTAAAGTTTTGTAAGTTTTAGCCTGATAATTTTGATTCTTCTGACACTTGCGATATTCATCTTCAGGGTCAACCCTAAGAGTACCAGTTGATTTAATCCAATCATAAATGGCACCCTGTATTGCAGACATTCGACATTTCAAAACAATCGAGACCTGCATTTTCAAATTTATTCAGAAACAATTTTGTAGCAATATGACATTAGAATAGTAACAACATACCTTTGGAGGAAGTGATCCTTCTACATCTTCAACACGCCGCCGAAGCATAAAAGGTTCTAATATTTGATGTAGTCTATGGATAATTATCACCTTCTTCTCTGTCTCGAGCCAGTCATCTTCATGTGCAGGCCCTTCTTTTTGAAATGGTTGAGAGAACCAATCATGAAATGCTTTTCTATTATCAAAAACTTCTGGGAGCAGTAGGTTTAAAAGAGACCAAAGCTCTTTAAGATCATTCTGATAAAGTGCAAGAAAAGATTAATACAAGTTAGAAGATGTAAGAAACATGTTTCAGTTTTGTTGTGATAAAGGAGTACTACAAGTTATGGCTGCTCTGAGCACCACTATAAGTATTTGATAACAACAAAAGTTGACTAGTACTCGCAGTCTCACATCATAGTTGCGTATATGCTAATCTGCAGCAGATCAATCCTATAGATGCTACAGTAGAATGAGACTTATTGTCAACATAATGGAATTGAATCACACCCTTCTATCCCAAGTTAACACTTCATTTTCTTAAGGAATTTTCCAGATAAAATTTTCCTACCTAAGAATCCTAACAATATCAACTTAACTACTACTTTGACGGTCAATACGGCAAAAGTAATCAAGAATATCACCCCTTCATCTTTTCTAAAACTCATGTCCAGTCAAAAAATAATACTTTCCCGATGAAGTATAACCAGAAAAGAATATATGGGGCAGTTAAATAGAATATATTTGAATTAATTCAAAACTCAAGGAAATAACTTCTAGTCCACAAAACATATATCCAATCATAACAAAATCATACCTGCAATGGTGTCCCTGTAAGAAGCAAACGCCTTTGGCAGCGATACCTATCAAGATCACGAGCTAATACTGACTCTCTGTCCTTCATCCGTTGTGCTTCATCAATTATAATATATTTCCAATCAATTTTTGAAAGTTTTGAACGATCATACATGATGAACTCATAGGTAGTTACAAGCACATTAAACTTCATGGCTAGCACTTCCTACACAGTAGATGAAACAAACAGAATTGATACCATAGAAGAATATTATGAAGTAAAGAGTTTAACTATGAAATTCTTCTCTTCTTACTTGAGAAAATAATTTCGCCCTTTGGTCTTTCCCACCAACATAATATATACAGGAAACACTCGGAAGCCAATTATGCAATTCACTCTAAGACAAAAACCAGAGATGTTAAAGTTAGATACTTATAAGAATTCAAACAGGTGCTACAATGAAACTCTTACCTTCCAGTTGACAAGCACAGCATTGGGAACAATAATAAGATGAGGGCCATAATTTCCTTTGAATTCCATTAAATGAGCAATCAAGGCCATCACCTGCATAAAAATTTGAGCAAAATCTCAAATATAAGCACAAATGAAATTTCACAAACACAAATAAGTAAAGCTGTTTGTTTAAACGACATAAGGAAGTTTTAAGGGAAATAAATGAGATTCATGTATCTTGATTCAGGGAAAAAATTCAACTATTATAAATAATCCTCAACCAAACGACCAAGAATGAGCCAATTTCAAGCTCGAAAAAAATCCAAGACAAGCTTGACCCCCGAAGTATTCAATCTTTTGTTTTTTCTTTTTCAGTATTGATGTTTGTCAGCCTCTTACAGAGCTCAAGTTCAAGTTCAATTAGTTTATATGCTTCCAAGCATGTCCACTTGTCCAGAAGTTCAAACTAAACGAAACTCAATTGGGTTTTTTTCCATTTTGTATGCTAAAACTTAATAAACTCATTTCAGTCTAGAGCTTGAACTTGGTCATATGCTATAATGCTTCCGAGCCAAGCTCAAGCAAGCCTCATTTTAGTTACTAAATGGGTCATTCACAAACCCAACACAACTTAACTATAAAAGCTTGAAATGGAGCTTGAACCAAGCTTGAGCCTCCTGCAGTGCAGTCCTGCTCATCAGCTCAACTCAGCTCCTTTTCAGGTTATAAGCTTTCAAAACTCAGGTAATATCATGTGTAGGAGACATTGCAACTCTTTAGGCATAAGGAGACCCAAACTTTTGAATAAATATTAACCAGAACTGTCTCACCTGCACAGTTTTGCCCAGACCCATCTCATCTGCTAAAATGCCATTTAATTTGTTATTGTATAATGATAGCATCCACTGCAAACCAACCTGCATAATTGAGTAAAACTAGGTCAATAACTACTGGCAATGTGCAGAGAAACTAACACGTAGAGCTGATCAATTAAGGATCAATCACACAGTTCAAACTAAACCGGAACTAACAAGTTGATAGTCTCGTAGGGTTCCAGCTCGTAGCATTGAAGGCTGCCTTATGACCCTTTCATTCACAGCATGTGCCAGGTTGTAGTACCTGGTAGAAACCACGAAAAGGGGAAAAAGAAGATTTTACACTAAAATCTAATTTAAGTATGACAGGAAAGATACAGACGGCACCCACATGGTCTGTCTAATATGTATGATAGAAATATTAAGCATATCGTAATAATTCAGGATGAAATTAAAAATATTTGATCCAAAATTGCTCTCTAATGGCATCCATATATTATGAGAAATGAAATAAAAATAAGCTAGCTGTGGCATACTTGTTAACAGACTGACTATCTCTTGGTGCATTCATCTCAGAAAACCGGTTCCTTATCATGACTTCATCTCTCGCACAGGCAGCAGCGGCTCTTACTTCTTCTTCCGAGAGACCCTTGTATCCAGAAAAGACATAAATGAGAATACTGAAGTATCTGAAGCCACAAATTAGCAAATAAGAGACATAAATATAGGATAAAATACATTCATTACAGGAACATAGGGGCTAAAAGAAGACATTAAGAGATACAAGTCAATGAGACACCAAATCCTATTGTCCTTGCTCTTCTGTAGAGAAAGCATCATTTTGTTCAATTATAACTGAAAGAACTTCGTAAAGAACCATTATGGAGTCAGAAAGGCATAGTGAAAACAGGTGGGTGTATTCTATACAAGATTGATGATGCTACATATATTTCCGGTAACATCTTCCCACTTTTCCAAAGATAATTAGTAAAGAAGTGTGAGAATTTCATTCTCATATACGAATAGCTGATGTGAACTGTCATATTTAAGCATCAGACATCTTGATTTCTCATTTGAAGACAATTTCTTAGAGAAACTTATCAAATTATGATCATTTGAGTTTTACGCTTAGCAATCACAGAGCAGTTACTTTTTTACTTGATGTTTTCGAATTGGAGATGATACTACATTGGTCCTTTCATATGCTTAGTACGGAAGAGCAGGGGAGAGAAGAATAGAGAGAATACATGGGCACGTGCAGCGGTGGCAGCGGCATTAGCTGCCTCCTCAACCTCCTGCTGATTTTTAGTGGCTGTTATTTTACTGCCCAATTTGTGAAGATACTCCTCAGTTTGACTTAAAAATGATGAGAGAACAGCATATCTTTCTGCAGCCTCCCCAGGTAAGTTAGTTTGTTGTTCCAGAAGCATCTCTCTATATCTTTCCACATCATTATTTTTCAAGGCTTCCATTCTTTTATTGCGATCATCATCCTTCATTTTGGAGAACTCTCTCAACATCTTTTCATGATATTTATGCACTCCTCTATTGCGGGCGGTTCGAGCATCACGAGAAGCCCAATGTGCCTCAAGAAGCTTTTTGCGCCAATGGAATATGGATTTTAGTTGCTTCTCCCTAGTTGCCTTCTGATTAGCCTGTGATTGCCGGTTAAGCTCCTGGCGCTGACGTTCACACAGTCGAACGAATTTCCTGTATGGTCTATCAGGCATAGCCATTATTTCTTGTTGCTGTTGCTCAATCTCATCCCTCAAGCGTGTCTGGCACTCAACAAGCTGAAGTTTCTTTGATTCAATTTGAAGCCGAATAACAAGATCTGGTCTAATTCTCTTCCTCTCTAAGTTCACAGCAAGTATTTTATCAATTTTCCCAATTTTTTCAGCCCTTTTCCTTTTGTGGATCTCTCCACCTTCATCAGCAAAAAGATCTTTAATATCATACGCTAAAATCAAGTTACTATTGTTGTTCATCATAGAGGATCCAAGGGTCTCATGTTTTCTGGTGAAAACAGGGAAATCAAATAACGGCCCATGATATTTTCGTGTTGAACTAGAATCCTTAGGTTGGGATGTATTACTTGCTTGAATGGGTTTCTTAACCTGCACTGGATCTGAAGCACTTGACTGTGAGGCAATTCCTTTACCCCTGTCTGCAGCAACATCAATCCTGACAGGTGTTTTCTGATTGCCCGGTTCAGACTCTTGTTCGCATTTCCCAGAACTACCAATATGATGCGGCTCTTCTTTTCCAGGAGGACCCACAAACCTCTGCTCCTTTGCTGCAACAACAGAGTTCTGAATGGTCGCAGTTGCGGCAGCAGCAGCCCTATCATCTCCTGGACCTTCTGTTTTCATATTAACTACTCCAGCTACTGATTTTGCAGCCCCAGCCCCTTTCTCACTGTACTCCACATGTTTGGTGTGCTCCTCTACAGTTTCTCCGGCTAATTTGTCCTTGCCAGCATTTGTGGGAGGTGGAAGCAGCTGTTGCATCTGTAAATCAAGTGGTGGAGGAGTAATAGCTTGGAGCAGTTCACGTGGCAAAGTTACATCGCCTTTTTGCTAATAAAGCAAAGAGAGAACTTGATACGTCAGTGTAAGTATCTATGAAACTATCAGAATGAAATATGAACAGATAGTCATAAACAGTTTTGTAAAAACAATCCAGAGCAAACTATAGGAGGGTAAAAAAATATGTTCTAACCTTCAGACGCCTAAATGCAAGAATCTGTGCTTTAAGTACATGCAACTGCTGCTTGGTAAAACCAGTGTGTAATTGTCTCATCTGTGAACTGGTTCCCCCCTGAGATGTTGATGGATTACACAAATCCCCTTCATTAGATGGAGTTACGGATTGAGGAGACCGATTAAGTTGTCTGGCATTTTGTGCCTGAGAAGCTTCTGCAACAGAAGTTTTTGCAAGAAAACTGTCAACCCCTTGGCTCAGATTCCCTGGTGACTGCGAAGGATGCATAGGAGGCATTCCATGACCAAGAGAGGAATGCTGCCTAGGGGGCATATGTGGCACAGAGAACTGTTGGGCAGAAGTGCTGCTGCAATTGTTAGGTAGAGCTGCATTGGAACTCACACCAAGAGTACTAGGTGAAACTGCCTGCTTAACTTTAGAAGACCCAGATTGTCCTGACACGTCACTTGAGGAATTACCATGGGGAGAACCGTCATTTCCAACTGACGGAGAGGTAACATGCTGTTTACCAAAGGATACAGAAGGGATACCAGTACTATTTTCATTAGCTTTTTGCTGAGCAGCCATCCTGGAGTGCATTAATGGAATAAGCTGCGCAACCACATTTGCGTTTGCAGGATGTGACAGATCAATATTATGCTCAAGAGCCAATGCCTGCATTGCCTGCATCTGTGCAGCCATAGCTATCTGATTGTTTGGCATGTTCATGATATTTTGCTGAGATTGTGGAGCTTGCATAGGTGCAGGTTGGATTCCCTGACCGCCTAATGGAGGAGGGTTCAGTTTGGATTCACTTCTCTGATCGGGCATAGGGCGGTGTCTGTTATCTGCATGTTTATCACTCTGAACAACCTGCTCGGAGGGTTTCTTGGAGGAGGTACCCTGAGACTGATTTGCTGCTTGCATGGACACCAGCTCTTGCATTTTCATGCTTGCCATCCTCATTTCTTGATCTTTTCCAAGAGAACCAAACATGGCTGGTCTCACCTGCTGCTGCGATTGCATTCCTAAGGTAGGTGTCTGTTGGGCTGACTGAAATGTATACTGCAAATAAGCTTGTTGTATCGGATTCAACATCTGTTGCTCAACACCTTGACTTCTATTATGACTTTGGTCCGTAATATTGGGGGAACCATGCTGCTGGCCCAAATCAATGAACTTCCTAGGCTGTTGAGGCAGCTGTGTGGAGCCAGATGCTGCAGAAAAATTGGTCGCCCCTGGGGTTCCTTGTATTGTGCCAGCTTGGTACGACAGAATGGCATCATTCCCTTCAGGTCTCCTCAGAAACTGTTGAGCCATCGACTGCAACGACATTCAAAGTTGGTCATAGACCAATAGGAGCTGTTTAAGTGAAAGTTCTAGAACCAATAAAAAAAAGCAGTCTTGTAGGCTTGTAGCTTGAGAACATTGCAAGGAAATCCCCATGCAAAGAACCAAGGTCCACGAAGCTGAAATGATAAACACTATAGAAGCAGAAACTTGCCAAAGTCCAAACTATTAACAAATACATTAATTCTGAAGGCAGAATTATATCATGTGGATGATGACACGATGGTGGTTGGGTAGAGTAGAAGTAGAAGTCAAAAAACAAATTTAGCAAATAAGTTGTTTTACTTTCCCAGGTGTACACGAAATTGTTTGCATCTACCTTTACATAAAAAATTATAGCCAATAAATATGTTACATTTGCTATTTTGAATCATTACACCTAGTCTCCATAATAAAATTGTTTTAAATACACCCAACAGAACAGAAAGGGAAAAGAGGACGCACGTAGGAAAAACCACCTCCAAAACAAACTAAGTAGAAACAATCAATTCTTAGTAGTATAAGATAGAAAAGTCATGGCTGACAGCAAAAGGTATGTCGAGAGGGGCTACACATAAATAAGTGGGTTTAGAGTCGTCAACAGAACTCAAGATTTACTTCACGCATTTAATAATTAGAATAATTTCCAATGTACCAGCGGAAGAATGGAACTTGGAAGAAAGAAGGACGCGAGGTTTCACCTGTCTCTGCTGCTGCTGCTGTTGCTGTCTCTGCTGTTGCTGCTGATCAAATGCGGACGCTGCGGATGACGATGAGGACGGAGAAGCAGAGGCTGAGGCGGCATTACTCCGGCCATGGCCACCGCCTCCACCCTGTTGGGGGCCACCACCGGATTGCATGGAGAAGTTCAGAGAAAGCCCCACAGAGAAGAGTGACCCCAATCCCCACCTTGGAATAATTGAAAAAAATCAAGCAACGTTGTCTCGAGGCCACTGCCTATAGAAACAACTTCTGTGAGCTCATAATGAGAATTGAACAAAGCTTGAATTCAACAAACTCCCAAAGACAATGGACGCCGGAGTCCGTGTTAAAACCCAGCCGTTTCAGGACAGCACAGAATTCAGAGCTTGCGAAAGCGTAGAACACACCCTTTTATCTTAGCAATTTCAGCAAATACCTTAGATCTCCTCAAAAAAGTGAAATCACAAAAAATAAGTCACTCGCAGGCGAAAAGTATGAACCTTTGCTGCGGAACCTAAACGCTGTGGTGCTGCAATTCCGATCCCAAAAATTCAAAATTCGATGCATCCGACACATGTCCCGCATTTAAGGGCACGCATCCTCACATATATACTTCCGCCTAAAATCGCATCAAAACATTCTTTTATCCAGAAAAATTTGGGATTTTTGGCGCGAAATCGAAGGGACCGGCGGATCGATCTGATGGCCGGCGATTTTCCGAATTTGCCGGAAATCTTTTTCTCAAACTAGAATTCCCTCACTCAGAGTGTGTGTCTGTGTGTGTGAGAGAGAGAGACGCAATTTCCAATTTTTCTTTGGGTTTTGGGGGCCAAGCCCTAATGAGGGCAGTGTGTAGATGAAGCATAGGTTTGTGGCTTCGTTAGCTGAGCGGGGATAATATCGTAACTTCTCCTACTTGGAATTTGACTCTTAATCTTTCCATCATACTCCACTTACTTTTTAATTAATTAGTATTATACTCTTTTTCAAATTTAATTTTAGAAAATCTTGAACTTATGGAGTTTAAGGATAGTCTAGCACTCATAATTTATTTATAGGAGACGAAATCACAATGTATTGATGTTGTATCGACATATTCCATTCCTGAGTACATGTAATTAATAACTAACTAACTAAGCAATTATTGGAATTGAAGTTCTTCATGTGAATATATCCTACGTGTTCGTTCAAATTACAGCTTAACAAAATTTGTACTACTACTTTTTACATTTCACAGTTTTGATTTCTTTATTCGTTACTCACACGAAGCCGCTACAAGCAAAATTACATATACATGATTGTCCAATCGCTACAACTAATAATAATAAATAAATAAAGAATTTATAATTACCGAAAAGTTTCAATAATTTTGATTGAAGATGGCCAAAGTGATAAGTATTCTATACCATTGCTATAGCGAGTACAATTGATGTTGAGAATAATCACACTTGTTTAAAAAGATGTAACTGTGCAAGTGATCAATTAAATTGCCTTAAAATTGAAGTGAATATTAAAAAATATCCGACCTACCGGATTCGAACCAGTGACCTAAGGATTACAGCAACCAACTACAGTCCTCCGCTCTACCAACTGAGCTAAGGTCGGTCTTGATGATTTTCGATGGAAAAACAATACATAAATTTTACTTGATGTCGACTGAAATAATTTTCCTTAACTTAGCAACAAGCCCCAACCTAAGCTAAGTTGGTAGAGACTGCCATAGGTTATATTTTTTTTCTTTTTTTTTTTGTGTTACTATGAGCATATTTGACATGACATGATGTTTTATTATTGTGGATAACTCTTTGCAAACATATAGTCATGGTACAAATGTACAATCCTTTTTGCAACCATCATTTGGTGTGGTTATTTAAGTGGAACTGTGAAAATTAGGTTATAGTTTGGTAATAAGCATTATAATTCATAATCTCAACAATACTGTTGCTTTTACAGCTACAGATCAGGTAATTACTGAAATAAAAATGAAATGATATTTCAATAAAGGCAATACAAGCTTCTCCAACTAAGTAGAAGCATTGGGAATCTGGTCTGCCAAGCACACTTGATCCTTAATCAACTGAAACTGGCTGCATGTTCTCAGCTTCTTTCCTCAGCTCCTCGAACAACACCGACGACAGGTATCGCTCTCCGAAGCTCGGATGGACAGTCTGAAACAAGGATAAAAATGCCTCAGGCAAAGGTATGAAACCAGACAGTTGGAATCAAGATCAAAAGAGGCTTTTTTGAGTTCTTACCACAATGAGTTTTCCCTTGTTTTCAGGTCTCCTAGCTAGACGGAGGGCAGCCACCGTGTTAGCACCGGATGATATCCCAACCTATACACGCCACGTGTAAGATAAAAAAAAACGAGAAAAAGTTCAGAGAGCATTACAAGTTTCCTTACATATAGCCCTTCCTTGAGTGCCAATTCTCTGGCCATTTTGACAGCATCTTCACTAGAAACCTGCATCAGCAACAAAGTTTATGCCAACGATCTAATTTATATTTACTCTATACATCTGATAGATAATTACCATAAGGACTTCCTCCATGACGTCCATATCCAATATGTCTGGTTTGAATCCGACTCCATTCCCCGTGATGTGATGAGGCCCTACAAAATTCCACGTGTTAGACTTGAGCTAGTAAAATGAGACGAGAGCTAGTAAAATGTTCATTACCTGGCTTCCCTCCGTTGAGAATGGGGCTCTCCTCTGGCTCAAGTCCATAAATCTAGACAAACCGAGCAATGCCAAAGCATGAAAACACATTCACATCTGAAAATTTTGGTTATGGAGAAGCTGAAGTACCTTGACACCGGGATTCATGGACTTCAAGTACTGGCCAACACCAGAGACGGTGCCTCCACTCCCTATCCCCATCACAAAGATGTCGACCTTGCCATTGGAATCCTCCCATATTTCGGGGCCAGTAGTCTCAAAATGCACCTTTGTGTTGGCCGGGTTGGAAAACTGCTGAAGCATGAAGGCGTCCGGGGTGGAATCAAGAAGCTGGTAGGCTTTCTTGACAGTGCCTCCCATTCCCTTGGTGGGATCAGTGAGGACCAAATCTGCTCCAAATGCTCTCATAGTCACTCTTCTCTCTAAGCTTGTGTAAGACGGCATCGTGAGCACCATTTTGTAGCCTTTCATTGCAGCCATGAAGGCCAGGCTGATCCCCATGTTTCCCGAAGTGGGCTCAATCAGCGTCGTCTAATATTCAAAAGTAGGAACTACTAGTTTATTCCCGAGACGACGAAAAGAGGAAGAAACAAGAAGGCTATATATGTATGTAGCCTACCTTTCCCGGGGTGATGAGGCCCTTTTCCTCGGCATCCTTCATCATGGCTATTGCTGGTCTGAATCATCAACATTTTTTCATTGTTACTATTATTCAAGATTGAAATTTGAAAGCAATGGAAAATATATATATGCATATGTAAATATGTAATTTGCACCTGTCTTTGACGCTAGCAGTAGGCTGCATCATTTCTTGCTTAACTGCAACATATGCTCCACATCCCTCTGTAACTTTGTTTAGATATACCAATGGTGTTCTACCAATCAGCTGCATAATTAATTTAATTCATTCAGTACAACCTTTATTTCCAACAGCCACTAATTAAACATGTGCCTTGCTCCACGACATCAATCAACACAAGTAATTAGAATAAATTGTCCTTGAAATTGTGTCCCAGCAGCATCATTCTATGTTCAATCTGAGACAATCGGTAATATTTTAGTCCTGTATAAGTTCCAATCCAACTAGGCATTAATTATTTCTAATGTTAACTTTTCTTAGGTAGTGTTTCAGATTTTTACGATTATGCCCCTTACACCTAAAAATAAAAAAAATGCTTTCAGAATAATGACGTGTACTGCCACAGATTCAGTGGCAATTAATTACACCTAAAAGGAATTAACCAACAACTAATCACGTGCTTATTTGTCCTTTAATCACTTTATGTTATGTTAACACCGCGAAATCATCAATCCAGATGCAGCCATTTTCATGGTACCCACTTACTAGTGGAGTAGTATATTTGATGAAATTGAATCAATAAGCTGTAATTAAGTAGTGACTAGTGATGGCTACAACAATTAATTAATCAGTGATGAATGATGAATCTGCAGTAATCAAGAAGTGAGATGAATATGAATGAATCTCTGTGTACCTGAGAAACGTGTGTCTTGATGTTGGTACCAGGAAGATCTTTAGGGAGATCTCTGAGCCTCTGAACAAAGGAAGGGGAATCTGGCAAAGGGGTGGCGCTGCTGTAGTATTTGCACCCTGAAAAATGGGATCTTCTCTTCAGCAAGCTTCTCACACCCGCCATTGATGTCTGTGCTCTGCTCTTTTTTTTTTATCTTTTTATCTGATTTGGTTCTATGGAAAAAGAGTGATGGCTCACCAATATTTATATAGTACTACTAATTTGGAAAAATATAAAAAGTAGTACTATACTATTGCAAATTTTAGATATGACAAGTGGATTGTAGGTGGCTTTTTTTTATTTGCAATTAATTTCAATTCATTGGGAATAAATATTGGTTTCTTTGCATCTTTCATAAGTAGACTTCGTAACTCGATTTCTGGATTTATGTTATTGGCTTTCATGAGTAGACTTATTAAGAACATAATATCATCTATTATCTTCTTAATAAAAGAAAAAGATATATAAAAAAATAAATTATTTTTTAAAATAAAATAAAATAAAAAATGCATTCTAAAACATAAAGTGTAATACCTTCTCAAGTACTTTTTCTCTTTATGAACAATTTTCATGATAAAAAGATAAATATGGTAGTTTTATGACTTTATCTCTCCATTTACATTTCATCTTGGACATGCTCTAACTTTATTTCTGGATTTATAATTATTAGGTTTAGGAATCTTATGCTTGCAATTCTGCCTCTCCGGAACCACCTGCGTTGCCCCTGTGAGCATTTAGGAATCTTATGTATATGTCGTATTGTGGATCAGGACATTAGCATCTCCACAAATTTGGGGTGCCAATTTGGGGTTGTTGGACCGCTCGGATGGGTCAGACCGCAACATTTTTTATAATTCTAAAATTAGATTGTCAAATAGTAGTTTATTTTAATACTATAACATTAATTGAATTTTTTTTATCAACAAAATTTAAAACTTTAAATTATGGAGTAACTTTTAGTGTATAATCAATGTAGTTTCTAGAAAATATATTTCTACAATTTTTGTATTTTTAATTTTAAAACTCTATAAATACTACATATTTCACTTTAGAAAAAAAAATTTCTTAATAAAATAATTTTATTATTTATAGTGTTATTTAATTTTATAAAATAAATGTTAATTAACAAATAAAATGAAGTGTGGGAAGAGTTGTGAGGTTATAAAAGCTGGTGCAGAAATTTAAGGGAATTGTGTGGTAGAGGAATTGTATGAGTTGGGGTATGGATTGTGAATGATCTAAGTACTTATAACAGAAATAATTTTGACGAGCGATTTTTCATCAAAAAATAATACTCCTAGTATACAAATAGCTTAAAATATACTTCCTCCGTCCCCCATTAAGAATCACACTTTTCCATTTCAGTCCGTCCCTAATTAAGAGTCACACTTTATTTTTACCATAAATAGTAAGTAGGTCCCACATTTCACTAACTCAATTCACTCACATTTTATTATAAAACCAATATAAAAAAATGGGTCCCACATTCCACTAATTTTTTCAACCAACTTTTCTTTACATTTCTTAAAATCCGTGCCCGGTCAAAGAGTGACTCCTATTAGGGGACGGAGGGAGCAAGTAGTATACTACTCCTACTGAATTGATGGAATCTAGTTTATGTCAAATTCAATTTTATTAGCGAAAGATGCCTGCAAGAATCTAAAATCAACACAATAGGTCGATTAAAGGAAAAAAAAAAAGGCATTGTCAAAATAAATAAATGTCACATACTACTCAAATAATTAAGCTTAAATTAAAATTGCGTGCAATCGAAAAGTACCACCCAACCAACCAAATAGGCAGAAGCTTCCCAAATTCAAAGTAGGATAAGATATGAAAACCACACACAAGGAATACATTTTATTTAAGGTCTTTATTCATTACGTATTGGAGCGCATACGCAAAACAACATGAGTGTTGGAGTATTATTTTCCATGACAAGTGGGACCAAATCTAAGAACTCTCTATCATATCCCAAATGTATTGTTGAACACATAAAAATGCAATATTTGAGCCTGTTTTTAAAGGTCATTAATTAACTATAGGTGTTGGTCCAATTATGATTATGACTGGTCACTGTTTTGATGAAAATCCAAACTGAAATTGCACATGCAGAAATTGACAATTTTAAGCATCTATGCCGTTCAATGTATGACGATATATAGCCGCCTTTCAAATTATGTGCACCAAAATTTTGAGTTTTCTACTTCAATATTTTATAATATCAAATATGTCACTGAAGATGTAAATCAGGCTAGTTAGCTACCATAAAGTTATACATATATCTAGATTATAATTCATATTTTAGGCTTCAATATAAGTTTGTTTGGATCCACATACTAACACGTTTGACGACCTCTTGTACAATGCTTTACCATATAAAATATTGACCATTTAAATATAAAAGTGATATGTTATGAATTTGGGATAAGTGTCATTTAAATCTCAATTTTCACTGACTTTTAAATTTTAGTATAGTAATTTTTAAAAAAATATTGACAAAAATCACAATTTTAAAAACAAAATCAAAACTAATATGGCAAAATCAATTTATTTGGTCCTATTAACATTTGTAGGGTAAAGTTATCCAAGTTAGGCATACGAAAAGCTTAAGAACACTTTTGTGGACTGCAAAATTTTTTTTACAATATAATTAAAAAATTTTAAGCAAATAAAAATCAAGTCTTGTCCCACAGAAAAAGCTAGCTTTACTTTTTGTTTGCTCCAAATTTGACGAGTACAAGGCATGAAGTGTATCAAAAGATTAATTTGATTACTCTGATAGAACTGGATATGCATCCATATACTATTACACTTTCCTCTGTTTCTGTCAAAACTGTCTTTGTTCCTGCAAATATCTGAACTGTTTCTGCTCATACAGATACATAGATTTTTAAGTTCTTGTGAGTATAACATGATATGTACACTTCACAATATATCTGCAATAACATCACAGTTCAAAACAGAGACACTTCTGCGCGTGGTGCTAGAGTGTGCCGTGTTTACACGTTTCTTATTGAAATACTCTCTTATTGCCAGTAATAATAGAGATATATCCATACAATGAACGGTTTCAAGAATGATGTACAAATCAACATAACTCTTCACAGTTCCTCTAGTTTGGAGTGGTTAATACGTTTACTAACAAATGAGGATACTAACCCCAAAGAAAATCAGATCACTTGAGCTTATTGCTGAAGTCTGACAGCTGAAGAAGTTGAATTCTGGAGATTATTGCAGCCTCATCTCGCTCTTTTTGAGTGTTATAACCCCAATCCCCTGATTCAATTACTCGAATTAGGAAACCAAATAATGCCATGGATAAGCTAGTTAGCAAAAATTTGTGGTATTAATCACCTAAATATAGGTTCCATTTGTTCAACTCTGGCTCTTTGATCACATTCTTCAGAGTTGCAAATCGATCTTCAACAAAGCTTTACAACACAGAGTTGGAATTGTTTAAGTTCTATTCTAGTAGCAGTAGATAAAACATATTGAAAGGCATCCATATAAGTTATGATCCAGAGATCTTACTGCAGGGTTAGGCCCTGGTTTTCTGGCATCTCTTGAAGCTGCTTCAGAACTTTTACTTTAGGGCTGATAGATTTGACATTCATTAACTCAGCATCAAGAGAGCATTATGCATATTAGGATATCAGTTAATATTAATTCGCATTTATGTTCGTCTATATCTTGAAAATACTCACCCAGTTCCCAACCCGTAGATTCTTTCAGCCGGAATAGTAACTCCAGCAAGCTCTCGAAGCAGAGCATCTGCAAAACGGCCCTGCAAAAGAAAGTTGAACCAGTCCAGTAAGAATCAGGGCGACTTTGTCTCAGTAAAAATCTCTCACTAGTTGCAGTAAGAAGTGAAATGTCATTCATCACAAGAATGTTGCGAATTATGTAGTGTGCCTTGTTTTGCTCCGTATATACCTGCTTCGTAGTGACGATGTAGAGTTTGGAACTAGAAAACTTCAAAGCATCTGGAACACCTGGATAAAATCTGCAGGTTATAAACCAACTTGATCAATATATATCAGCAGAAGAAACAACATAAGATAAACCGAGGAAATAAATGATTACCTATTTGCACCTATCCATGTCTGAAAATCTCTATCCATCCATTCATCCCTAACTTTTCCAAAAAGATCTATTAGCGCATCCCTGTCATTCTCATCCCATTCTGCCATGATCACGGGTTTTATAGTAGCCCAGTTCTCCAATATTCCCTCAATCGTAAGCCCCTCTGCAACCTTATGCAAATATATAATGCTAGGTGTCATCTAAGAAGGCACAATTTGCAAGCCATCATTGTGTAACATCTCGTATTGTCTCTACAGTCTACATTGGTACTTAGAGTGTCATGTATCAGAGTATTTTTAAATCTGCCAAATTTTCCCACACATGCAACATGAACCATTTTTCATGAATTTCTATGCGCAAAATTTGGTAGTAGATTTTAAAATTTCTTACATGTGGTGATCATCAGTAGATGCATATTGAGAATTGAGATGCTACACAATGATGGAATTGAGGGTTCGGCTTGCATATTTTGACCTTATCAAGTAAAGATGAGTAGATATTAAGGGCTGGATACATACTGAGGACTTCCGAATTGAGGGAATCTTCATCTCCAACAGCAATCTCACGAGTAATAAGTTTTCATATCCAGTTTCTACTACGGGTCGAATCTGAAACAACAAACAAGTTAATTCCTTGACCAGTACTAGAGCATCTTCTGCCAAGTATATAAACAAAGAAACCGAAATTTTAAAGATGCAAATACTCCTAATAAGGGAGGCCATCATTTACCAATCGAGATAACTATCAACTACATGTTGCTTATCATGTGATCATGTTAGCATTAGTTGGACAAGAAAAAAGGGAACCCCAATAAGCAAATCTCAAGGTTCAATCACAGCAATACCAACATTCCTCAATATCCAAAATCTTGGGCAGAATTTTGGCTCGAAATTTCTAGCTTCATCACGGCTTTTCATCCAGCACGAGAGAGATGGAAGTCTATAGCTATGTTACTGTAACACAATGCTGAGAGAAATAGCTACATTTTCTTGCTTTTGCATATGCGTTTGTTAATCCGGGCAATTCCAATATTACCATTAATGGAAATTTTCAATTTAAAGCAATCGAGAACTCGACCAATATTCAAACTTGTTCTCACATAGACAAAAAAGAGAGAAGAAATAATAACTGTGTGCATCTGATCAACAATCCAATCCTCTAATTGTGAGTCCACGCCATTGAACAGATTTGGCCATCTTACTTTAGCAGCCTAAAACAGAAATTGAAAAACCAAGTAAGTTCCAAAAATTGGAAGCAAAACGCACATACAAGTATCATCTAATTAGGTCAATTGAATTCCATGAAGTAGATAATTGAAAACTGAGAAAAAGCTCACACAATTACATGAATATGGGCCAATAGTAAGTAATGCAAATGAAACCAAAATTCTGAAGCAAAATGGCAAGATAACTAAACACCGATTAGAAATCACTTCAGCCAAACCTTGACAGCTGAAAGGGAGCTCTCTCCACAGCTGTCGCAGAGCACTCCATCAAAGTCAAGAGCATAGAGATCCACCATGAGTTTGTTTGATTTTTCAGAAATTGAATTGAATTCAAATAAATCAGATAAATAGAAGGCGTAGAAAATAATTTGTAGATAATATTCGATTTATTACCCGCCACACCAAAGAATATTGAAGTGTGGATTCAACATGATGAATGATGAACCTTTTGTTGGGCTAAAACCCAAAATGGTATTGGCCCATAAAATCTAAGACCATGTCTTGTGCCAATTAACCATTTCAATTTTCACCCGAGTAAAAATAGTGTTTGGACCAGTAAATTTTTATATGCAATCTGGTATGGATCCATGTATTTTGTGATCCATTTCCCAAGAATTTACCCAATTTGTAGGTGATTGATCTAGGTATTTTTGTGAAGTAGATTTTCTATTGTATCAATAATGGCAACCCAACAAGAAATTAGGAAACATAGATGATCAAAACAAGGAACAACATTGGATAGAGTGGAAATTGAGATACATAGTCATTGATGAGGCAAGCTATAACACTTACAACATACTAACATGCATCCATGGCTAGATCTTCAAGGGAATCCACAAACCTTAAAGCATACCTCTACTTGATCCATACTTCACTAAGAATTGATGAACCAAGCAACCTAATTCTAGGAATTGGATAGGAAAACCTCTTCAAGAGGAACAAATCTCTCAAGCATATAATTCAGCAAAAACCTAAGGAAATGGAATAACATCAAGAGGTATTTATAGTATGGGTCCAAAAATAGAAAGTTGGCCCACAAAATCTAAAAGAACGGCATAATCGTCCGGTCGGGCATTTTTCACATGCCAAAATGCCCGGCCCGGGCGTTTTCCCTGTCCCCGGGCGATTTTCACAAGCGAAACGCCCGGTCGGGCGTTTTTCCCGAAGCTCCCGGCCTTCTCTGCGCGACTTCCGTAAAACCACCATAACTCCCTCATTCGGACTCCGATTGGGATGTGCAAGATACCCACGCGAAGCTGTTTCCAAGAAGAAGACAATGGTGGTAGTTTCATAGCTTTCGGATGTCATCTCAATAGGAAGATTTCCAGTTGAATCCAACTGGTCGGCCCTCGTTCTTCAGCACGATCCTCAACTTTGGCTCATCCGTCCTCCTAGGCTCCTCCC
>NC_062966.1:11161982-11250771 GCF_023119035.1 Salvia hispanica
TTCGCCGCTTGTTGGACCCTCCACTACCTTCACCATTCTGCTCTCCAGACCCCTCTCATCCGGTCTCCGGCTCGTCACTCTGATGCTGTTGTGTCGGTTGATGTTGCTGACATAGCGACTCATAGAATGAGGTAAACAACTGTTTATCTCGACACATGTTGGCCAATGACATAAAATGGCCGACCTCATCGTCTTCATCTTTAGTCATATATCCCTCATTATGAAGATGACATCCGTCCAGAGCATACTCGAAAGAAGGACGGTATAAATCATCTTGGAAAAACTGTTGGGGAACTTCTCCTACAACTGTTTCAGACGCAGCTTCTGTAGGAGCTGATCCTTGCACATGGGTGTCAACTTCGGACATGAACAGTTCATCGGTAATGTCCCCAAGGATCACAAAGAATTCATCGTCAACCCTAATGTCTGCCTGTGGTTCACACCCACCGTCTATGACGGGTTGGTACACATCTTCTTCATGTACAACTGCTCTTGCACTGTCTGCATCAGGTTGGTCCACTACATTTGTCAATTCAGTAGGATGATCGTCAACTATGACACTTGGACCAATCGGTGTGGAATATTCAACACATGACGGTGCAAGTACAGCCTAGAATACACAAATGTACACAAAATCACAAACGGAGTACTAAGTCAATTATGTAAATCACAACTCATTACCTCTGGTACGTATGCATGGAAATCTCCTCCTCTAACATCTCCAACATCTCCTCCAAGTCCTGTTATTGGTTCTGGCACCGCTTCTGGTACCACATCTTCAAGTTCTGATACTGGTTCCGGCATAACATCAACTTCAGATGCTACCGCTTCAAATGATACTGCTTCCCTAACTTCCGGCATAACTTCATCCTCAGATGCTACTGCTTCAAATGGTACACCATCGATGGTACTGCTGCTTCTCTAACTGGCATATCTTCAATCTCAGATTCTACAGCTTTGGATGTTACTGATTCGGATGATAATATTTTTCAAATGCTACCTCTTCAAATGCTTTCTCCAAAATTTGACGAGCTACCTCATCATCCCTCTTCCATTGAGCATGCTTATCTTCTAAACTTTTTGTAAGATATTCCTCGAACTCAACATCCCTATCATACCAGCCAATCATCAAAGGCTTACTCTGGTGCCCTTGCACCTGATCGTCCTGTCTCCTCTTCCTTCTCTGTTGACGCTTTGGCACAATCGGTTCGCTTTGTTCAATCTCTTCAATAATGACTTGTGGGGGTTTCGACGCTCTGAATCTGAGAAGCTCTTCAGCTTCATCTTTCATTTTTTTTCAGTAAAGCCGCCGCCCGGGTTAGCTCCACAACATACATGTGAACTAGCTTTGTGGAAGTAGACGCCACTTTGAGGAAATCCATTAGATGTGGCTCCTCAATAAAGGGCATCAAAGGGCCGCCTATTAAAACCCCCTTGCAGTCATGACTGTACTTTGGATCACATTAATAGAACTCACATATCATCTTCATATCATACTACAACTTTAACACCATGCTCGAGAGGTCTATGAGCTCGAATTGGTCTATGGTACAGAAGTCGAAGAAAGTCAAATACCCCCCAACATACTTTTTTTCCTCCTTGGTAAAGAAGAATGAACCACCATGATGGAAAGCAATGGAAAATAATCCAGGATGTTCCCAAAATTAAACCCAAAATTCCCAAAATTATCGGACAAACAAAACAAAAATCAAACCAAAACAACCAAAACAAATTCACAAAAGATCAATTTTGGAGCCCTAAATCACAAAACAAAACAAAACTCAGTATATAATTCTGATGTACGAATGAACTTAAAAACATAACTTACTATATTCTTCTTCCGGGTGGAAAAAATCCAGCTCGGGATCTCGGATATCCCATGTTTCTTTATCCACATCTATAACCTTCGGTACATGTCTCGGTGGCGGGGGCGGTGGCGAGGGTTCTTTTTTACGACGAGAAGAATTCCGCGAAGAGGACGCGCCTGAGGTTCCAGTGGGCTTCCGCTTTGGCGCCATTCGCAAGAGAAGAGGGTTTGCAGAGAGTGTTTAGGCGGGTGAGGGAAAAGTGAGTGATGTTGTGAAATATTTGAATTGTGTTAAAAAAGTTAGTAAACACAAACACACTCTATATGTATATGTGGCGTATATTTGGAGGGAGGGAGGGAGGGAGGGAGGGAGGGAGAGAGAGAGAGAGAGGATATAAGAACCGGCGCTGCAACATGTCAAATCGCAACAGGATGAACAGTGACCGATGTGCAGCATGCAGGCCGCCACAACAGGATTTTGCAGATTCTGATGACTTTTGTCCAAAATGCCCTTTAAGGGCAGAATGGTCTTTTAGTCACAAAATACATGATACTTGATTATGTTTAGGGTTAGGGATTTCCGGAGATATTTTTTTTTCTGAGGGACATGCAGTGTCACAACTGGAAAGGTTAGAGACTTTTGATGTAGTTCACTTTTCAAAAATATGCAACTGGCTCGATAGAGAAAACTGACGGTTTTGCCTCAAAATTGTCGGGGTTTTATTGGTTTTCAATGGATGTTTGTAATTTCTTTTAGATTTTTTGGTTTTCTAAATCAGAATTTTATCACTAATAGTAGTAAAACCAATATCCCAATTCCAGTTAAGCACGTAAAAGACGTAAAGGTTGATGAATTAAAAAAATATACTTAATATTTTCAAGTAATTTATAAATTTGACAATTTCGATCACAATTTCTAAATAAAACAAACGAAATCAATACTATCTTGGATATTAAAATATAGGTAAATTTTAAAATTTTCCAATAGATTATAGGTACTCCATAACTAATTTAGTAATATTGTGTATTTGATGTAGTAATAAAAAGAGGACTCACGGATGCACTATATGAATGAGAATCATTTTATCACTTATAAATAATTGTGTGTGCATTTGTGTTGATAAAGGTCGTATATATTTGTTGAAATATTTAAGTTGTATTTGATCATATATTATACTACTACAAAATACAAATAATAAGCCGGCCCAATATAGGTTATAGTAAAATGACAACTAAGTTCATAAAAAAAAATGACAACACACATTAACCTGTGGTCCCGTCTCATGTGTTGTAAGCTCCAAATTCATGTGAATAATGTATATATACAAAAACAAAAAATAAAATGTCCCAATATAGCTTATAGTAAAATGACAACACCCATGATCTCATGTGTTGTATGCTCCAATTCATGTGATTAATGTATATATATAGTAATAAAGGGCATTCCTTTTATTTTTTCAAATAAAGAAATTGGGGTTTTGGTGACCACCACCGACTCTAGCACCCACCACAATAAATAGGAGTAATAACTAATAACCAACCAGTCCAGTCATAGTTGGCCATGTGGATAGAATAGCTCAAATTCTGCATTTTGTCACTGTCTTGCTTATCGAATATCCAGTTTAATTGTGTGGTGCATAGTAGTAGTACTTAGTCCTTCCTCCGTCCACGAATAAGAGTCCCGTTTTTCCATTTTGGTCCGTCCACGAATAAGAGTCCCGGTTCATAATTACCATAAATGGTAAAGAGACCCCACATTCCACTAACTCATTCCACTCACACATCATTTAAAACTAATATATACAAGTGGGACCTCTATTTCACTAACTTTCTTTTACCCACTTTTCTTAACATTTCTTAAAATCCGTGCCATTTAGAAATGGGACTCTTAATCGTGGACGGAACACTTTGACATTAATTATATTTAGGAATTAGAAATAGAAATAGAAATAGAAATAGAAATAGAATAGAATAAAAAAAATGAATAGTTTGAAAACATCTATAGTAGCGCTCGAGTTGTGTACCTCCCACACATCCTCTCACTGGTCAGTAGGGACGCTGCCAACGCGTTCGTGTGTGCAGATCGGGTCCTTTCTCACGTCTTTGTTGAGGCCTTTGGCCTGCCCCCAGCTTCGCATCACCTCTGGGTGCACATGCAGCTTGGCCTTGTTTTTGGATGTGTTATAAGTGCTCTAATTGGCTACATTGAGAAAAAAAATACTCCCTCCGTCCCACAAAGATAGTCCTATTTTGACTTGGCACGAGTTTTAAGAAATGTAATGAAAAGTGAGTTGAAAAAGTTGGTGAGATGTGAGTCATACTTTTAAAGTATTAGTTTTATAATAAAATGTGAGTAGGAATGAGTTGGTGGAATATGGGGTCCACTACCAAAAATGGTAAAAGTGAAATGGAAAATGGGACAATTTTTATGGGACGGACAGAAATGGAAAAATGGGACAATCTTTGTGGGACGGAGGGAGTAGACGTGTGTATGTGATTAGGAATGTTAATGAATTATTTGTACACCCTTTGTTCTAAAAAAAATATGAACAATTAATGTTAATGAATAATTTGTACACCCTTTGTTCAAAAAAACAAATATGAACAATTTCATCATTCGTTCAATCCCATATAAGTATGAACATCTCTTGTTTTCCTTTTTTTTTGCACAGCGTCCTATACCACACATTAATAATAATCTCACTATTGCAATTTATCTATAACGATTTCATACAATTATACCTCTAAAACTGTACATTTTATTCATTCTGAACTATATAAACAATCGTAAAGTGCGAATATTTTTTCTACCCACAATGCAAACAGCACTATATTTTTTTTTTTTGAAACCTGTGTCCAAAGATTTATTTGCATTATTTTGGAACTAAGAGTGTATTACTGTATTAGAGAGCTAAGAGGCTAATTAAAATACAAAATTATTACTTCATCTACCCTATAACTTATTATGAAGTAACTTATGAGACTACCTCCTCAAGTCATTTATACCAAACTCAAACTTATTTTTGAGTATATGTCATATCAAAAAATAATTTTACTACAATTATTATACCAAACTCAAACTCAAACTCAAACTCAAACTCAAAAAAATATTAATATTCACCTACTTTAGTACTTTATAAATCATACCTACAAACTTCTATGTAAATTACACATTAAACCCACAACATTATCGTTTATAATTTATATAAATTAAATAATGAAATAAAATTTTATTTTTATAATTGGGCCCTCTTCTTTTGGGCTCTTTTTTAGTTTTAATTTATTTGGGCTGAAGTGGGATATTAATTCCTTAGCCAATTTTAAATTTAATAGGTGGTTCTCTATAACTAATTGGGTTGATGAAAAGAATGAGATTCTAGGCCCAAAATCTGAACTAAATCATTGCACCCGGATAAATTAATTAATCACCAATTAAATTTTATTCATTAAATTTTAATTGTTGTATTTCAAGCAAGAGATTAATCTTCTGATTGATTTAAAGATAAGGCTCGAAGTTAAACCTTTAGATTTAATTAAGGAATCAACCTTTCGATTAGATTATGAAAATAAAATGTGAATTTTGAGATGATTAAATGAGAATCCCGACAAGAATAAAATAATTTCTTGATGGAATTATTCTTTGAATAATTAACCTTTGTATGACATTGAGCCATAGGAAATTAATCTCCAGGTTAGTTAAGAATTTTATGTTGGTTTCTAGAATTACAAGATACGGGGGTTAGTTAAGAATTTTATGTTGGTATCTGGAATTACAAGATATGGGGTCAACATTTTAGGTTGGTTTCTGGAATTACAAGATATGGGGTCAACAGCCATGATGGCTGTTATCATTGTTAGACCGTAACGGTCGTCGGTTACGAGACGTTACAGACAAGGACAGGGGCACGGGCTCGAGGCTCGCGGCGCACCTGTGGGCTCTACAATCCATCTTAGTCCACTAGAATTATTACATGTAATAATCATTCTTATTAAAAACACTTGATTAATAAGCTTGTTACTTTCAATGTGGGATAATTAACTCTCTTAATTAATCCCCTAGCTTCTCTCATAGCTCATTTAGTTTGCAATTTTGCACAATTTTAATCCTATTATTTCTCACTCACCGAGTATCGGATTTAAGAAAATAAATATACGACGGTCATCTACTCCGAATGTAGATCGACGCTATATCATTTAATTTCACAAAATTAAATATCTCGTTGAAATTATAATTGGTCAAAATCCATTGACCGGACATAGATTCCAACATTTTAATCCCTAATCCAAATATGGCGTGAAGTTAAAAGAAGACAATGCATAAACTAGAATGCACATCATTTAGCTTGTATTTTATTTTTAAAGGGAAGAATCACAAGAGAAAGTAACGGTGAATCGAAGGTTTATTTCCAAAAATTTCGGAAAACAAATAAGGTGAACTTTTTTATCCTACATACTAACATGGATAAAAATATAAAATATTTTGAAATGATATTTTATGAAAATCCAAAATTGTCTTCGTTGTTTATTCAAATGATGTTGTCTTGACAATAATGATTATTTTATATGATGATGCCTATCTGATTGGTTGGAACTTATGAATCGAATTTGAATCCGAGTGAGGGTGGTGTCCATACTCAGATTAGTGTACACAGGTGAACGTGGAAGGTGGTCACCTTCCACGACACAAAAATGATGTCGTGGAGACCGTGGGAAATGGCCACCTCCCCGGTTGAAGAACGTTGAAGCTGACCATGGAAGAGCACCATCTCCACGACACTTGGTGTTCAAACGTGACAAAATATAGAAAGAAATGTGTTCACCAAGTATCGTTGTATCCAGTCCTGCATGTATTTCTATACGTGCAGGTAGATCGGTGATGGTGTAGAATGGTGAGCAAAGTTTGATAATTAGCCTTGGCCTTCTATTATAAGTTAAGACTCTCGGAGGTCCATGTCTTCGTACATATGACCGTATTGATTTCCACTGCATACCAATGTCTTGGATACCGTTGCATGTTCATCTATATCCAGATAAATCTCTATTGATGAATTATATTTTCATTCAAATTCATAACTAACCAAGAGTTATTTGGTTTGTCTTGATTTCTAATTGAATATTTGGTCACAAGTCCCATTGTGTATTCCCACTCTCCTTATTTCTCACTCTAGTCGTGGTTCCTCGATTTTGCTATTCTTACCGGATTGCGATCGTGAAATATACTTTATAGTGGAAAAAAGTTAAACTAACTTGAAAATTAAACTATACTGAACATGCTTTGATAAAATTCAAACATAAACTGAAACACGTTTAAAGATATCACAATTATATAAACACATACCACAATACACATAAAAAATAACTAAAATTCAAGACTCGAAATTTGAGTATTGTTTCCACAAATGATTAACTACGAATTTCAAAATTCCAGATAAGTAAAAAATTAGACGAGTCTTTAACTATGAACGTCTTGAAATGACAAAGTGAAATACTTTCATGGAATGAAGGAATTACTTTTTTTTTGTCCTTAAAAATAAAGAATTCAGAATTGCCATATATTTTAATGTGAAATTGATAAATTATAGGAGATATAAAATTTTAAAAAATAATTATAGGATTGTTAATTGAGAATGAGGTTTATCTTATTAGAATAAAAAAATTATACATGATGAAAATGAACTAATTTTAAAAGATGGAACACAAAAGTGATAAAAATAGACTATTATTTGAGGACGGACAATGTATTACTAGTAATTAACAATAGTATAATAATAAATAAAAAATATTGTCGATTAACAAGTGTTAATATCATAATAATCTCAATAGTAGTAATAATCATAGTAGTTACTACTATATAATGCTGTATGATTTACTATAATTTTAAAATTATACTCCTACACCAATATATAAGCGTGGTGACGAAGCTGCACCTGCATTTCAATTTTCACCCTAAAACTGAACACACATCTAATCATACAAGCAGATATATCAACTCCTTTGAGTCTAATATCCATATATTTCTTCCACTTAAACACAGCTAAAATATCATCCTACAAATCTCTGCACATCTCCATTTTGTATGTAATTATTAATCAATCTCTTTCCCGACCGCCATTTCCACAATTCAAAGCTTCGGTCTCAACATCAACTGTTCTCTCTTTTTCCAATTTTCAGGTGCGGGCTGTCTACATGAATAACGAGGCAAGTTCTTCCTTGCTTTGTTTCGTTTCTCGTATTTACATTCTGCACGTTCGAATTTGATTGAGGCAGTGGCTATGATTGCTTTATTTATTTATTTTTATATATTTTTCAAACTTCAATCCATTGTTACGCTACGCCTCCTGAGATTTATTGTTTGTTCTCTGTTGTGGTTTCTTTTTTATTGCATAATGGGAGCTGAAAATTGTTGGTGGTTTGGAATTTGAATGGGGTGGGGTGATTGGGGATTAGGGCTTTCTTGGACCAACTTTTATTGATTATTGGTTGGTTGTATTATTTCTTGAATATTGATACAGAATAATACGAAGTCGTTTGTTCTCAGCAAGAGTCTAGTCTTCATCTCTTATTCTTATATTTTTGGGGTTAATTCTGGTGGGCTTGGCTTTCTCGGACCAGCATTTATTGATTCTCCGTTGGCTGTGATATTGATATAGATGTACTAGTTTATTCTCAGTAAGAATTGAGTCTTCATATTATTGTGTTTGGGACTTTAAATTGTTGTGGTGGGCTTTTATTTTGGTTTTAAGCGGTGCAGTTTGATTAAGGTGTAGTCTTTTAGTAAGACAGTCATGCTGCCCAGCGTTTTGTTAAATATTGGAAGAGTGTATTGGTGCTGGACAGATGTAATGAAACAAGACGGAGACTTTGGAAATGGGGACTAGTGATAATATGAATTGGGGAATTAGATGTATCATAATACGAGCTTCACCATAACTGCTTACTGTCTCATTTTTTATGCTTTGTGAGAATTTTATCCAACTCTGAATGTTTTAGCTTCTGGAACTCAGAAGTCTTTATTTTTAATCTGATCGGTGGTCTCAGGACTTAGGATCATGGTATATGTCTGTGTAGTAAATTGAGAAGAAGTATTTCATATTCGTACTATGGATGTCAAAATTACTAACTTTAAAGTACTACGTGGGGGATCACATTGTTTGAGACACCCACTTATCATAAATTTATAGCATAGTGGATACTTCACTTTGGATATGTTTAATTAACTTATAGGTCAAGTTTGCGTGAATAGCTATTTCAATCCTGAATATTAGGTCACATTAAGACAATATTTTTGCCGTCAGACAATATATTCTTTGTCTGCAAAATCTCTGTTTAGGCTTCCAAAATCGATACAGGAGTGCATACTATCATTCTCTGTGGTTGAAGTAAGGACGTTGTCATAACTCTTTGCATTCTTTCCTGCAGGTAATATACCTCTGAAGGTTCTTCACTTCCTATTATCGTAGTTTTGAGTGAAATGACAGAAGCTGATAGTGAAATTATAAAACCAGAGGTGTGCTTGTTGTTTTTGCACCTACGGCATCTCAACTATCCTATTTGTGTATATCTATTCATTACCTTATCATATTTTACTCTTTCCGTATTATCTACCATATGCTTTGTAATAGTCCTGCATATCCATTTAACTTACTGACATACCTGATCACGGTCATATGATATTGATTTTCATTGGCTCTTTAATTAATGCTGATTGAGATTAGTTTCATGGTGGACATTACAGATGCTAAAGGCGTATGTGTGGCTTCAAACTTCTGATGGTTCGATACAGCAAGTAGAGCAAGAAGTGGCCATGTATTGCCCATTTATATCTCAAGAAATACATGCTGGCATGGGATCTTCCAAGAATTATCCCATCTCTCTTCCTTCACGTGTCAATCCTTCCATGCTGAGCTTGATACTTGATTACTGCCGATTCCATCAAGTGCCAGGACATTCCAACAAGGTTGTATTCCTGAACTTGTTTTTCCCTGTGGCCTGTTCACTTTTAGTGAATACTTAGTGATACAAGTTATCTGAAGATATGGAAAAATAAGTTTTTGGTTTTTGTTATACCTCAATGCAGGAGAGGAAGTCATTCGATGAGAAGTTTGTTCGAATGGATACTAAAAGGCTTTGTGAACTGACATCTGCTGCTGACAGCCTACAGCTGAAGTCACTGGTTGATCTCACTAGTCGGGCTCTTGCACGGGTAATTGAAGGGAAGACTCCAGAAGAGATCCGAGAGATATTTCATCTCCCTGATGATCTTACAGAGGTGTTCTGTCATTGCCAGCAATGTACATGCTTAATGTCCTTTTCATTATTGGGAGAATCCTGTTATTCTTATCTACCTTTTCTTATATGTTCTTTCCCCATCAATACAGGAGGAAAAGTTGGAACCTATCAAAAATACCATGGATGATCCGAGGATTCGGCTATTGAATAGATTGTATGCTAGGAAGAGGAAAGAATTAAAAGAAAGAGAGAGGTTGAAGGTGATCACGTCATTGTTTTTACAGTCATGTAATCTCACCACTATTACTTTTAAGTTTGTGCACCATTGTATAGAGATGTTCAGCTTCGATAAACTGCTTGAAAGTGGTATTCAGTATGTGATACTTGAGACTGAGACAGTGGCTTTAATGTGTTCTTTAGAATGTTGGGATCGAAGATGAGCGTGGGGATGAGCGTTCAGTCGATGACTTGTTATCATTTATTAATGGAGGTGGTGAAGGTATTAATTGTTAATTCACTTTTTGAAAACAATTAATTCGAAGTAGATCTTTAGTTTTGTAAGAAGATTTTTGTGTGTAACTACCCTCAAATTATAATCGTTACCTGCATAATCACTGAGAATGGTAATTTTCTCAATGATAATTAGGGTGGGTTGTAACTAGTGTTCCTAGCATTTATGTCTTGCTTGTAGCTCCTCAAGTTATGAAGAAGTACAAATGAACTCCACATACTGTTGCACCCGCCCTTCTATCCCTTATTTATCATTTTAGGGTAGGAATATAATATGTACGTTTTTCTTGCAGATTTTAAGGGGACCAAAACTTCTAAGAATAAAAAGAAGAGCCGTAAAAGGAAAGATCTCAAGAACACTTCTTCAAACTGCACGAGTACTTCAAACAATACCTCTTCTTTAAGCAATGATGTAGATGTGAACAAGAAGGTGGGAGTCCTTGCAAATATTTTGCTTATGGATTCATACTGCTTATTGATAGACTGTGTACTTTTAGCTGACTGAGGACAATGGCTGGTGGTATCAATGCCTCATTTTTCTAACTTGTTTTAGCTGACTTTCCTTATGTGATGCAGGAAACAAATGAGCTTCATTCCGAGTCTGGTAATCCTTCATTGCATAACAAGCTTTTTAATGATGTTTGTAATGTAACTAAGTTGCTCGACATTGAAGATGATGGATTAGCAGCTGAAGATGAGTTTGATGGGATTGATCCTTTATTAAAAGAAAAACTTGATAGGTATGTTTATTGCCTTCGGTGCTTTTGATTGGTCACACTCTTAATAAGTTGGAAGAATGATATGATTGGTGTTAAAGTACTTTGCCTTCTTCTTGTTCCTTCATCAGAAGTATCCCCTCCTTTCCATAATAGATGTCACACTTGTCACTTCACTTGGATGATGACACAAGATTTTAGGAGATGTTATTTTGTAAGTTAAGTGGTGGAAGAGAATATATTTTTATATATTGATGTGAGAGAGAATTTTTTCTAAAAAAGAAAAAGTGACATCTTTTGTGGGACAAACTAAAAAGGAAAGTGTGACAAACATCTTATGCTAAGCTGGCCCACACTTCAAATCTAGAAATAAATTATCATACTTAGTTAGTTATAGGCTCTAGCAAGGAGAAAGTGAACTTGTTGCAATGTATTCCACCCATACTCTTAACACATGATTGATAACTTTTTTGCTGGTGTTATTTAAAGCATAAGTGTCACACACATGTATGGCCATTAGGTTAACAAATTCTTTTAATAAAATATTTGATCCTTCTTTCATGCCTCTGTGTCGTGGCATAGTGACAACAAGCACTATTAAGCAGTTTCTAAGACATGCTCTCCTGTCCTCATGTTCTTATTCACTTAACCTTTGCAATTATCATGTTTATTCAATCGGCAACATACCTGCCTTGATGCTATCACTTGTTTCAAATTAAAAGCAAGGAGTTTTTCTATCACATCTTGGATGCATTTGCCAACTTTTTCTAATATTGTTGCCACAGACCTTCATTAATGAACTAGGAATTCCATTTTTGGGCTTGTGTGTATCTATCGTTAAATTAAGCTTCTGTTAAGATGCCAATAATATTAATTGGACGTGTAATTATGCATTTTGAGTCACAATTCATCACTGAATTTGTATCATGTGCTAAGCTAAAATGGGTTTCTTTTGTGGAATGCCAAAATAAATTTCAAATTATTCTATTTGATTAATATTTGTTGTCTCTCGGAGAATTTCAAATTGTTTGCTAGCTCTTTTTACTTATATAACTTTTTCAAATGCTGCTTACCAACATGTCACTTGTTCTGTTGACTGCTGCAAATAATGTAAGGGGCTAATATAAATTATGGCTGCCTATACATTCCATACTTAAATGAATGTTCTGTTATATTTGACTGATCAGGGAAGTACAAGACTTTGCGAGAAGGTTAAATTCAGATTGGCCAGAAATAATGCAAGATATTCTTTCTCGGAGTCAGGAGAGAAGACCATTACCATTATCAGTTAATAAAAATGGTTCCTTGAGGAGATATACAAGTAGGTTCTCTTTCTTGTTATTTACATTTTAGAATGAATAACTTGCATTTTTATTATTGGTTAGGGATTTTTCATTAGTTGCATTGCATGTACTTGTAGCAGGAATCTGTGGCAATAAAATCTTGCACGTCAAGCAAAATATAGCCGCTTATATGATTTGTATCTCTTGTTCGTCCCTTTTCTCTTGTCTTTTGCTCTTCTTTTACGCACTTGTAACTGAAAACTACATGAGCTTCATATGTAGAAACATCACCTAGAACTCTCCTTGGCGCAAGAATGCATGAATGGAAAGACCTCACTTTTGTTTCATTCCCTTCCCCAGGCTCAGATCAGCCCCACAAATGATACCCCGGAAACACCTTTGAACTTCAAAGTGGACAACTGACCAGATAAGAGAAAATGGTTGGCACGCGACAGACACAGGTTGGTTTTGGCGATCGAGCTTTGACATCAGAATGGGATTGACATTCAAGTTCATTGGGAAATTTTTTGACATCGTTTGACATTTGAGTTGACCTTGACAGCAAACAATAAGGGAAAGGACGCGCTTTCAAGATGCCGATACCAGCCAATTTTGATTCTCACCATCTTATTTCTTGGTTTCTTCCCTTTTCTTCATTTTCTAGTTGACCTACTACTGACTGTTGGTTGTCATAATTTTATCTCTTGTTGTATAAATCATTTTGGATAAGAGATCATAATGCTGGGAAGTCAACAGCCAACTGAGTTGAAGTGTTGTAAATGCAGGTTTGATGGTTTCTTTAATTATTGAAAGGTAAATCCTTTTTGGATTCATGGGTTTAGTTTTGCCAATATTTCAGACTTCCATTAATGCATTTTGGCTCGTTTGGTATCCGAACATGATATAGCAAGATATGTAAATTATGATAAGAAACATATGTGTCAAAACATGTAGGGCTCGTTAGAGTGTCTACAATAGACTGGTACAACTAAGATTTTGCCCAAGGCACAGCTACAATAGTTCTTCCTCAGCCACAAAAATTTGTCAGCCCAATAGTGGTCACAACCACAAATCATATTATTTTATCATGTTGGTATATTTTAATTGGATTGGAACAAATTTAATTGGACAAAAATAAATAGAATGGAATGAAAAAAATGATTTGGGACTAGATTATTTATAGATAAAGATTTAAAAAAAATAAAAAAATAAAAAATCAGAGGAGCCGCCGGCACGGTGCCTATAGCGGCTCTTCTATTGTGGTCACTCTTACACGTAAAACGACACAATTGCTCATTTGCTTTTATTTTGTTGTGTGGGTATGATTATGTTTTTAAAAGATTGGTGACGTAATTGTAGATTAAGTGGGTTAATTTAATAAATTATATGGAGTATTAATTATTTCATGTCATTACTGTTAATTAGATCAACTAACATAGAAAACAATTAAACTCAATATGAGATCAAGAGTAACAATGAATCAACAGCTCCAGTTAAGAACGCGAACGAGAATAAGACTTTTACCAACAGATAAATCAACAACGACAGAGAATCAGAGAGCAAGTGAAGATAAATCAACAACACCTTTAACTGAGAATGAGAACAACAAAGAGACTAGAGGCCAATTGATATTAACACTGCCTCATCCAAGAAGAAAAAATGCGCTCGAAACAATTTCAACATAGAACACCAAAAGAACAAACACAAATTTTACATGTTTTGTGTCTTTAGTTGGTTGTTGAACAAGTTTAAACGTAAAAGACATCATTTGGAGTCGGAAACGCGAGAATTAACAATAATGAGTGGTCCGCTGAGTTGGCACGAAGCAAACCCAGCGGTCTGTGGGAAGTGTTATCCGAGAACATGGAGTTTCCATCAATCCGCTGGATTGGTTTCGACCAACTCAGCGGCTCGCTGGACACACTGATCAATGACATGGACAAACAAGCGGCTCACTCACTTCGCATGCATCCAACGATCAGCTGGAATTGTTCAAAGAGTCCACAACAATCTCTGTTAATTATGGAGCCTAAAATATTTCCTACTTTAGGATTTGTTTCCATATTTCCTTATGAGAGATTTACTCTTCCTTATGAAATATATTTCCTAGTGTGACTAGACTTAAGGCTCTCTATTGTGCTTATAAATAGATGTGCTCTCTCTTGTAAAATCATCTTGAAATTATATAGTGAAATTCCTGGTTCGGCATCGCCCCTTAACATAGATACACATTATATAGAAATTGGGTAAACAATCCTTGTGTTCATTCTCTTTTATATTTGTTTTTTATTTCCTAACAATCTCCACGAGCTGCTGAGTGACCGCTAATTTGGTCCAAAAAGCACAATTTTTTGCTAGTTCATTAGACTTTTGAAGCCAGATCTTTTCCCAACTATAAATATAAGTATAAATTTGGGGCTCGGTTTTGGGAGATCATATATCACAATCACATCCAAACACCATTCTGAGAGCTATGGGGATTTATCAAGCAAAATAAGATAATGATTCAACTTAAACTAAAATCGAAATTATTCTCTACAAAGTGTTTTTCTAGATTACTTTATGTTGAACATGTTTTCTCTTATAATATTTGTAGCCTATTTGTGTATGAGTAACTATCTATATATTTGTAGCCTATTTGTGTATGAGTAACTATCTATATATTTGTAGCCTATTTGTGTATGAGTAACTATCTATTTAGAATTTTAGGGTATAAAGTATAATGTTTACTTGATTATCTTATCGCATAGTATTAGATTCCCTATTTTCTACTCCAATAACTCATGTTTCTAATGTATAACTAGGAATTATTAATACTTGTTGAAGTTGTTATAGATCATCAATACATGAATGGGGTGCCCGATGACATTATTAGACACTTTTTAATGATGCATATACTTTGAACTAAATTAGAAAAAGAAAAGAAATCTCATTAACTTCAATCTGTGTTCACTCCTAGACATATGGTAATGTCAATAACTTCAATCTTTGTTTTTGAATTGGTTGTTATTCTTCCTCTTTTATTTGCTTATTCGTGAGGGATGAGTTTAGGAGATTTTAGCATAATATGGACTGGCTTAATGGGAGTTTGAATGTAGCTGGCTTAGATGGGAGAACTTAATTGGATTGTGTCGATAGAGTCTCTTAGGGAGTTTCATACTTTCCCTGGACAACCAGTTGCACAGTCTGTGTCTCTGTGTCCAGCCATCAATTTCTATAAATGTGCTTTTTTACCTTACAAGGAGATATTATCTTGCGTATCCTTTTTTGAACCACATCTGATTTCACCACTGAAGTTGTCTGCATGTAGTTGGATTGTGGATGTTCTATACACATGAAGATCTTATAGTTTGTCTATTGAGATGTATAACTCAAAAAATTAATGTTGCTCGTGAATTTGAACTTGAACCTCATTTGCTTTGACAAGGATTTGATTAATTTTGTTGCTTTGCAGCTCCTACTCTAACAGCAAGGACTTTATACTTCCCCAAGGCTCATAATCAGTATTTAGGTTCCCTGGTTGGTACATTTTACATCTTACCTTTGCCATGAACTTGACTGCTTGAACTCCTCTCTTTTGCCACTTACTGGACATGTTTTAGTTAAGTCAGGTGGCTGGACAATTAGTGATGTTTAGCTACAAACAAGGACTGCCATAGTTTTACAGTTACTGTATCTTAGATCAGAGCATAAACCAGTAGTATTTAAAAGATTGAAACTCACTATTCAACTCTAGAATATCTAGAACCGAATTAGAGTATTCGTCAAGATTTTTTTTTGAAGAGTTAAATGCAACAGTATGTTGTCGCCTTCAACTGAGAAAACTTGTCATGCTTCCTTTCTTCAGATGTATGGATTTCACTGTTTGATCTGTCCATGCTATTAAACCTAATACCGGTCCTCTTTCTATCTATGTATTCAGATAAACAAATTATTTTTCAGTACAGCAGCTCAAGCAAACTCAGAGCACAGAAATGAAGAAAAGGAAAAGTGAGTCTTTGGCACCTAATATCATTCCCCAATTTTTTCGTTCCGATCAGTTGTTCCCTGAAGTCCTTGTCTTATTTTCCTGACATTAATTGGTACATGATTAGTTGAGCAGCCATATGATGTTTGAAGGATGTGTTAATTTTAATGCATTGCACTCCCATGCTCTCATTTTCGAGTTTACAGAATAAATGTGATATTTTGCAACAAAGATGGAGAAGAGATGCATATACAGGTCCCAGTTGGAATGTCAATGCTAGAAGCTGCACATGAGAACAACATAGAGCTTGAAGGTAAATTTTGTTTCAAAGCTAAATCTCATTTTCATAAAGACAGTAGTGACGATTCCTCAAGATATCAATTCATGATTTGTTCTGCGATCCCATGAGCAAAATCGAGTGAACTATCTAATTCATGCGAATTCAATTCATTACAGGAGCATGTGAAGGATCTCTTGCTTGTTCCACCTGTCATGTGATCATGATGGTGAGTACATTATGAACCGATATTCGTCTTTCTTTATGACAGCCAACCCTCTTCATCACCTATGTTTCTTGGTGAAATACGTCATGCCGCCCCTGTCTTTATTTTTTCACTGGGAAGCAGACGTGGAACATTCATATTAACCCAACTCTATTATTGTCATGTGTTTGGCAGGACGTGGACCAGTATAACAAATTATCTGAGCCAACCGATGAGGAGAATGACATGTTAGATCTGGCATTTGGCCTATCCGAAACGTAAGTCTCTAGTCTTGCTTGACACACTGACATTTTGTCTGTGTACCTATCTTATATCCAATTATATTTCCCACAGATCTCGTCTAGGTTGTCAAATTATCGCCAAACCCGAACTTGATGGACTTCGTTTAGCCATACCTGCAGCTACACGGAACTTTGCAGTCGATGGATTTAAGCCAAAACCTCATTAAATACATATTCTTGCGGATAGAAGATGAGAATAAGTCGCTTCCGTAGACTGGCCGTGGCTGATTATCTCAAACTGTTTCAACATTCGATGTTTTGTTGCCTTTCTGTATTTTGTATCGACGGAGAAGGCTGTGCTTCTGAGTAACTACGGGTGTAATCAGTGCTATGGTGAAGTAAACGGGATTTCTCATTTTGCGTTGGAAAGCGCATAGTCACTTCTTAGTTTTAGTTCTTACTTTCTTTAGATAAATGTAATATTAAAATTTATTTGTTTATTGAAATTTCAACAATGATCTACTAATCAGACAGCATAGAACGGAAAAAATCTGCTAAATCTGTCTGCAACAAATGCAAATATTTTATTGAAGAATCAAGAGCTTAAAATAAATCCGAGTACAAAACATTGTTTAAACTGCTATACAAAGTTATAAACAGGTGCCACTAATACGATACAAAGAGAAGCACAAACTGAAATCCAAAGAGCAAATCAGGTGTAGTAAACTACTGTACGACAAATGTATGTGTGTGTGTGTAATAAGCCTATAAACAGGTGCTGCTAATATGACAATGTACAGAGAGTGGCTTCAAGATTGGTGCAGCCACTCTTGTATTGCAGAACGGAGAGTGTGGTTAGGCACCAGATCGGTGTTTGGAAGCTTAAGGTTAGTCATGGGTGATGTATCATGCCCACTCTCCAGCCATCCCTTTAACGCTTCCGATTCATACGTAAACCCATCGGCTGCAACCACAGGATCTTGCATGATTTCCTGCACATAGCAATGGTGAAGTTAGGAGAAGAAATGCTAAGGTTTTACACTCAGTTGTGAAGTTATGGTAAGAAAGATCGGGTTGGTTTCGAGATTCTTGGAAAAATCTATGATCAATGCTGTCTAAAAGCATGTGTATATGTAAGCAATATATACAGACCTGAAAGATAGGACAGATGAAGTATGCAGGAATCTGGCTCTGCTCTTCAGAGTTAAGGATGGACGAACCCCCGCAGAATCTTTTCATTGGTTCGAGCACCCTCCACACCTCAGAATCAAGTTCTGGTCGAGAGCCACGGTTCTTGTCAGCACAGCTGAGGGCGAGGTGAGCTAACTGTTTTGCTTGCACGAATGGCCAATCGCCAGCTGTTGGGTCGAGTAGATCTTTCAAGTTACCGTTATCTAATGCATATTGAACTTCCTTGGTTATCCCCAGTGCAGGTCTTCCTGTTAACAACCGCAATAATATAATTCCAAAGGAATACACGTCAGACTTTGAAGTGAGCTCTCCTGTTGCGAGGAATTCCGGATCCATGTACAGAAGTGTCCCCTTTGGTTCTGTCCTCCAACATAGCGTCGTGTTTTCTGATAACTCTTCATGAGGGAGCTTGCGGCATATTCCGAAATCGCTAAGCTTGGAAACAAAGTTTCCATCAAGCAGTACATTGGCAGGCTTCAGATCGCCATGGACAATTCCCTCAGGGCGGCAAGAATGCAAAAAGATTAGAGAAGAGCATAGCTCTGCTGCTATACGGATTCTAGTTTTCCATGGCAATGGCGGTGTATTGTTTCTACAAGCGAGGCGATCTTCAAGACTTCCATTGGATAGGTACTCATAAACGAGGGCCCAAGCTTCCGGGCAAGCTCCTACCAAGGTGATTATGTTTGGATGCCTCAGCTTACTCAGGATATTTACCTGAAACAAGAGGTGTCATGAGTCAATTTAAAATTAAAATTGTGTTCACCAAACATTAACTGCGGCATTTGGTAGGCCGAGGGTGTGGGATCAGGGCAATGCGCACGCATAACTAACAACCAACCAACAAGACCTACAAATTAAGTGCAACAACTTATCATATGAATGAGCAGAGATCTAACAACTTACCTCCTGCTGAAATTCAAAAGGTCCTTGCGAGCTATTTGGATGCAACATTTTTATAGCGACTTGAGTATGTCGAAGGTCCCCTCGATATATACTCCCATAACCCCCTTCACCGATCTTCAAGGTTTGGCTAAAGTGTGCTGTTGCCTCTTCAATTTCGAAGAAAGAGAACTCGGAAAAGAACTGAGACACAGATGAACTTGATGCTTCCTCGGCTTGTCTTTTCCTCAGATCCTCCGCCGCCTTGAGGACACTATCTCTCTCAACCTGTAATTCATCTCTTTCCTTTTTGTACCTCTGCAAAAGTTCAACAGCTGCATACATTTTTTGTTCCAGCTGCTCCACCATCTTATCGGAATCCGCAATTTGATGCTCTAGGGAAAGCTTCTGTTCCTCGGCAACTCTGAGTGCTTCCGTGACCTCACGGAGTTGCCATTTCATATTATCAGCTTCTTGTCTAGCTCTTGATAGTGCTTCTTCGATTTCTCTTCTGTGTCTTTGCTCCTCGGCATGCATTGCGTTAGATTCTTTGGCCTAGAATATAAATTCGACATGTATTAGCCTCTCTCAAGTCATTACTGATGAGGGCTTTGCTTAAAAGATTGGCAACCCTGAAAATCAGTTGGGAGGATAACACAGCGCCAAAACTAAAACTGCAATTTTTTTCCTCAATTTTAACAGCTCAAGCAAACTGATAAAAAAGTATTTGCATTTTATAAAAACATGACAATAATAATAATTTCTCCAACAAAAATTGGCTGAGATGGAGACCCAGTGCATTTAAAATGTGAATAAGCAACATAATACTCGTCTCTGTACAAAATTGATCCTTCTAATTCTGAACAAGAAACCAGAGGATAGGAGTGGCGCTCAAGACTTACTCGGCGAAAAGCATCAATGGCATCTTTTTCAGCTTTCTTACGCTTGAGTGATTCCTCATAAGCTTCTTTCCGGGAACTTTGTGCTTCCTCTACAAATTGCTCAAGCCTAGTATAAAGTTCATCATCCATATTGCCATCCTGATCAAGTTCATAAACTAGTTAGAAAAACATCCAAATAGCTTCTGCTAAGAAGTATTTGCAAGTTCACCACACTATGGGAACCTTCCCAGACATCCACAATTACCTTATTGCATACAATTGAGGATTGTAATATATATTCATGGAAGAGCAATGTAAACTGTGTTCAATTTGTTAGGCATGTAGAGTTGCCAATGCTGCTTATATAAGACAGTTCTATTAAACTTCGGTGAAATACTTACTATAGCACTGGATGTCACTGAAGCTGAACGATACTCCCCATGGATGTGAGTGCTTGAAAGGTGGCTTAAAATCGAATCATCAATTATTTCACTAGACGAACATGTAGAAAAGCGTGAACCTACTGAAGGAGTTCTCCTTGATTGGTTGTCCCAGTCAGAGTTACGTTCTTCATTCAAATTGCTATGAGGAGAACCTCTTCCCGGGCCGCTAAAGTGCATACCATTATTTTCAGACATGAACCTACGGTGATTAGTTGCTGAACTTTGAAGCTCCATTTGACCCCTTTCCCCTTCAGCAAGTGAGCGTGATCTCCAGGTCTGCACAGCTTCAGAATTCGGACTTGCTTGAACTGGTGGAGAGTCTACCTCTATGTTAATTCCATCTACTTTACTTTCCCTAGATAGAAATGAATCATAGAACTAGTCAGCAGATCGAAGAAAACAGACCTAGACTTGTCATGCTGCGAATGAATCTTGAGTACAAAATCAGATAAAGAACTTGATTGTCAACCACAAATGATCGGGTTTACATTCTCTATTTAGTTCAAAAGTCAACACATGGTTTCTATACTAGGAAACAGGAATTGCAGGAGCCTCGAATAATACAACACTATTTACATACCTTGTATAAATGCGGTTTCCTTTGCATATGAACCAAATCTGGCAGAAAGCAGGTGCTTCCAAGCGCACATGGATTGCTTTCTTAGACTTGGGCTCCTTCATTTTCCTGAAAAGTATACATTATAAAGTTATACAATCACGACAAAAAAAATGACAAACAAAGTCAAGACAGAAGGTCAAGAAATTATGAAGTCAATGGAAGATACATCACAAGCTGCCACCACCTTGCAAATAATGAGGCAGCCTAGCAAATGGCAAATATTCACTAGTAATATGATTAGGAATTGATTAAGTAGGCTAGAAAATAATTAGGAAGATACATCAAAAGCTGCCATCTCCCCAGTATACTGTGTAGCATTGTAAAACTGATTCCGATTTTCTGGGAACCAAGTCCATTTGTCCAGAAGATTGACCATATAAACTATGCAGAGACATCTCCAAGATTGTGAATTATTAACCTTAATGACTAATGTGTACATGATCTACACTGTTCAATAAAATTCCTGATTTTTTTATTGTATAGAACAAACATGTCGCATTATACCTCGAATAAGATTTATCAGCTGCTGCTCCCATGACAAGCCATTTTATCTCATGTTCGTATATGAGCTGGACTATGCCTTGCTCAATAGAGTCCATTTCTTTGCACAATTTCTCAGCTCTCACCTAAATAAGCAAAAGAAATCAGAACTAAGAAGAAGTGTGCGGATGGCATTATCTCCAGATGCAGGTCAAATGCAAGACCAAATTTCAGTAAATAATACTCCATATCAATATAGTAAGAGCACAAGGCAGCTATGTCTATCCTAGGTAATACTATGATACAGCATTGATAATCACATGCTAAATTCCACGCCAGTTGTCGTTTTAGTTATATTTTCAAGTTGTAAGGACAAAACTGGATTTCTAGAATGAAATTTTCAGGAGAGAAAAACTTTAATAAAGCAAAAGGACCAGTTCATACCCCTGATCGTTCACATACTCGGATATACTTGTCAATAATCTTAACCATATCTTGTCTTTCATTTTCATGATACGCGTTTACTTGATTTTCTTGCAACCTACCAATTGCAACCTTAGTACCCACTGCAAACCAATAAGCAAAAAACATAAGTCAGCAATTCATACTTATGACCTTTCTAAAACAAACAAAACCATATGTAAAGATTCAACTATATTATTGAGACGAGCCAAATGATTAGGACCTCAACTGGCGTTTTCTCAAAACTTAGTTGAATTGCATTGTTTTGTTTCTGGGTGACATGGGCCCTTCAAAATAACATGTAATCCAAATGCAAACTAGATCATAAGTTCATAACAATGACACAGAAGACAATATAATAAGGTGATAATATCTAACCACAATTAGATCTGTTTGATCATTACAGAATTATAACTATGACATGATGATATTTGCTAGAGTGAAAATAGGCATAAAAAACAAGAAAAAGAAATCCAACAAAGAGATGGACATTGGTTTACCAGGAAAAAAAAAAAAAAAAGAAACAAGAACAACCCCAAACACCGAACCTGTGTGAATTTCACAAACTACATACCAATAGATAACATATAATCATCATACAATCAAAAATACCAAAACAACTAAGAAAAGACCAATCTCTAAATCAAGAAAACGAGTACACAGTGCATCTAGAAAAAGAATTATCCCCTCAAAAAAAGGAATTTTGCAAGAAATGAATACTAACACACTGGTATTTTCTGAGCAGGTTGATGAATATGAAGAACACAAATCTTCATCCCTCTAGAATTATGCAAGGCCCACATCAGCGTCTTCTCACTCTCCTTCACATCTTTCCCCAAAGCCACGTACATCATCTCCTCCCTAAGAGCCGGAGACGGCGTGGTTACGGGCTCCAATTCTTGCACAATTTCCGACTCACCCCTCATACTGCCTCTCAAACTCAATCGAGCCAAATCGATCTCCCGGTACCGAATTATGTTAACGGCCCCCGGAATTTCCATCACAGCCATCACAAAATCTTAAATGTTTCCATTGAAAAATAATGCATTTAACATGGATGATGAAATGCCTGAACGGAAAGGGACTTTTAGTGGGTCGGATTTTAGCTTGCAGAAATGGCGGCTGTTGAAATGAAAGGGGTTACTTGTCCGGAATCATTGGCTGTATACTAGTATAAAAACAGTTGAAGATGATGGTTACATTTTATCTATAAACAAGTTGATGAAATTGTTGGGAAATTACGAAGGTTTTTTGTCTTGGTGAAGTGGATTTGCAGAGCAAGTCAAGCTGAATCCACTTTATTAATCTCTCTTCATAATTAATCAAAAATATTAATTGATTAAAGTTCGCGATCGTTTTATAATTTAATATTAATTCATAACTTTCTTTACAGAATAGACTTCAAAATAGTTATGAAAGTTTTAGTATTGAAATGATAGTATCTGTCCGTCATAATACGTGACGTATTAATGGTTTTTGATTTGTAATTTATGACATTCATAATTCATTGTGTGAACGATCACGCAAATTTAAATAAAAATTTATACTAATACATCATTATTTTGTAAGAATACTGTTTCGTAAGTAGCATTTTGAAGTGGAAATATAAAATAGAAAAAGCTCATTTAATTCAATTGAAGTGGAGTACAAATTTTTTTAATTATGCGTTGAAAATTAGACATCAATTAACACAATCAAATGCTACTACATAGTAGTACAAGAGAAGAAGGTTGCTTACAATTCCTAAAAATGGTTCGGCTATTCCATTTTCCTATATATTAAACCCCACATATTTCGGACTAAGCATAGATTCTAATTGAAAAACATATGTTTTACTCTTCTAACTATTGATTATCTCAATACCAATTCTTATCAAGTCTAAAGTATTACTAATGTTTTTTTATTATTATTAAGAATAAAGTGTTTAGAGTCAATAAAGAGAGGCAAGCAAGAAAGTATACGAAAACAATGAAAAACCGACAATCAACGCACTGGAACTAAGAGAGCCATAGTAAGGTCATACGTATACCGTACCACAACAACACAATCAATAACTCAACAAACAAGACACTAGAAACCCAAAAATGACTAGCAAAGAAGAGCACACACAACTGGAGACTTGACTAAATATTATTAGTGATGGGATGGGATCCCCTGTTGTGGTAAAATGCACAGCGGGATACTGCGCAGATCACACATTCCATTAATTTTACATACTTGTAGTATTACTTTTATCCATTTTAAAGATGAACGGTTTGGCCAATCCCTTACCGTGGGAGTGAAAATTTAAGCACCATCTTCACCCAATACCCAAGACGCCATAAAAGTAGTATTCCATCTGTCCCACAAGAATATGCATTTTTTTCCTTTTTAGTCCGTCCCATAAAAATATGCACTTTCTAATTTTGGAAACTCTTTTCTCTCTAATGAGGTGAGACTCATTCTCCACTAACAATACTTCAAGTACTTTTTCTCTTTACCTCCTTTTTACTTTACCAATTTTACATTAAAATTCGTGTCGAACCCAAAGTATATATTCTTTGGAGCAGAGGGAAATGATGCATCGAAACATAATATCAATTACGGTTGACGTTGGAGATGTTTGGCTCATCACATGAGGAATTATAATTGTTATGAATTTCTATTCTTTTGTGGGATGTGACAACTGCTCTAAAAAATAGAGTTAAAATTGAAAATTGGGCTCAGCTAACTGCTTGAGATCACCTACAATTTTTCCTACACCACCCCCTACTCCACCCCTCATAAACATAAAATATGATAGTGGGCCCATTACTTATGTTTGTGAGAGGTGGAGTAGAGAGTGTTGTAGGAAAAGTTGTAGGTAATAGAAGTCTCATTTGAATTTGACACAAATTTTAAGAAATGTAAAAGAAATTTGGTGAAAAAAAGACACTGGAATTCGAATCCTATTTTATATATTACTAGTTTTATAATAATATATGAGTGAGTATTACCATTTACAGAATATTCCAATCAAAGTTCTAAAGTGGGACAAAGAGTTGGTACATCACTTCAACGAATAGAATAGGGCATTTGCCCTTCTTGCCAAAATGCTAGATCTATCCATGTCCGTGAATAGGATGGTGTGACAAAGTCATCTGATCTGGTTGGATAAAAGTTTCTATTAGAGTGCGAACTTCGTACTCATCTCACCGAATAAATTTGAAAAAACAGAAATAAATAATTATTTATCTTATATGATTCAATATATTTCATTATAAGCCCAGTCTAATGGATACATTTGCTATTGGTCACGATAGCTCATGTAAATTAAATGAGGCGAAATATAAAATAGAAATTTGAATAAAATGGATAGAGCAATGTATCGTTTTAGGAGATGGATCAAATATAGTGGACGTTTAAAAAACGTACTACTAATTTGAGTGGTACGGAAAGAGGAATATTCCATATAACTTTAAAAAAAAACTTAATTGACCTAAACTGCTTTGTTATCATTAAGATTTAAAAAATAGTTATGTTTTATTATAATTATTACTATTAGTATTAGTTTTAGAAGAACAAAAGAAGAAGAAGAAGAAATAAATCAAATGAGATAATTTAGATAAAATTATTTATTGGTAAAAAGATGGTGGCTATAGAATATATTAAAGTGTAAAGTCGGCAAAAAGAGCTATCTTTAATTTTTCGACAGAATAATAGCATGATCATTTTAAATTTTAAGAGCATCCGCAGTGGTGCTTAGGCCAGCCATAGGCCAGCCATTCTCTCCTCTGCCACGTCAAGCAATACTAAAAAAATCACCTGCCACGTCAGATTTAGGCCAGCCATAGACCAGCCATAGGCCAGCCGCAATAAAAATAATTCAAAATATACTACATTTACGGAATTAAAATTGCGATATACGGAATTAAATTTACGACACATATACGGGAAAAATAATCCATTCCATTAAAAAAAAAAAGTACAAAGATTTTTAAAAAAAAGTACATGATTTTTTTTTAAAAAAAAGGGCTTCAACACCCGAGCCCCGCCACTCTCTACTCCTCATCGCCGTCGCCGTCGCCCGCCCTCGTCGCCGCTGCCGCCACCCGTGGTATCCCGAGCCCACCCCCCGTGACCTCGCGATCTCTAAATCAAGCACGCATGCTCTCGAGCATCTCGTAAAGAAACCTCTTCTCCGTGGGGTCAGTGGCGTTCTTCCACTCTCGGAAGACCTGTAACATCCGAGCCCGCGTTTGGTTACGCGAATGGAGAGTGTACTCAAGTGGGGCGGCCGGGAGGGCGGAGGACCTGGACCTCGCGGGGCGATAGGGGGGATCCACCCCGCGCACCCGCCGCGCCCGCTTCGTCCAACCGGACGGGGGCGACCAGTAAATGAAGGAGGAGATGGAAACTCCTCAGCATCCAGGGGGAGGTCGCGGGATCCGCCGCATTGCTGCGCTGTAGTCGCCGCTATAGTTAAGTCGCAAGCTTCTTCGGCCACCCAGCGTCGCACCCCGCTCGGAACTTCTCGGAGTCCTTCGGCAACAAGAAGCACTCCCTTAAGGTGAACTCCTTATACTTCCCCTCCAACGGGGAACTGACTCGCGGCTATCCTCCAAGGCGTCGTCCGGGCCCGCCCACTTCCGAGCCTGACGAGGGCGTTGGCGCACAAATTCCGCAAAACGGCCCACCGCGGCCCCCGGTGCGCTTCCACCCCTTCCGGACCTCCTCGTTCTTGTCAAGTCCTTCCCGTGCGGCGGTACGGTTCTTATAGGCAGCCCCGATCTTCGCCCACATGTTGACGACCTCCGCCGGTTGTCTCGCAACCAGCTGGATCGTCGCACACCTCCAACCACCCCTTGGTCACCGGGGCGGCGTACTCATCCTCCGTCCACTTCCCCTTCGGCCGGTGGCGATGAGGCTGCGATGACTCCGCCGACCGCCTTGCCCTTCTTCCCCTTCCCCTCGTCTTCTTCCTCGGCGCGGCCGGCGTCGGTCGAACGGGGAGTCTCATCGTCCCCGAGATCGATCCCCATATCATGCAATGACAAAGGTCATCGCTTGTGGAGAACCGCGTCTCCACCGAGGTCGACGTGTGAGACGAAGCCGTCCAAAAATCAAGCGAGGGCCCGACCATTGCGGATGCTCTAAACTAAGAGACTCGACGATTGGCAATCGTGGAGATGTAGTTACAAAAAGTAGATACTAGAAAAAAGGATGATTCCCTTGAAAATGAACTTTGAGCCAATTTTGATGTGTTTCAAATCTTTTAAAATATAAATAAGGAGTAAATTATAAACTCTGAATTTTTCTCCTCCTTTTAACTGATGGTAGTATTTATCGATGTATGATTCATATACAGTAATATAATTAATTTAGACGTACTAATGTGACCACATCGTGTTAAAGTTATTATATGGCCAAATTTATAATAAACCATTGACATTAGATTTTGACATCTCTTTATCTTCCTAGTAATCGTACCTTTCCATTATCTAAATGATGTATTACTTGAACTTTTTGATGACGTCAAGAATCAAGAAAATTTTTTATCGATCAATTCCATTTTTTAAAAATCTTTACGCGTTTCTGGAGACAGGATAAAATATTTAATTTGGTTTTCAATAGACAATTATGCAATAAAATAGATAGTCACTATCACGAAGTATTTTTTTATTAGCTTAAAACTGACAAATAATAGTGAGTTTTTGTGCAATATATATAGTGGCAAACAAAATGAAATAACATCTTTGCAAAGTTGAATTAAATTTCTTATGAAAACTGAAAACCATAATATTTATTCATTAAAACCTGATAAATAGTAGTAAATATTTCCATTTTGAATAAAATCCACATGTGTGGATGTAAGAGTCGTATTCTAACAAAAAGAGTTCGAACGTATGAGTCTATGAGTAATATTCTGGCTATTTAATGGTCGATAGATCCCGTAATAAATTGATAAATTCATACCAAATTTATTAGTAAAAACATATACTCCATTATTTATTTGGTTACAAGGTCAAGACTCAAGACCATTGGTGAATATATAAAAAAATGAGCCGGTCCTCTCAAAATAGAGGAATATTCCATTGTCCATAAAAGATTCTCCTCTACTAAATCGTCGTCGGCCTGCTTTAATTATTTGCTGGCTTTTCATAGTGTAAATACACGCTAACTCAAATAAATAATTCATCACATTTTACTACTACTACTATTAGTCTATTACTTTAGAGATACAAACTTCTATTGTTCAGTAAACACGAAATGTAATCTCTCCTATCCATCTCACGAAAATAATCTCTTTTTTGAATGATCTAAAATTTTATAAAGCAGTGTGTTAAGTGAAAAGTAAAAGAATAATAAAATAGAGAGAATTTTTCATTTTAAAAAATGTAGCATCATATTCGTTAAGACAAAAAATGGTTTATCTAGAACTGAATGAATACTTTTTAAAAAAACAAGATCTTTTAAGAAAGTCGTATAATTTCATTTTGATTTATCTGTAAAATTGGTCCCCTTCAATTTTTCATAACATGAACAATTATTTTTTCTTCTTTCTCTCTCCTAATTATTCAAATTCACCTCTTTTTTTCTCTCTTCTAATTATTCAAATTCACTTACCATTACTTGATATATAATTTTCTACAATTTATAAAGGTTGCTTCAAGAAATTGGGATCTAAGATTGGTTCAAAAGTAATCACTACAATAATTATCTGAATTCATTGATTGTGATATGTACCAATAGACATACCTGCCAATCTCGCTATTTTGGTACATAGTCCATTATGTTTTGTTTAATTTTTAATTTTTTAAAATTAATGTTGGAGTAACTGCAGTCTATATATACGAAGTTTTTTACACTATACATACGAATCTGACATGACCTTTAAATTTAATTCATTTACCAATAAAAAACATTAGGCATTGATTGATTATTAGCAACAACAAAAAATTTGTGAAAAGAGAAATTAGTAGTGTACTCCTCAAATGTTCATATTAATTGCAAGAAGTAGCCCAACTAAAAGCCCATATCTAAAACAATAAATTGTGGGTCCAACATTTCAACCCAACTTCTCAATATATAAAATCCCAATATAACTTCTTTTCCCTCCTCTAGGCTCTACCCACACTACATTTCAAACACTCTCTGCAAAAATTTGATTGAGTGGAAATTGGTTTGATCTCGAAATTCCGAATTTTTAATCTCAACAGATTTGAAACCTCGATTTTTAGCCGAAGTTGGATTTGCGGCCGCAGCTCAGCTCCATCTCTGTATATCCTCCTCAATCTAGGTTTGTTCCTTTTTCAGTCTGTGAGTTTTAGAACCATTTTTTTATATTTTAATGACAAGATATGTAATTAATGTACGTCTTCATGATGAATATTCTGTGACAAAGTCAGTGAAGCTGTTAATAAAAATTAGTGAATGTTGCTCGGATGTTGATTTTTCGCCCTGTTGGTTGGCATACATTGAATTGACTCAATAAGGAGATCGAGTGGGGTTTCCAGTGGATTAGAGTCTTCTTCGATCCCAGACGGCTTCACAGCTTCGGCCACAACAACCTCAGCTGAGTTTCTTCAGTTTTCATACAATTCTCAAGATGAAATTATGACTAATGAGGTGGTGATGCATACGATGTTTCTTGGTGTTTCAGTCTTTACCAATATATATGCATGTTGTAACGTATAGTTACATTTAGTTGTGTGGGTTAATTCATAATTTTAAAGAGGATACTCTCTCTGAGATAGTTTATAGTCAGTGTTCCTCCTTCAGTTATTTCGCCTTTGTTAGCTTTATTCTTGCTGATCCTGCTAAGTTTCACCTGAATCGAAAATATAGAAAATGCAATCTCATGATAGAATGAGTTCAGCGAGGAGGACAAGCTGCTTGCCTTTAACTTTTAAGTGAATCTGCACGAGAGGAGAATCAGATGATTGTATCTACAACATCCAACCACTTGAGGTGCAAGTGGTCTAGTCAAGAACACAAATGTAACACTTGCACCTTGACTGTTAATTGCAGCCTGGAGGTAGAAATATTTTGAGGCGAAATTCTACTTTGGGAGAGATCTACCATTGAGCTTCCCAATATGGAAAGCTCTTTTTTTAAAAGCCAAGTTTGTGAGAGACGCATAAGACTCATGCATGAGCATGATGCATCTTTCATAGAGACCCATTAGGCTCATGCGTCTCACTTGAATAGAATCGGGAATCAGAAGCAATAGAAGAACAAGCAGATGAAAGACGCATCATGCTCATGCATGAGGCTCATGCGTCTTTCACAAACTTGGATTTTAAAAAAAGAGCTCAATGGTAGAATGCTCCCAATGTAGTATTTTGCCAATAATTGGCTGTCTGAAGCATTCTTTAGTAGTTTAAAATATTTTATCGAGAAGTTTTCCTAGAGTAACAAGTCAGCATAACTCCATGAATATCTGAACTACTGTAATTTTGAATTTTAGGTGGATCTTTCTAGGAAACAAAGTTAAAGCAATTCTTAGTTAGATTAGTAATGATGCGTGTAACGGATAGAAAAATTCATCCTCATCTTGTAAGAAAGGGTTTCTGAACTTCTTCTTATAAACAGGTCATTTAACGAAGAGCTCTAACACAGAATTGGAACGATAAAAAATTCATTGAGCAGGCTTGGACTGATCTTGGACTCTGTTCAGGGTGACATCATGCAAGTAAACAAGGTAACTCTCTCCGTCCCATTGAAGATGACCCACTTTCCTTTTTGGTTTGTCCCAACCAAGATGACCCATTACCAAAAATGGAAATACATTTATCTCTACTTTATTCACTCTCTCTTACTTTACTCTCTCCACTTAACACACAAAATAAAGTTGCATAAAATCCCATGCCACCCAAGGAAGGGTTCATCTTCCTTGGGACGGAGGGAGTACAAAAGAATTAGCAGTATAGAGTAAGTATACCAGATCTCCTCTAGTTGATGTAGAAACAAAATGATTGCATGTTCAATATTTTATTCAGAGAAAAATCGATAAGTTTCCTACTCCTCTAAATTCTAGAAATTTTGAATGCCTCGACTCCAACTGATTGTCTAAGAGCTACCTTATCAGTAGTTAAGTAAATTGTCATAGTGATAGCTTCACTTTCTGGAATTCGATAAAGGATAAATAATGGGATTTACTAAGCCAGGTACCTTATTAACCATCAGCTTGTAATCCATTACTTGTTTGTGCTGCTTGTCCAGCAAAAGATATGAGGCAGAAATTGAATTCCCATGATGAAACTCACTGCAGCTGGTGGTGGGATGTTTCAGAAGGCTCTCACACAAATCTGTGTTTTATAAAGGGCATGCCATTGGCTTTAGAACATGTTAAATTGTGATTAAACAGGTCAACGGACAAGAAGCCATCAAAAGTGGCCTGGACACGGGCTTGAAATCTCTGTCTGATCAACTCAACAGGGTCTAAAGCACTCCACTCTGAAACTGTAAGTCCTTGAAATATTCATCCAGTGCTTTAGATATCTTAAATTGCTATTAGAAACTTCTACATCTACATTATGCTTGCGTAGGCTGTCGCCTGTCACCCTTCTCATCAAGAAGTTCAGTTTCCAGACAAGTATGTATCAAGGTTCTTTTAATTGGAGTATCAAGTTCATATTATGCTTTATTGTCTCCAAATGCCAGTGGGTTGAATTTATAGGAAAATTAGAGTTCGTACTGTTCTTCTGGACCATAAATTTTGTGTTTTCGTCCCAACAGTCTCCTAGTGAAAATGGTGCCATGACATGAGCAAATAAGTGTCCTTCGACTCATTACAAAGCTCAAATAACATTTCAATGTGAGCATAAAGTAGACAGAATGCTTGAACAATAGATAAATTAAGTAGAAGCTGGCCTTAGTTTCTTATTGAGTCTCAACATGCCTGTTTCAACTTAAAGAGGTACTTTTGCTCACTCTTTTCACTTGGCACTCAACGAATATATCACAGTCTGGATCCCTGTGTTAGTTTGTGTCTGGATTATAATAGTACCTGTTTTAAATCCTCTCTTTGATTCATTTCCTTATTTCTTTACAAACTTGCTTCCATATTTCCTACGGACTGTATGTTTTCCTTGGTTGCAGTACAACAAGGCAATTAAAAACATGGCAAACAACTCTATTACCACCAAAGGCAAAATTGGGAGGCTGGACGTGTCAAAATGAGAACTTTTCGATGTTCGCACCTGATTCCAAGTGTGACTTCTTGTTTTTGTTAGAAACAGATAAATATTCAATAGAGGAAGTAAAAAAATGATACTGCACGAATCCTCAGCAAGCCAGGAGGAGGAGAAAAAGAAAATATTGCAACACCATTATCATAAATTGAAGGTATTCCGTTGCTATCAGACAGTTGTCATTTTGAGCTCATAAAATTATCCATTGCAAAATGAAACTCTAATAGTACTAACTAAATCACTAAAGTGATTTCCTCCTATCTCTCTAGATAACCATGTCATTTTGTGGAGCCATTAACTGAAATTTTCATCTCATTTGTGCTAGTGTGGTTGTTTAGGTAAGAATGTTGAAGGAGCTCAGATAATGTCGTTAGAGTCCAAGATATTTCTGACATGCCATTTTGAGTTGGTTTGTATCAGGTTGACCTAATAACGATATGAACTCGACAGTACATGACAACCATACGAAATGATCTAGATATGTTGAAGAGGACATAACATAATCCAAATTCTAATCAATAAACAAAAATTATATAAAAAAAAAGGAATACGGAGTAGTTTTTTTCTATTAACGGGTCTGTACCCAACCCAGATCTATATATCGAGTCTTATTTGGTCGGCCCAACAAGGATTTGAATATGAATACTTGACATTGACCCTAGTTTGATCTTTTCTTCAATGATAACAAATGCTCCGGTGAACTCAAATCATTTGTGTACAAAAAGTTATTTGTCGAATCTTAGAGTAATGGTATAGTTTTCAATTCATCAAAGAATTGATTCTTTCATCTCTAATTTAATGTTAACCCTTGCTAAGATAATAGAGCAAATGTGCCCTGAGAAGTGAGAAACACACACGCGTTGTGATTTTATTTTCTGGAAAAGCACAATTCTTTCCTATCTACTAGTATTTGAATATAGGCAAGTCAAATGAATGTTGCAAATGCCACGTCCATGTTAGGCTAGATCATGACCTTGGCCTCTTTTTTCCAGCTTCTGCAATGTGCTGCTAGGTGCAGTAAATTTGGGAACACATCTGACTTTGATACAAGGTCATTGTTACTACTTAATTGGGATGTGGTGAATTAATAGTAGTAATTTATAGAGTATCATATTCATGGGTCTTATTGACACTGATAATTCCAGGATCTCGATTTTATTATTGCTTATTATGTACGATAATGGGATTAGTTTTCGATGAGAAAGAGCGCACTTGGTTTTCCCCAACTCCAATCGATCACAGCATGAATTTGTCCGACTTGATATTGAAGACTTATAATATATGTATACACACATTACTTTAGGTCTTTGAGTTCAATGATTAAGCTTAACCTATTCTGTAATATATTCCATCTCGGACTATACTAATTTTTTATTCATTACAATCCGATTTTTGTATCATTCTAAAAGGAAGGAAAATCTTGTCTTAGAATTTTGATCAAATGATTCGTTTGCAAATACGCTCGGGGACCACATGTTGGTCATATCTATACATGCTTATTTCTTTCTTATTACCAAATATTGTTCAAATAGAAGAATACAGGTTGACCCATTTATTAGCATCGATTATTATTACTATTATTATTAATTTATCATCATATAAGGATGCAGACTAGTTTTTAGAGAACACCCTAGCTATATAGTAAGTGGTATTTTTATTCATTCAGTAGAGAATTTATTTATACTTTCTTTTCATTGAAGTTATATAAGTATATAAAAAAATCACCACAAAGTTCTTAAATATGGAAACTATATAAAGTAAAATAAACTTCATGCTCTCTAATTTGTTTAAATCAATTTTAGAATATTTAAGCAGGCTTCTAGACTAATAGTGTCGGCCGAAGTAGGTTGGTTTCCATTATTGCACCCGTATATTTTATAGGATTAAATTACTATATTATGACGAGTCATTTCTAATCTTCCAACTCATTATAGAATCCATTTGTTTGCTACCAAAAATATCGCTTTACATAGTCGATGTGGTTATGATCCTCCCTATGATTATCGGTTTTGATGCAACTACAATATTACTATTATCTATAACATACATAGTGGGCTTTGAGTCATTTTCAAGGCAGAGAGTGTCCAATTATCCTCTTAACTTTCGCTTTCATATATTAGCCCCCACCAACTTAGTTTAGTCTTCCTTTCAATAATTACTTCTTGTTTTCCTGGGCTTTGAATATAACGTTTAGTTTAAAAAACAAGGTTGGTTTGGTCATAAATGACAATTGTGGATAATTAACATTCTTTCAAACCTCTACTTTTCTCTTTACAATTTAACTTTTGACATTTTTTCATGTTCTTTGTCGGTTTGAAAAGACAATTGTCAATTCTTCCGCACAGCCGAAATCACATTTCTAATTATTTTCTATCTCAGGTTATGCATTTGTAACTTGCTTAAAAAAAGAAAATAACTAGTATTTCATGTGGTTCAATTCGTGAGTACCTAAATTCGCATTTTCTAGTGGTTTAAGGGTCTCGAGTCGTGAGGAATTATCTATAGATGTATGTGACCTAATTTGATGATTAAATCTCATCAAATTACATGTGACTAATTTACTCTATAGTTTATAGTTTATACTGATATGAATGTTTGATTCCATGTTATGCAAAAAATATTTGGCACTCTCAATTAATCATTTCATGTGCTTGAATTGACGTAACTGTCAACTCATCTAGTGTAGATAACTTGATTAAGTTAATAAATGATTAAAATTTCATCGAGAGTTGGTAATTTCAATTCCCTAGTGTGTAAAAATGATTTTTGATTTTTTAGTTCTATAATATTGAATTTGAAGGGCTAAACAAATTTTTATGAAAATTGACTTTGAACTTTTCCAATCTATAGGTGCTGAAGATCCATGTATTCAACCTTTTGTTCCTTTATCTATTCCCACAGGTTTACTTTCTTAACATTTTATAATCGTATAAGTAATATAGATGCTACCTAAATTATGGAATATTGTAGGTCTGTTAGTTGATGATGGACCAACCTAAATCTACTATGAAATAGATAGGGGGTGTTTGGTTTAATTTATAAGCCTTACGCATAAGACTAAAATTATCCAAAATGTATGATCTTTATAAGATGTGGCTCAAACTCTACAGTAATAAAAAAAATATTTTTTGGAGCAAGATACTAAACTCACAGAGAATCTACAACATATTGGTAGAACAAGATCATGTTTTTAATATATCACCTCTGAATGACTCATTACCTGATTTTTTAAGAACTCAATATAAATTTGTGGGGAAGGGTTAAAAAGAAATCAATACAGCCAAACACCCCCTATGCACCACAAATCACAATCTGTTCCTCCAAACTCAAGCTACAATAAATTATACTCCTAATCAACAAATTGTCTCAAGGTTAGCTTATTGAATAAGTTGTTCGACCAATCAGACTTGCCACAAGTAGTTAAAATGTTGGACATGAAACATAGTAGTAACTTTTATTTTCCTCATTTTATTATCTTTTTTTTTTTAATTTTGGGGGCTGCTAGAAACTCGTTAATATGTCAAACCAATATTGGATTGCATGTGTGTGGGGATAAATAGGTTGGTGGCGGTTATGATTAAATTTCAGACATTAATGAGTGCAATTGCTTTGTTGTGGACTTGTGGGCATAGTGAATTTCTCTCCCTCCCTCTCCTTCATATGTTGTTATCTCTTCCAACTTTTATAATCTATCTTTTCCACTCTTCATTTACACTCAACAAAAAAAAGGAAAAAGGATGGATAGATTTTGGTTTCAATGAAGGCATTCATCATCTCTTAGCTTTTCCCCTTTTTCTTTTACCCTCCATATTTGTTTTGGGTATTCATATTCTCATTTCCCCTTTTCTATTTAGGTAGTATATGGCATAGTCACATAAACAATTATAATTGTATACTACTCTACATTATTACATATTATTACATGATGAATTTTTTAATGTAAAGTCCTTTGTGGCACAGTCTTTACGTTTAAATTTACACACCCATCCAAAAAAATTACATGACAAAGTTACGCATCAATGTACATTAAAGATGATATTTTATGTTTAATTACCTTAGTTAATGTAATGTGTACCACAATTAATGCCATATTATTAGCATGTTAGGTTTGGGCGTTTTTGTTAATGCAAAAAGAGGTTTATCTCATGGTGTGCGAACAAATACAAATATATACTATTAAAAATATGAGTAGTGATTTAGAGACCTAATGCCTTTATGCCATAATACCCCTATGTCACTTTGCCATAACTATATTTTATATTGTGACTAATTTACCCTAATATCATATTAAATGGATATCTACAATTAAGAAAAATTAAAATCAAACTAAATACCTTGTCTGAATGCATGTGCATTAATTAGAGATAAACTTGAATCATGCATTAAAGTTATAAATGGATTTCAAAATATTAATTCAGATTATAAATTTATCATTACAGTGTATTAATTAACACATTATACAACTAAAGTATTATATTTAACTATAAAATAATTCGATAACTTAATATAGTAGTACTACCATTCTTTCATAGCTTGTTCTTTTATTTAAATATTCTAAAATATACAACAATGAAATCAATTATTTTAGTATATATAAAAAAAATTTAAAACATTTTTCTTATTCAAATTTGAATTGTATAATAAAATAATATAGTTACTATGATTAAGCATTTTTTGCGTTATCGTATTTTTGTGTTATTTCTATAGCTTTTGTTACAAATAATATATTTTTTTTAATTTTAATTGACTAGTACTAGTAAGACTCTGTCACTCAAATTAAGAATCTAAAGAAATCAAAATTTTGGAACGAATATTCAAAATTTAATTTGTTGCTGATATAGTGAATAAATAAAGAACTCTAATATTTTTTTAAAGAAAAAGATAAAATATTAACTGCATATCTTTAAATATACCTTTAAAATGCTAAGTAGATGAACGAAGAAACATGTGATTATTTTTTTTATCGAGGTTTGATGGTAATGTTTCAAAATTTTAAAAATTACATAAATAAAAATTATGAAAAACAAAAAATTATAATTATAATATTCTTAGAATCAAAACCGTATTGCTCAATTAGCATCAATATATTATATATCAAATTTAATTTTTCGTACGTTATAGTGAATTGAACTAATAATTCTAGTAAACTTTTTGCATCTATAAAAATTTTATTTTTTTATAAAGAAATTATTGTGAATAATAAGTAGTAACAAACAGAATAATTTCATGAATATTGAAAATTATTTCAATTTAATTGTAAATTAATTATCAATAATTTTATCAATATTTTGATTTATTACAGCTTATTAAAATTTGACAAAAAAATTTAATACTTCATTGTGCTAATTATTCTTGAATAATTATTCGATCATCTCATCTAAAGTCAATAAGGTCTAGTTTGATACGTCTTTTATTCACCTGTTAAACATACTATTAATTTAATAAAATTACAATATTTAAAATTATAAAATATGACTTTAAATAAATGTAACAAAAATAATAAATATTAAAAAAGATCATGCATCGCAAATGTGTAGGTCCCACATAGTCAAAACAAAATTATACACTCATTATTAGTTCCATATCCTTAAATAACTAAGTAAATTAATGTAAAGGTAATAAAGTATATACACAAAATATAAATTTCTTCAAAAATAAAATTCAATGTACAATTACTATTTTAACCTCATTATGGCATTATGGCTTGAAGACATTATGTCTCAAAAACATTTTCCTAAAACATTATATCTTAAAGACATTATGTCTCAGAAACATTTAACAGTGACGTTACACCAACACTACAATACATAGCAAATTTTAGTATTACCACCACTACAACTAGCACCCATCGTAGTAGTATTAAATATTGCACCATTAACATTATTGCAACGCTGCAGTCTGTGATTAATTAAATGTCCACGCAATAGGACAACAATTTTGTTGTTTTTTTAAATATATACTTACAAAATTATAAAACTCGTGGAGTTGAATAGGTGAATTTACAGATGTATCCGTACAGAAAGAAAGACGTGGAATACAAATCATATTTCTGATTTCACGCGTTATAATCGAAGAAGCTGCATTTAATACTAATACTGATATGATAAGGTATTGTCCACATGAACTCATTATATGTTGAAAATTATACTATCCTCGTGTGAGAGGAGAGAATCCTTAAGATAGTGAAACAATCTTCAACAAACATTGTCCCCATCCCAACACTTCATTTATTTCATCAAAGTGTCATAGTTTGTAGGGCTAGATGTCTCATTACTTCAATAAATTTCCATAATTTCTGGTTTGGTGGTTTGCAATACCAACCAATATCACCCAACTTGCAAGACTAGTGTTTGTGTTGTAGTCATAAGATAAGATGTTAGAATTGACATTTATCAATCAAAAGGGCATCACCTTAATGCTTATCTACCATGTCATGTCCTTCAACACATTGAGCTAGCTAGTTTAACTTATACTAACATTCATATCCAATTAATTTTTCACCTACTAATTACTCAATACCAATATTTTCCATCAATTGTTTTCAAAAAACTTTTACAACAGTATTAATAAACTTTGCAAGACATAGGTGTTTACTTCTAAATCAAACTAAACATCCACGTTTTATTGTCCATTACTTTGATCTACACATTCGACAAATATCTTCCCAACCTAATGCATTATTAGTACTCCTACTATATATATCCCATACATTTATGCATGTGAGTGACAATCGACATATTGTGCATTTGATTGTTTTATGTTGATCTTGTTATATTATTAATTTATACTATAAAACCAACGCTAGTGGGTTCAACTCTCCATATTAATTCTTACTTCCAAATATCTGTAATATATGTATAATAAAACATAAAAATGCCAAAATTTAGAATTGATGGGCGTTGGAACATGTATCTAAATCTATACTGCAAACTTCTGGCCTTATTGTAAATAGTAATACTATATAACTCCCACCAAAAAGAGTACGTATATCTTTGAACACTCCTCTCAAACCAAAAGAAAATACTGGAGTACTAGTATTTCTTGGCCTCTGACAAATAATTTTTTTTTCTATTTATGCTCGTCTACTAAAATTAGTCTATATATATTTAATAATTATGGTAAATTTCTTTCTAATAAGTTGAGTCATTTTGTAGTATAGTAATAAAATTTCAACTGTATTATTATTATTTTTCTCTTTCAATTATTAAAATAAATGATGTTACAGTTTTTTTTGGATGACTATATCAAACATATATCAGATATCATTATTAGTTTATTACATAATTATGTAAACGATTATCCAAATAGGCAAGAAAAATTAGTACTCCTTGTATAGTACTATTAATAAATTTAATCAACAATATTTAGCAATAACAATTAATGATCGATGAAGTATTTTAAAAGATCATATCGTAAATGTAATAAAATGATTTATAAAATAACTGATTGCATGTCATTCAGTTAGATACTGACCTGCTCCAAACATCATTGGTAACTCCAAAAAACTAGAAAAATTGTGCTATTTTTCAGAGCAGTTTTATTGTTTTTATTTCGTGATTCGTTTTTCACGAGCTTACTGCAGAAATTCATTTGCTCTCTGGCCCTTCCTTTCTTTTCTTGGTGATTACATGCTGGAATTGTTCTGAGAATGTCTGAATATATTCGGTTGTTCTAAAATTAATAAAAGTTTCAACAAGAGATATATGTTAATTATGGGGAGTGATCAATTGCTACCTCATCATTTAATTGCTAACTACAACTAATTTAAGGCTATAGGATTTTAGAAAACGTGTGGTCTACAATTTGCCACGTGTAATTTTCGTTTTTATTAATAAAATCAAAAAAGATAAAAAAAAACGCAAAATTAGGGTTTTAGATGAAAATGTCAATATAGTGTTTCGGAAATATCAACACAATGCTTTGAGAATGTCAACACGATGCTTTAAGAATGTTAACCCATTGCTTATATTGACATTCTACATGTATTATATTGACATATTTTATATAGTATGTTGACATTTCTGCTTTACGAAAAAATTGAAAAATTTTCGATTTTTTTTTCAAATTTTGACGTCGGAACATATGCATATATGATATCGTTGGAATCCTTATAAAATTATCTTTAATTTGATATATGTTATATGAATTTAAAGTTTTGGGATTTCTTTTAAAAGTTAGTTATAACTAAACATGTAGTTAATTGATATCAATACCCCTATTGATATTTTATGGAATTAATCCTATGGCTTTATTATGTTTTTTGTTGATCGTATTGATATTTCTTGGTTAATGATCTAGGCCCTTAATTTGAATATCTAATGGCTATTATTTAGTTGTAGTTAGCAATTAGGTATTGAGTTAGCAATATAACACTCCCCTGTTAATTGTTATATTATATTTTTTGCATGTTCTAAAAAAACAAATAAAAAAATAAAGAAACCATAAAAAATGTAGGTAAATGTTTTAGCGTAAGTAAGTTTACTCTTATAAAATTATCACTGACCTTTATTTCTCTTCCTTTATTTGTCGAACAAATAATGAAATGTATTGATGATACCGTAACTTAATGCTTATTACTACTAATCAATTCGCTATAAAAAAAACAATAATTTGAAGTAATTCAATAATTTACTAAAATAATCAATTTATGTCTATAAATAAAACAACAGCTAAACAATTTAAACCAAACAACATGCATTATGATGGAGGGCTGACGACTTAATTATTAAGTAAACAAATTTAAAACTCTCAACTTAAAAAATAAATGACATAGTAACAATACTCTTTTAGCACATACTCCACTATTCACTAGTGGAAACAGATAATAAGTATTGCAGATTTCCATACCTACCCTGTGAATTTTTTAAGCTAACTTTCCAAATCCCAAGTAATTATTTATATGTAAATGCTGCACCCTGCATCAATAGATCAATATATTTTAAAACACAGTATTCTTATAAGTATTATTCCAAATGGTGTTTTATTTGCTTTCGTAAACCTCATGAATATGTATTCTTATAAGTATTATACCAAATGGTGTTTTATTTGCTTTCGTAAAACTTTTGTTTCGTATACACTATTACATGAATAGTAGTATATAGAGTACTCCAAGATTTGAAAGGCAGAGGTTGTCTATATACTATATCAATATTATGCTATATAAATAAGATGATTTTATTGTTATATTAATCAAATTAAACTATACCATCTAAGATTAATAAATATCATATTATGTTTAGATAATTTTCACTTTAATTTCTACACGACTGCAAGACCCAATTGCCCTAATGAAATACCTTACCAACGAGCACTTGCAACCCAAATACTAATACAAATTAGTAACGTGTGATTCGGAGACTTAGAGTTAATAATTTTAATTTTTGCACTTTTTCTAGCAATTTCTGAAATAATATAGTACGAATTAATATCCCCAAAAGGACCAACAAATTCCAATTGAAATAAATTATCCCCACGCCACTCCCACTGTAAAAACAAACACTAGTAGTACTAATATATCGAAAAAATATTTCAATCTATATTAATTTCATGAATCACTACAATTAATGTACATAAAAGGAGAGAGAAAAATTAGTGTTCGTGTACAAAACCATGGGCTCTAATTAGGGAGGCCTAGGAGGGTAGATAGGGAGAAATAAATTTAAATACTGCAACATGGAGTAACAATTTATTTAACAGTTTTACTACTACTATTTACCATAGTATATATATTGTGGTCCTACACACAGCATATAATAGTATGACAAATGAGTCATTCACTCTACAGCAAACAAGAAGACAACTAGAACACTTGGTAGTATCCTTTCAATTTCAACGCAAGCTTCCAAATTTCATACATGACTAAAATCTTCATATCCTCCAAAATTGCAATCTTGAACAACAACATAAAAACATTCAACAGTTATTTGTGTTTTTCTGTGTTTCAGAGATGGACTGCACCTATTTTCGTACACGTTGAAATATTTTAAATGCACTATATGTGAGATCCAATGCAAAGTAACTAAACGAAATGGTAAAAATATGGAGTAAATGATGAATTTTGACAAAAATTGATTTAATTTAATAAAGTTCATAGCTTACAATTTGTAGCAAATTATACATGATTTTATTTCGACCGAAATAATGGAGAAATGGTAAACATTTACTTCAAATTGAATGATGAAGACATTATTGAAGCCTTTTCCAAATATCGTCAAAGAATGCATTTAGCAATCAATCAGTAGTAATTCAGTATTACAAGCCATATATTGACGACGCTGAGATTTGTGGGTGATTGTAAGGAAAAATAAATATTGTAGTGCAATTAATTAAAGGATTGTGAATAAATGCAAAAGAATTGTTATAGTTTACTGATTTGAGAAATTCAAGTAAAAAGATGGAATTACATTGAAACGTAATTATTGTTGCATTTCCCATTGGAAGAATATGGATTTTTTGGTTTTTATCCACAGTCAAGCATTTTTATGGGAAACTATATGTCATTATGCTTCTTTAAAGTAGTCAAATTCAAGATATATTATCTAATAAAGTATCATAATTTTCACTATTATTATTAGAAAATTCCATGATCATTATAAAATTAAAAATAAAACATAAATGATTTTCTTCAAACACGAAATAAATGATTTAGTAACTTGCAGTTTTTTTAGTAAAGTAATTACAGATGTGAAAATAGCATTTGGAATTTAATATAAATACTCCTTAATCAGCAATGGCAAAATCACCTTATTTTGTTCATAAAATATCAGAGCATTGAATTCTCACTCTCTCCCTCCTTTTTTACATCGCCATCAGCATAATTGTCTCTCTCCTCTCTCCCTTTCAAACACACAAACGCAGGCACGCACCATTATTTACACTTTCCAACCATTCCCATATTTCTTTTCCTTTCTTTATATCTGTGTTTACAGTCTTTAATTGCTGCCCCACACATAAGTTTTTGGTTCCAATTTCTTAACAAGTGGGTGGGTGATTTTTCCCTGTGGCTCTCCCTTTTTGGTCGGTGTGGAATTTGATACTCTTCCGCCCCAGCAATCAACCCCTTCACTTTCTCCTTCACCCTCCAACTTTTCTGTTGTAAATACCTGTCAAAGATAGGATTTTTGTTTCTGGGCTTTTGGAATTGTAAAAAAAAAAAGGATTTTTTGTGGGGTTTTGATATCTTTTAATCGAATAATCCCATCTCCGTTGGTGTTTTCCATATGGGGCTAATCCAGAGTTTTGTGTGAAAATAAATATTTTTCCAGACTTTGATTTTGGTGTAGAAAACTGAGGCTGTTTGATCAGGGAAATCGAATATCGTTATAAAGGCAAAATCTTTGCTTGATTGAGTGAGCAGTCGTGTGAAATTGTCATCATCTAACCTCGAAGGCAAGGTTAGATGAGTTTACGATTTTTGTTTGTGGATCAGCAGCATTCCAGGAAATAGTTGTTTCGTTCAAGGGAAGACCACATTGCCATTACCATAACCAATTTTTACTTTTCCAAGCTGATAAAGAGAGAGGAAAAAAGGCTACAGTGATTTGGGGTTTTGTCTTAAATCAGACAACAGGTGTTTGGTAGATTCTACTGAAACCACATTGGGGTGGGCTGCTTGTTTCAGGTAATAATAAATCCTATACTCATCAGTTTTATTTGTTAACTATCCATTCTTTCCTTAATTTGCTTGTTCTACTTTTGCCATAAAAAACATCTTGATTTAGATGCTGAGAATTTGTTCTTGAACATCTCTCTCTCTCTCTCTTATTCCCCCTTATCTAAATAATCAGTATGCTTGAACTGCAATTCAGAGATTGCATGTCTCTCTCATTCTCATTCTTCGAAGTTGTATTGTATGGTAAATCTTGATTAACCTATGAGGCTATGACTGAATCATGAATCTTGATCAAATGGATTATTGGATCCAATTACTGTTCAAATCCTTCTCATTTTAACATTATGTTTCAACTATTTATGAATCCTTATTGAATACTTTGAGGGCTTAGTTACAATCGGTCTAGTTTCGATCTCAACTAAGGGTATTGTGTATTCGGGAATGTGTAGGTGCTTGATCTTATTCTTGAGCAGTGAAGCATTTTTTTGGTTTTGCTTTCGACTAATAAATTGATTTCCTATCGGCTTAACTTGCAGTTAGAGGGGGATAAGTAGTGAATGTGAAGTACTGAGAACTAGAGGGAATTCATTATGGCGAAAAAATCACAGAGGCGCCTTTTGAGACATGAAAGAGGCCAGGCAGGTTGCATATCGGGTTTAATTAGCATATTTCACTTCCGCCATGGGCGATCCACCAAACGCTTGCTTTCAGATAGAAGCCGTATGAACAAGCAAGTAGTTGGTAAGAGCTTTCATAGAATTTTTCTTACATGCCAGCTTGATGTTTCATAGACTGATTTTTGGGATTTTAACTTCTTAATGGGTTTCTAGGTGGTGATTATTCGGGAAACCATCCCGTTATACTTGATCCGACTGAAAAATGCGAAAGCATCAAGGTATGTGGTTCTGTCTGATGTCTGGCTTGTAATTTGAGTGTTTGTTTTCTTTATCATAACAATATTCTGTAATGAAACAGGTCGATGGTGAAGGTAATATGCCTCTGCTTGATGCTGCTAAAACGAGCGTGAAGGAACTCATGGAAGAAGAGATGTGTAATGAGTCCGGAAACCTTAAAGATTCTGCTATGAATTTGGAACATTGTAACTCAAATAACGGAAATCCTCTCAAAAAACGTCAAAAGAAAAGAAGCAGAAGCCGCATCAAGTCTAGTGATCTGGATGTCACTGAGCTGGGCACCTCTGAACACCTGACGCCCGAGAACGGTAACCAGGTTCAAGAGCAAAGGTCAGATTATCTCGATCTGGAAATGATAATGGAAGAGTTGGCACAGATCAACCAGAGTAATGCAAATGGCTCGAAGTATGACCTTTGTGGTGATCATGATATACCATCTGGTCAGACTGTTAACGTCATTGAAGAAAAGTTGGTTGCAGCTGTAATAGTGCTTGCAGAGCAGCGGCTGGACTGCGGTAAGCATTTTGGGGAAGACGGGAATAGTTGTTGCTCGAAAGAGTTCATGGATGCTCTGAAAACATTGAGTGTGAATAAGGGCTTGCTGTTGAAGCAACTAAAGGATCCAAACTCGAAACTGGTTAAACATGTGCAGAATTTAGAGGATGCTCGATTAAGCAGAGATGCAATAACCAATTTGCTGCCAGCATCCAATTTGTCTGAGGATAAAGCGGGAAAATTAAAGTGTGATGAGTCCAGCAGCCATAAACACCGAAATTTCTTCCGGAGACGGACCAAGTCGCTGGAGAGCTACCCTGTAATAGGGGATAAAGATGTTCAGAATCATAATAAAATTGTCATACTGAAACCTGGGCAAGCAGGGGCATATAGCCCTCAAATTGATGCCAGAGTTAGCAGCCTTCGTTTGCAGTCTCCTGACATGGACAATAAGGTTCAGAACGATAGAAATACATCCCAGTTCTCTTTTACTGAAATAAAAAGGAAACTCAGGCATGCAATAGGGAAGGAACGACAAGGAGTCACTCCTGATAGAGTTAATGTCAAACTGAGTCCTAAGCTACAAAATAGCAATAATGGTGACAAAAGCAGTACAGGAGAAAATCTTTTCTGGAGTTCTCCAAATAGGAACCATTTCTATACTGAAAGATTTTTGACATCTTCTCCTAGCTTGAAGAAGGGTGAACCAGTTAGAAATTTGAAGGATGGGAGTTCAGTGGTCGCGAACGAAACCAGCCAATATTCAAGACTAGGGGGATCTAACATCTATGTAGAGGCTAAAAAGCATCTCTCTGAGATGCTGAATAATGGAGGTGAAACCCCCGAGTCGGTAACTCGGCAGTTGCCAAAGTCCCTTGGTAGAATCCTCTCTCTTCCTGAGTATAATAATGGTACCCCTTGCTGCAGCCCTAGAAAATACGGTGATGATATCTTAATAACGACCCAGCTCAGATTGTCTCCTCGTGCCATGGGTAGGAGTGATTTGAGTGGTCTTTTGCAAGAGAACCTTAACAATCATCTGAGTCCGAGAAAGCAACATTTGGATAGTCAGCCAGTCAGCTCTAGTAGCAACTGCAAAGACAAGATACAGTCTCTGGATACGAGTGATAAGATCACACTCAGTGATGATCAAGAACATTCCATTGAAATTCAATCTGTCAATGAAATTACTTTAGATCATGAAGGTAATAAATCTCATCTATTTTGTGAAACGTACTTTTGAAGGTGGTCAACTATTTGATCTCACTAAAGGAATTGTTCTTTTTATAGTAACAGCTCAAAGCTTGCCTGGAGTAGTTGCAGACATTGAGGAAATGGCTGAATCAAAACATGAGGAAGAGGAAAAGATCATTACTAATTCATCTGAATCATCTAATGATTTGATTGGTGGAGATATTGACAATGAAGATGCTAGAGAAGTAGACAACACACAAGTTCCTTCTCAGTTATCGGCAGACTGTTCTTCATGCTCCAATTTGGTGAGTCTTCACTATTTCATTCATTTTAACTCGGAATATGAGGGTCGAGTCCTGAATCCATGTTGCTTTTCTTTTCTGGTGTTCCCTAACTCAGAATATCTTTTCATGTTTACATTTGTTTTGATGTTACCCAGCCTTTATCTGGCGAAGATCAATCCCCGTCATCACCAGAGTCCCCTCCAAGCGGTTCAGTAAGTGCTGAAAATGATGATTCTGACTGCGCAATGTACAAATTGGAGCGACCCAGTCCGATATCTGTTCTTGAGCCATTATTCACAGATGATGACGTCAGCCCTGCAAGCACCACATCTCAACCAGGTTAGATTGTGGATAAATAACCGAAACAGCCTTATGTTTATCTCTCATACTGAAAATATAATCTTCTGTTATATTTAGTTGTCAGAGAAATCCAGCCACGTCATATCCATTTTGAAGAACAATCTTTTGCTAGTGACCAAGGAGTTTGTACAAGAATTTCTCTCGAGGATGAGGAATCTGCGTTTGAGTATGTGGAAGCTGTGCTGCTGGGCTCTGGTTTAAACTGGGATGAATTTCTCTTGAGATGGATTTCTATGCATGAGATCCTTGACTCGTCATTATTTGATGAAGTCGAATTATTCTCTAGCCGACCCCAACATGATCAGAAACTCCTTTTCGACTGTGCCAATGCAGCTTTAAGTGAGGTGTGTGAGAAATACTTCGGATGCTTTTCAGGGATATCCCATGTCAAAATGAATAACCAAGTGGCCCCAAGAGGAATGGACCTGATCCATGAGATATGGCAACTTGTCGAATGGCATCTGCTTCAGCTTCCACAGCCTCACTCTCTCGAACAGCTTGTCAAAGCAGACTTGGTGAGATCCAGAAAATGGATGGTCCTCCAATCGGATGTCGAGTTTATTGTTTCAGAGATGGGGGAGACCATTTTCACAGAACTGGTGGAGGAAACGGTACTGATCTTTTTGGATGACACATTGGAGTGTGAGTTTGCATTGCTCCAAAATGAATCCGATGCCATTGAGGCCACCTACTTGTAGAGTGAGGAGAATCGTGGACTAAATCGGTTTCAAGCTGATATCTTGTATACCTGGAAGACGAGGGGCGTCCCCCAACCAGTCACATAATCCCCAGGAATCATGACGAAGGTCTGAAACGTCTAGCTTCGACATAAACCAATAAATCTCACAGATGGCTAGTATTTCTTAGTACAGTAGAGTCTTGTGTCATTTTTTTCGTGTTAGGAATCACAAAGAATGGACAGTTTCACCACCCGAAGGCGTCCAGAGGTACTTGTAGGAAGACATTTAGCTTCGTTTGATGCCATAAGCCCGTTTTTATTTCAGGTTCAGCGGGGTCTAACCTCATAATAGAAAAAATCAAGGTTTGTGATGTATGATCCTAGAATAATACAGTAAGGCTTCTGCATATTTGGTGTGTGCAGAAAATCCTCCACATGTTTGTAGTTTTGTGTTGCACATAGGTGTTTGGTTTGTAAAGAAACATGGTTGTGTTTACTCCTCTTCTGATGTTATCATACTCACTCTGTAATGTGACTTGTGCAATAGATGTCTTCGTTTTACGCCATCACGTCTGTTGTGCTCGTCTTTTTGAGAATCATCGGTCATCCGATTGTTCTTATGATGCTTCTTTTTAAGTCACATTCCGCCTTTTCAATATCTTTTTTGTTTTGATATTATTAACTTAGCATCTGTTATGAAAAATAAAACTAAAACTTTAAAGGTCATTTAGTAAAACAATCTGTTGTAAGGTGAAATGCTCAGTCAAAATGCATGATCACATCTGGACTTTTATCATACACCTTGCAGTCGATTTGGAAAATCGAACTCCAAAAATAAGTCTGGTTTGCACATTTCTGGTATACAATAAAAAAAGTGTATATCACCGGATATATATGGACAAACACTTAATTATAATTTAGGTACTTATGCACTATTTTCAGACTTTTTTGCTATTTTTTTTTTACTTTTTAGTTATAAGGGATATTTTAGTCCTCGTGTTTAATATTTCTCTCTTATCATTTCTCTCGCTTTTCCTATTTTCTTCTCTTACTTATATTTTTTATTTAATTTATTATTCATCTCTCCCATTTTCTATATATTCTTAATTTAATTTAGTTTAACAATAAATAATCAATACACGTCAACTTAAATATATTTTTAATTTGATATGCATTACTTTAAAAATATTATAATTAAAGATAATTATCAACATTTTCTAATTTTTTTTATTGAAATATGTTTTTGCACAAAATTGAAGCCAGTGAGCTTAAATAAATATTACTCTTATACAAGAAGGAAATTTATTTATGATACATTCTAAGAATATTGTGCGTATTTAATCACTATTAAAATAACGAAAATTATACACATTTATGTGCATAATAATATTAGTGTTTGATAGGGACGTGATCATATGATAACCCATATTTATGGTGATAACCTACTAACCTAACATTCTATGAACGAAATATATCATTTTATAGAATAAAATATCATTTTATGGATTAAAAGTATCATTTTATGCATGCTGAAAAAATATCATTTTTAGTAAAAATGATATTTTTGAACCATAAAATAATAGGTTATTAGGTTATCACCATAAATATCGTTATCATTCTAACGCACCCCGTGTTTGATATATGTATTGAATGTTTAATGTGAATCTTAATAAATTGAGAATCTATACAATATATAAAAGGGGAGTTTTGGAAAAAATTACAAGATTGCAATTTAATTTAAAAAATTATATTAAATTAAAAATATATAATCAAAGGCTTTAAAAGTGTGATTAAGTGGAGTGAGTGGGAGATTATCTAGATATTTAGTTTAATACTCCCACTCCCACAACCTTTCTTCTCCCATAGAAATATAACGGTAAGTGAGTCTTTGAAATCAGATAGCTAAAAAAACTTCAATCGACTTCATGGCTTTTCACTCTGTGCATTCAATTGAGAAATTTATGATTATAATACTATTATACTAATGCTACTGAATTATTAAACTTTGATAGTAATTTTTTTTGCCAGTTTTATTGAGAAAATTGAATTCCCATAGCCCTTTCTTATTCCACACATTCATGCCATTCGAGGGCGACCACCTTCGTACTTGCCTGGTGAGAGGCCGGTTTGGTGAGTGTGCTACTGTGAGTTTCTTGTGCAGAATAATGCGTTATATGCCTTCTAAATTTGAGGCTAATGTTTTGAATGCTGGACAAACTTAGGTGACTGTTTTGGTAATTTGGTTTTATTTGTTAAGTTGTGCTTTTTTTGGTGTATTGAAAATGTAAATGTCTGCTGGTCATAAATATTGTATAATAACTGGTGTTTTTGTTTAGTGCATGCATGATGCATCTTCAGCCTCAACAATTCGTGACATCAAGCCAAAATGAACAAAACCAAATTAATAATGAAATTAATTAAGTATTGCCATTTTTTTTATTCTTTTTATTATAAATAGAGGTTACAAACACATATTCATACATATTTGTTTCGCTACTTGATGGTCTTTTGTTATTCATGATTTACTTTGTATTTGTAATGTTATTTTTATGGTGGTCAGTTTCATTTTTTTTGGGGTTTGAATGTAGTCAATTTATTTAACATATTTTCTCATCATGTATAAATAAAATAAATGACCAAGCGCAATGGCAAAATTCTAGAAAGAGACGTCACAGGGAAGAAGACGGTGTGATATGAAGGCACGATTTTATACATTAGGTTTAATTTGTTAGGGCTTCATTTAGTTATATAGGAGTATTTCAATACATGACATCAACCGATTAATATTTAAGTTGTTAATGGAATATATTATACTTTATTAATTAGTTACGTATTATGGGATTTCTAAATTTTTTAATATTTAAGTTATATTATGTGTTTTTCGAAAATTTATGAATTTAAATAAATAAATTTTGATGTATAATAGTATAAACAAATAAAATGAGAAATAAAAAAGAAAAAAATTTGATATTCTTTTAATTAAAATAATAATTAAAGTAATAGAAACACTCATGTTGATTAGAAGATTGCATAATACAAAGTATAAGTTGTCCGGTTGATATATAGCAATTTATATAAAATATATATTTGAAACTGAAAAAGTAAAGAAAGTAGGTGAATATGCATTTTGGTTTGAAGATTTGGTGTAAATCATTCATACAAAATTATCAGTTCATAAATTTCTTCACCAATAATTCATTGTATTATACACATTGATTATTTACAATTTTTATATAATGATATGATTCCTAATTTTGTTTAATTGATTCGATTAAAAATATTTTAATTTGTGCATCGCACAGGTGTAATACTAGTAAATGTAGAATGTAGAATGAGAGAGATTAATAAGAAATTAAATACTAATAAGAACGAGAAGGAAATAGAAAAAAAAAAGAGAATAGATGAGAGAGAAATTATTAAACATACAGACAAAGACTAAATAATCCCTTAATATTAAAAGTAAAAAAGTGGCAAAGAGTTCGAAAATAGTGCAAACTATCTTAAATGTAATAAAATCTTTGTTCGGAGTTTCTCTTTCTTTTTGCCATTTTTGGGATAGGTGTCCACAAAAAATAGTCTCATTTCTAAAAAGGAAAATTATCTTATTCATACGGTTATTCATTTTTTCTCATCTCATTCATCTCATAATTTATCTATTTTTTCTTTCTATCTCTTTTATTTTATCCATTTTTTCTCCTTCTATCTTACTTTACCTATTTCTCATTAAAATATATGTTTTACACAAATGAGACTACTTTTTTTAACTGAGGAAATATTAATTTTATAATAAATTATTAGTAGAATGACATTAGTGGAATGAGAAACCTATAACTATCATTTATGAATGTATTCTAATTGAGACTTTTTAATGTGTGATAGACTAAAATGGAAAACTGGACTCCTAAAATGGGATAAAGGGGTAATAATTACCTTATTTTTGTCGTTTATTCATTTCTTAAAAATTGGTAGTACATGAAGATAAAAGATACACAAAGATGCATGAACTTGCATGGAAAGAAGGAGCAATGAACAAGGCCGAGCAAAGTGACATAACTAACTACAATTCCCCTTCAAATTTTCATTGCAATATCACAATTGAGTTCAAGATTTGAATGAATAAACTCTTTCTCTTTTGCTTCTTCTCTATTATAATCAGTCGTCGTCGGCATCACGTGCCTCCATTATACTACCGGATTTGAATGAATCCAAAAAAATTTAGTAATTACTAATTAAATAAAAAATTACATCATAAAATTTTAAAATTCATATAACTCCTTTAGCGTTGTTCTAGATCGTTATATTGAATTGAAGATAATAAAGGAAAACTACAACACAATTATAATCATTGTTACAATTATGAGTGTAAAAATAAATTAAATAATTTTATACATTAGTTAATGTGAATTATCAATGTTTATCACACGTTTATTAACAATGTTTGCATTTTAATTACTATAATTACCACGTGTTAGTGGAGCACTTGCAAGTTAATAGGAGTACTCTTTTGAAATGAGTTTATAATCTATCAACTGAATTGTCAAAGTCCCAGTTTGAGCAAAAATATAACCAACTAATTTCTTATGTCAGCACCCAAAAATAACAAGTCAACCCCACACCCATTGTACACACGATATTTGCACTTCGTACCCCCATAAAAACGAATATATTTGTTTGAGACACCCCATGAAACTTAGTACTATTATCTTGCAACTTTGATCACATTTTAAAACACATTTTAAATAATTTTAACATTAAAACCGATTCACATTTTAGTTTTATTAATACGGAAAATAAAATTTTGTAATTTAAAACATAGTTCACTATCGAAACTTAATGTCTGAATATTGTAAGTAAAATATTTACTTAATACTACTTGCTACCAGTGATAATGGTAGATAATTGTATATAATGTATTCACCACATCATAATAACTATTTGCTTCAAATCGCAAATTCTTTTACTATAAAACAGTGATTTACTATTATATTATTTCACAAATACGTAAGATTACATATATCATATTCAAATATTTTACATCCTAATACAAAATATATAGTACTAATCCATTACTCGATTAATAGACTAAAGACCATCACTATTGTAATATCATATCGTAAATTAAATTTACAGGTAAATCGAGTGCAGTATGCTTGTAAAAATTGTTTTTCATTGGTTACTTTAAGTTTTAGATTCAACTATCAAACTACTTTATACAGTGGCAGATCCAGGATTCATAAATGGAAGGGGCGAAATATATATTAGTAGCTTGATTTAGGGCGAAAATGACAATTTTTTCAATTTTCGGAGCGACGTCGATGCAAATGGAAGAGGCGGACATGGTAATTTCACGTCCAAATAAGATGAAATTAGTCGCACGGAGGGGGCGACCGCCCCCTCCTCCCCCCTAGATCCGCCAGTGACTCTATACCCGTAGGATCAACAAAACAAAGCCAAATGATTAAAAAGTTCAAATCACTAAATGCCAATATCATCACCCTAAACCCTAATTGAGGAGATGAAAATAAATCATAGTTCCCGACTCTTTGGAGAAATTTTCCTAATTTAAATACATTTGCAAATAATTAATTCATTTGGGTCGTATAGTTTTAGAGAGAAATGGATATTGATGTTTGCTGTGGTTGAAAAGGTGACTGCTTATTTACTTCCGTTTTCTTGTCTAAAAGAGTACCCCAAGTGCAAATTTAGCACTAAACTTTCTGTTTCTGTAACCTATAGATACATCAATACGTACACATAAATAAAACAACACGTAATCTAGAATTCCCCTGATTTTGATTCCTCCAATACGATTTCAAATCCCTAATCTGGTAGTAAACCGATACTCCAAATCTCTCATCTTCCCCTCCATTTCCGCAATTTCTCTCTCTACTCTTCGTGATTTAAGTTATATGTGAAAAACCCTACCTTTTGCTATTTGCTCCTTTGAACCCTAGTTTAACTCCTCAACTCCCAATTCTTGGCAGACGATACTCGCGGGATTTGGGGATTCGATTAGTGTTAGGATTTCTTACTTTGTTTTTATCAGGTATGCTTTGATCCTGATCTCGTTCAGTTTTGGGAACGTCATATAAATGTTCTTTTGTAACTATGTGCTTCTTGGTTCGTTGCATCATTGGCTATTGGGCAGCTCATTTCGAGTTATTTGCTAGTTTAGATGAGTGTTGATTCAGTATAAATATCTGGTGTATGAGTTGCTTGGGCGATTGAGTTTGATATGTTGAAGCTGCTGACGCCAACTTCTTCAATTGTTGGAATTGCAGTGATTATTAAGGTTTGAGTGATTAAGCAAGGGATTGATTAATTATTGGCATTTTGTTTTGGGAGGGATGGGATCATGGAGGTTAAATCAAGATTGAAGAATGAGGGATGTAATGCGTAAAGTTGGGTTAATGTGTATAAGAGCAATTGTTTTAATTCATCCTTGTATCATTATTCACGAGTTGGAAAATATGATTTATTTCTTTTATTACACAAGCAAAACTCCACATGTTTGATGTTATCAATCTTTGTGCTGCTTTATGTTATCCTACAATCGATCTTAATGTTACTACTCTTATGTCAAAATTAGTGGCGAAACGAGCCATATTCATTGCATTGCTATACTTTTTGATGGTCTAGGATCTGTCTCACTCTTTTGGGTACAATGTTCATGTTTTGTCACACTACGTACTAAACTGGTTTTCTACACACAAATGTGTTTTTAATAAATAATTTACAGTTTAGTTGTCATGTCAGATAGAACTTTTCTTATTTCCTTGATCTATTATGTCTTGTAGAATTAAAGTGGCTATTTTACATGGATTATGGCAATCCCTGAATAAATTGCTCCGGTAGATTGGCAAGCATACATTTCCTTTTGCTGCTCAATGCTGGTGGCAGCATGCAGATGATTGTTGGAAGAGATGCAAAGGTATCATGCTGGCAGCTGCACTAGTGCGCTAAATAACAATGCAATTTCCGGGATACAATCGAGGGATGCATCCCGTGCTGATCCATCAACTTTGCCTTCTAACTTCTCACTAAATTCAAGGTAGTTATCCACTTGCATGTAGCATGTTAAAAATTCTATCGTAATAATACTGGGCTAAAGCAGGTCAATTTTCTGTCACTAAAAAGAATTCTGATGCTCTCATGGATAATCTTTTCCCCTTAAGAAGTAGGTTTCTTTTGTGATCTATTAACATTATTCTTGTTTTTCACATCAGATTTAGTAAGTTTTGTTTTTCTTCAAATGGTTCTTATAATGCAGGAGTTTACTCCATGCTCATGAATTGTGAAAGATAAATCCTTGATCTGATTTAACATTATTCTAGATCAAATATTCCGATGAAACTGTATCTGACATGGAGAACTGGATTTAAATGAAAACTTTCCAAATTAAAACACAATGGTATAGATTGTTTTACTTGATATGTAAGAACTAAGAAGTAAGAACAGTTATGGTTTATTGGAAATGAATTAATGCTAGGGTACTGCATTGATGAAATATTAGTAGTTAAAACATCCGATTTCATAAGGTTTTCGTTCTTGCACAATAACATCAGTAAATATGGAAGGGTTTTATGTTGGCATTTTTCTCAGTTTGGGACTTTGGGTGCTATACTACTGATTTTATATGGTCAATTTTGCATATTAACATCAGTTCATATGGAAGGGTTTAAGTTGCCATTTTTCTCAGTTTGGCACTTTTTGGGTGCAATACTACTGATTTGAGATGGGCTTTATGGTATCTTACATGTACTATGCAATGCTGCCCCCTTTCCTGATGTAGCATTTATTTTCTGAATTCTGATTGGAAATGGTATTCTGGTTCTTGGATGATTTTGTTTCTCTTCTCACCCTTTAGATATTGTTTCTTTTAATTGATATGTCGAGGCTGCTAGCTATTTCACCCTTTAGCATACTGTTTATATTGGTCTTTTTAGTTATTGTACATAAGCTATGCAATTAAATCTAACTTGAGAGTCCAATCACTTCCACCAAAATGCAGTATGTGCATCTCTTTTATCAAACCATTGAAGCATTTAATTCCTAACTGGTCTATTTACCTTGTTCTCTCTCCCAGACGTTCTGCTCAACCAAATCAATACAAATTGAGGTGTGATAAGGAATCACTAAACTCCAGGTAATTTCAGTATCTCCTCTTTATTTTTTAATATTTGGCGGACTACATTCTTCATTTGGTGGTCCTTAAAGGTCCTCAGGACAAGAGGTTATTGTTATTTTCCTCTATCCTCCATTCCTTACAGACTATAGTGTCAGAAACTTAGAGCCATCTAAATAATATCTTGATATCCCAGATTGGTCCTGAATTCCATTTTACAAATTATTATAACCCTTTCCTCAACCCAGCTGTACTTTATTATGGTTACAGAGTTGGGCCACCTGATTTTCACCCACAGACTCCTAATTGCCCTGAAGAGACACTTACAAGGGAGTATGTGCAATCTGGTTACAGAGAGACTGTTGAAGGACTTGAGGTAGTCTTTACATATCTTTCTGTATGTACCTGGCATATGACTCTTATCAAACCTCTTCTGCATTTGTTACTTATACATTATATCACCAAATTGAACTCAGGAATCCAGAGAGATCCTCTTGTCTCAGGTTCAGTTTTTCAACAATCCAACTATTGCCAAGTGCAAAGAGGTGTGCAGTAAAATTTGACCATGAACCTTCTCCTCGTTTTCCTAAGAAAATAGAGAATTTCTCATGCTTGCCTTTTGGTATGAATGAAGCTTATAAGTTAAATCGAAATTCACTTGCAGGCAATCCGAAAATGCCATAGAGCAATTAATGAGTCTCGTGCCCAAAAGCGAAAGGTGCTGTGTTCTTCTTTGCTCATCTTAGATAGTGAAAAAATAACACTATCTGTTTACTTGTAAATAGATCAATTTCTCCGTCTTCTGTTACTGCAGACAAGAATTAGTCATGGTTATGTGTTTGGATACCGATGACAAGCTTTGAAAATAACAAATACCCTCTATTTACAGGCAGGTCAAGTTTATGGAGTGCCACTTTCTAGTACTCTACTGACAAAGCCTGGTATATTCCCTGAGCAAAGACCATGTGGAGAAGACTTCAGGAGGAAGTGGATTGAGGCATGTCTTTTTAGTTTCATACAAATTTCATGAAGTTGATATTTGACTTCTAAAGCTCATCCGTGATATAATGAATTGCCTTCAAGAGCTAGGTCGTCCATATTTTCATAAAAGATGCACCTTATTTGGTTTGTGAATTGTGTCAGGATTGATTTCTGAACTAGGTTGTTATATGCACTTCCCCCCTATCTTCATTTATATAACTTTCTTTCAGTTGTTGAATTGGACTACAAAATGCATTACCATAGGTTGGATCATTGCTGCACAACCATAATCACAAATTATGCTAAATGTCCCCGAATTTCCATTTCGGGCTTGCCTTTTCATTGTATTCAACTAGGCAATCCATGTTTTATGATGAATAATCCTAAAAGTGAGCGCCAAGATGTTCAACATTATAAGTTTGACAAGTGAAGACTTTGTTTATGTTTGATTCCTTAAGCTTCTAAAGTTGTTCATGCAGTTGTATTAGTGTAACTATTATGATGCAATATGAGGGAAATGTCGCAACTCACAATGAACCTGGAAAATTTTCTTGATGGCATTTGATGTTCATTAGTGTAATGATATTCTTGTGATAGTGGTAAAAGCAACCAGGATACTGATTTGTTTTTGAGCTTCTCTCCAGGGTTTATCACAACCACATAAAAGATTGCGGTCATTGGCTGACCATGTTCCTCCTGGCTATCGGAGGAAGTCTCCATTTGAAGTTCTTATTAGAAATAATGTTCCATTGTTGAGAGCAACATGGTTTGTCAAAGTAACTTATCTTAATCAGGTATGGATATCCAGCTAAGAGAAGAAGTGGATTTATCCTTTTTAAAGAAAAACTGATTTTCTGTCCTCAGGTTTGGGATTAGTGATCTTATTTTTTCTGTCAGGTTCGTACGGCCTCTTCTAATACATCATCTGGGTATCATGAAAAAACTCAAATTTCACGTTCGGAACAATGGACGAAAGATATTATAGAGTACTTGCAGTGTCTATTGGATGAATTTCTTACAAGGAACAATACTCATTCAGCATTGTATGCGCGGGATCGGTCTTCACAAATGATCTTCGCTGGTTCAGTGCAACAAAAGGGTGATTCATATTCATCTGTTGTAGATGGTGAGGAACCTTCCCTGTATAATAAGTGGTGGTATGTGGTGAGAATTATTCATTGGCACCATGCTGAAGGATTAGTCATTCCTTCTCTCATTATTGATTGGGTTCTTAATCAGCTCCAGGTACTGATCTTCTTTCATCTACCTCTTTATTTTCTGGATGCAATAGATTAGCTATCTACAATTTGTTCTGATAATTGTGTTATCCTTTAATGTTCCAACCCATGAAATCATGGCACCACAGGAAAAAGAATTGCTCAGTGTTACCCAGTTGCTATTGCCCATTATATATGGTGTCATAGAAACAGTTGTTTCATCTCAGACTTATGTGCGTACACTAGTGAGGATTGCTGTTCGGTTCATACAAGAGCCTTCTCCTGGTGGTTCTGATCTTGTTGATAATTCTCGACGTGCATATACTACTGCTGCTGTTGTTGAGATGCTTCGGTATTTGGTACTAGCTGTGCCTGATACTTTTGTGGCTTTGGACTGTTTTCCCTTGCCAGCGTGTGTAACAAGTCATGTAGTAAATGATGGAAGTTTCTTATCTAAAATGGCTGAGGATGCTAAGAAAGTGAAGGGTGGTCAAATTGAAGTATCCGGTGTACTTAGGGATAAAAACCATGATGTTCAAGCTGACTCCTTTTCATTTCAAAGTGTTGTTTCATCGATTAAAAAATGTTCAGATACTCTTTCAAGAGCAGCCAAACCCAATCATCCTGGTCACAATGTAGCAAAAGCCTTGCAGGTGTTGGACCAAGCTCTCATGCATGGGGATGTAGGAGTTTCTTGCAACTTGCTCTTAGAAAATACATGGGATGAAATTTATACTGGGCATTGGAGTGCTGAAGTGTGTCCCTGTTTACTTACATCACTTAAGCATATTGGTAAGGTGACACCATCATTACTTTGCTCCATTTTCCTAATTTGTGAATGGGCTACTTGTGAATTTAGGGATTTTCGTGCTGCACCTCCCCAAGGTCTTAAGTTTACTGGTAGAAGAGATTTCTCTCATATATTTATAGCAATACGACTTCTAAAACTGAAGATGGAAACCTTGTACAGTTCAAAGCCGAGAAACAAAGATATTTTAGATATTTTTGAGAGTCCAAGCCTTTTGCATGATGTTATTGTATGTTGGATCGATCAACATGAGGTGCATAACAGGGAAGGTTTTACAAGAGTGCAACTTCTAGTAAGAGAGTTGATGCGATCTGGCATTTTTAATCCTTTGGCATATGGCAGACAGCTGATTGTAAGTGGAATCATGGATGGCATTGGACCTATGGTTAGCCTGGAAAAGCGTAAGAGACATTACAAACTCTTGAAGCAATTGCCTGCTCCCTACATTCGTGATGCTCTGGAGGAAGCCCAGCTTGTTGAACCACCAATTCTTTTGGAAGCAATGAATGTTTACTCTAATGAACGCCGTTTGCTACTTGATGGGTTGCTAGGAGCCAGTAAATTTACTCCTGGTGCAAGAAATGCGACAAAGAAAAAGTATTTCCACATGTCTGAAAATGGAAATGGCTCCCCATCTTCTGTTGATCAGTGGTATTTTCAGGCAACTTCCAAATCATCAACAGATGCCGACTTGGATTTCAAGCTTGAGGAGTTAAAAGCTTCAATTTCGTCACTGTTGCAATTTCCCAATCCTTCTTCATCTGCTGATACTGGAGTTGATGAATCTCAAGTGAGCACCAAGAGACCTGGTGGGGTCTATAATAGAACTGATGGCACTGAAGAAACATCTGGGTGCGAAGAATGCAGAAGAACGAAGAGACAAAAATTAAGTGAAGAAATGAGCTCAATCCTGCAGTCAAATCCAGCTGATGATGAAGAAATATGGTGGATAAAAAAGGGGGTCCAATATATGGAATCATATAAAGCAGAACCACCTCCTAAGCCTACCAAGCAGACCTCGAGGAGCAGGCAGAAATCTGTCCGGAAAACTCAAAGTCTTGCTCAATTAGATGCTGCTCGAATTGAAGGTAGCCAGGGAGCATCTACGAGCCATGTATGTGAAAGTAAGATTGGGTGCCCACACCACAGAAGTGTTTCTGATGACATCGTAAAATCAGTATATGTGGCCAGAAAACTGTCCTCTGGAGATATTGTTTCAATTGGAAAGCTTCTGAAGCAGATGCGGTTTGTAGAGAAGAGGAAGTTGATTGTATGGATGATAGCTGCGGTTAAGCACCTAATTGAAGAGGCTGAAAGGACTGTGCCTAAGATTGGTCAATATGGTAGGACACTTCCTGCTAATGATGGTCGAAGCTCCACATGCTGGAGGCTTGGTGAAGATGAACTGTCAGCAATTATATATTTAATGGATGTTTGTCATGAATACACCTCCGCAACGAGGTTTCTTCTTTGGTTGTTGCCAAAAATTCCTAATAATCCTGGTACTGCGATCCCCAGTAGGAGTATCATGATGCTTCCTAGAAGTGCAGATAACGATGTCTATAACATTGGGGAAGCATTTCTTCTGTCATTCATTCGTAGGTATGCTCTTCAATTCAATCTTCAGTGTTTTGTCATATCATTTGTGGATATTGTTTGGGGGTTCCCTTGTCCCTCACTAGAATTTCATCGATTATTCTTGCAATGGTTGCACTTAACCATGGTGTATATTAAAAATTAATATGCTTGCTTCTGAAAAGCATATTTTTGTATTCCCCTGATGAAGGCACTGCATATATATAATTATACACTCCATATTTCTCTCATAAAATTACTGCATTCTGTTGATCCTTAATATTTTCACTCATCTTATTTTTTTCGGTTTCAGTTATGAACACGTAATTGTTGCAGCTGACCTTATTCCTGAGACTCTGTCTGCCACAATGCATCGTGCTGCCACATTTTTGGCATCTAAAGGTAGGGTGGTTTCGGCGTCACCTGCCTTAGTTTATGCCCGCCAAATTCTGAAGAAGTACAGCAATGTAACCAGTGTCATTGAATGGGAAAAGAACTTCAAATCCACATGTGATAAGCGACAGAGTTCTGAAATAGACTCGGCAAAGTCCTCAGAAGGGGACTTTGGCTTTACCCTTGGTGTTCCAAATGGAGTGGAAGATCTTGATGATTATTTCCGTCAAAAGATAACAGGTGCAGCACGGGTTTCTAGAGTGGGTTTGAGCATGAAAGAAATAGTTAACAAGCATGTGGATGAATCTTTTCAGTACTTCTACAACAAAGATAGAAAGCCTTATGGTGCTGGAACAAATAAAATCCCAAGTTTGGAGAGGTGGGAAGATGGCTATCCTTTAGCTCAAAAAATTGTGCAGGGATTGATTGACTGCATGAGGCAAACTGGTGGGGCTGCACAGGAAGGAGATCCTTCACTGGTTTCTTCTGCAATTGCTGCTATTGTTAATAATGTTGGACAAGTAATTGGCAGAATTCCTGATTTATCTGCCAGCAGTAATAACTCAAGTGTCCCTTCCTCTTCTGGATCCCTAAATTTTGCAAGGTGCATTTTACGGGTTCACATCACCTGTCTATGTATATTAAAGGAAGCACTTGGAGAACGTCAGAGCCGAGTCTTTGAGGTCGCTCTTGCAACAGAAGCTTCTTCCGCACTCATGCAAACTTATGCACCTGGAAAGGCACCTCGCAGCCAGTTTCAAATGTCTCCTGAATCCCTCGACTTCAATGCAAATTTACCTATTGAACACTCGAGTAAAGCAGCTCTTGGGAGAGCAGCTAGAACAACAGCTGTTTCTGCACTAGTTGTTGGGGCAATTCTTCAGGGAGTTGCTAGCCTGGATAGAATGGTTACCCTATTTAGGATTAAAGAGGGCCTGGATCTAATGCAGTTTGCAAGGAGTCTGAAAACTAGCATGAACGGAAATGCACGATCCGTGGGAGTTTCGAAGATTGACAGCATGATTGAAGTTTCAGTGATCTGGTTCAGGGTTCTTGTAGGGAACTGCAGAACAGTATGTGATGGACTTCTTGTGGAACTCTTGGGTGAAGCTTCAGTTGTAACTCTCTCGAGAATGCAGCGAATGCTGTCTCTGGACTTGGTTTTTCCACCCGCCTATTCTATATTTGCCTTTGTGATATGGAAGCCTATGCTTGATGCTAGTGTTGGAGCACGAGAAGATTCACATCAGTTGTCTCAATCACTGACTGCAGCTATAGGTGATGCCATAAAGCACTTTCCCTTCCGTGAGATATGTTTCCGCAAAGCTCATGGTTTATATGATCTCATAGCCGCAGATACTCTTGATTCAGAATTTGTATCAATGCTGCAATCTATTGGTACAGAAAGCAAATTAAAAGCTGCTACTTTGGCCCCTCTTCGTTCTAGGCTTTTTCTAGATGCACTCATAGACTGCAAAATGCCAGAACCTGTAACGAGATTGGATGTGGGAAATTGGATCTCTGGTCAAGGTGAAATAAAAAAACAATGTGCAGAAAATGTGAAAAAGCTTATGTGTAGGCTTGTAAATGTTTTGGATACCCTGCAACCTGCCAAGTTTCATTGGCAGTGGATTGAGCTTAGGCTCCTCCTAAATGAACAGGCTGTTAACGAAAAGATTATGGAAAACGAGATCTCCTTGACTGATGCAATACGATCTCTCTCACCCCATTCTGATAAAAATACTGCTTCGGAGAATGAGAGTATCTTTGTCCAAATTATCCTAACCAGATTACTTGTCAGGCCTGATGCTGCTCCCTTATTCTCTGAAGCTGTTCATTTATTGGGGAAGTCGCTCGAGGATTCAATGCTGTCGCAAGCAAAATGGTTGCTCAGAGGTGCAGAAGTCCTGTATGGCAAGAAAACAATTTGGCAGAAAGTTATGAATATTGCTGCCGACATCAAAGAATTGTCTGTTAAGCCTCAATACTGGAAGCCATGGGGATGGTTGCATGCTGATACCAAATCAGTGAGTAGTAAAGGTGAGAGATTGAAATCCGAAGTTGGTGCCCTTGAGGAAGGCGAAGTTATTGATGAAGGGGCTGATGCTAACCATTCTGCAATAGGGCATGGCCTCTCGGTCGTTGAAGGGGTGGTTGTGAATCAGCAGCATCTGACAGAGAGAGCTCTGATTGAATTGATCCTTCCTTGTGTGGATCAAGGCTCTGATGACTTGCGTAATAGTTTTGCAAGTGAAATGATCAAGCAGATGAGCAACATTGAACAACAAATAAATACAGTTACTCGTGGAGGTGGCAAGTCTGCAGCAACCCCATCCCCTGCTATTGGAAGTCCTGCCAATAAAAGTGGCAGCCGCAAGAGTGCAAAAAGCGGCAGTCCTGGGATACCAAGACAATCTACTGTATCTGCTGACACTGTTCCACCTTCTCCTGCAGCACTGCGAGCCTCCATGACTTTGCGTTTGCAGTTCCTGCTGAGATTACTCCCTATTATTTGCGGAGATAGGTAATTTTACTTTTCTGATTGCATCATGTTCTTTTCTGGTTTAACCTCAAACTGTCAATATCAAATGTCATGAATGTGTGGTTTACCTTAAAAGTCGTTGACTTATAGTGTTTGTTTCAACATCTATGTCATGAATGAACTTTTCATTCATTCCACTTTCTCTGTATTACTGTTTGACACGAACAACCATTTCTGTTTGGTTTGTGTATTTGTATGCTGGCTTTCATTCTAACATGATAGTTATTAGTAGTACTCCATGTCCATGTGGATATTTGAATATCCTATTCTTATGAATAATAAGGCACATTGTACTTATTAATATGTACTAACATGTCACTTTTGCAGGGAGCCTTCAAGCCGTAATATGAGATACATTCTTGCTTCAGTGATTTTACGCCTTCTCGGAAGCAGGGTCGTGCACGAAGATAACTCCCTCTATGTAAATACTGCACCGACTTCTTCCAATAGGGATGCAGGATCTCTTATGGAGAAATATACATCTACGACATTTCTGTGTGGTGAAAGCCTTTTTGATTGTTTGTTGCTCGTGCTGCATGTGCTGCTGAGCAGTTACCAGCCAAGCTGGTTGAAACTGAAATCCGAATCCAAGCTAACTGAGTCCAGCAAGGACTATGCTGCTTTTGATCGGGAAGTTGCAGAAAGCCTGCAGGTTTGTTTGACATTTGCAAACTCCATATTTCTTTCGAAATCCATATTATCATCGTTTGGAGGGGGGAAATGTGTATAGCAGTTCAATTTCTCTTCTTCCTCATGTCAAGATCTTGCCGTTAATATGCAGAATGACTTGGATCGCATGGAACTACCCAAGACAATCCGGTGGCGTATTCAAAGTGCGTTGCCGTTTCTAACACCACCTGCTCGATCTTCACTCTTGTGCCAGCCTCCGTCTGTACCACATACTGCCCTTGCCTGTCTCCAACCGAGCAACCTGGTGACAGTGTTAAACCCCTGCAACTCAAACCTACCTCAGAGGAATACGGGGCGCACCAACATGAAATCAAAGTCACAGACGTCGCAAGCGGACCTTGACACGGAGATCGACCCGTGGACCCTTCTGGAGGATGGCGCCGGGGCGGGGCAGCCCTCGCCAAGCTCTGCAGGCATCAGCAACAGCGAGCATGCTAATTTCAAGGCTTCCTTCTTGCTAAAGGGAGCCGTTAGGGTTAGGCGGACGGATCTCACGTACATTGGTGCAGTAGATGAGGACAGCTGATGCGAAGCACGGCCTAGACTTGGTTGTTTTGAATTTTTTTCATGTAGGTTGTGTCCCGGATGGTCTACTCTCGCGTATCTCCAGTTGTTAATACCTCAGAGGAGACGGGAGGGGGGCGAGGAGACTGCTCCGGAGACTCATTCTTTACAGGTGCCTTGGCGGCCGGGTCGGTTCAAAGACGAAAGTTTCTACCCGGCTTCCTCTGGTACGCACGGGCGATCTGGGACCCTGCTCACCACTAACACCTTTTGATTGTTCCAATGTTCTGGATGGTGCATTTCCATAGTTGTATATATAGATACAATATATTTTTCCCTTTTTTCTTTTGTCGTCTGGAGCTGAGTTGAATGTAAGAGAAATGAGGGTTGTAGCTTCTTTGATGCTCAGCGATATTTTGTTACAAATATTATGGTCTTCGATTATCATTATGTAGCGATTTTTGTCCACCATGTAATCCCCCTACGCTTGCGCCTCTGCTTGTTTTTCCCTTTAATAATTTATACCATCATACTTCTAAACCTTTCGTAATTTATCAAATATCAATTTATGAAATATTTTGACATTATTGAAAAGAAAATGCTCAAATTTCTAACAAAGTCAACACCACCATTTTATCTACGATAACTAGAATCAAAATCTATTTCCAGGCAAGCATATGGAAAATTTCCAACAAATTAACATGTTCAGAAACACAATTTTGTTACAGTATGAAAGGCAAAAATGTTACAACATACAAAAACCGGCAAAGACATTCAGTCAGCGACGACGAACACCCCACACATGCTCTTCTTATTCTACAGAGTAACATCCGATACAACAACAAAGACGCGACAAAGCCGCTCGTTTCTTCTTATAACACCTTTATTAAGTGAAGAAACCACCATCTGTCCACTAGAGGTCATCGATCCAGTCACCATATATCTTGCTAATCTTATCTGGGCCTTTCCATTTCTGATTAGGTCTCTGTCCACTTCTCTGTATCGTGTTGGACAGTCTCTGGGGCCGGATTCCCAAATGATAGCCTTCGGCATGAGGAAGAGCTGCAACGAAACTATCAGCCGGTGTTCTCACCGGTTGTTTGGCATCGGGAGTTGACAGATTTTTAGCTTCCAAGTCAGTTGGCCCGCCACTGTAGTTGTGTAGTTCTGTTTTTTGCAAGAATTTGGAGCTTATCAGAGAAAAAACATTGTGGAGCAAGAAATAAAAGTAAACAGCACAAGCACAAAACCATTAATCACAGCGTTATCAAGAGTTTTGTCAAACGAACACATAAGCATTCATAATCGAGATTTTTATTCGGGATGGTACAGAAAACTGTAACGGTCTTTTATATGGTTAAAACAGCAAGCTCGACTAAACAAAGGAACGTGTAATCATATCCTTTTCCTTTTTGACGCTATAGCTTCTAAATGCAACAGAGATAAAATGCATTAAAAAATTGCAACATAACGAAGCGCTATACCTGCAGCACCATGAGCAAAGTGGCATTTGCTTCCAAAAGGGCAGTATCCAGTAAGCTCCCATTTGTTACAAATCCTCGTTTTCCAATTCGATGGCTTCAAGGTTGGTCCACTCGCACTGCCACCACCATTGCCATTGGTGTTGCAGTTTCCATTGCCACTGCCCGGGCCCAAGCTTATAGCCACACTTTCTCGGGCCTTGGACTGCTCATCATGAAGGAAAGTGCAGTTCTCCCCATAAGGGCATCCTTCCTCAGTGTAGAACTTCTTGCAGTGCCTTCCTTTATAAGACCTCTGCGTCTCATCACTGACCCCAACAATAGGGATCTGAAACTCCTCCCTCGGCTCAGATGATGATGCTCGTTCCTCCTCATGTGCGGCCACAATTTCTTGCCAATTATCAGGTGGTTTCCTGAGCTCCTCAACACTGTGCGCGAAATTACAATTGGTGACATACGGACAAGTCCCTGCCCGGAATTTGCAACACAGTTTAGTTTTGTAAAACATCTTTCCAATGGCCTTCGAGCGGTTAGAAGCTGCCCCGTCTCCTGTATTGGAACCCCTTGATCTCTTACTCGGTGGCTCACTTCCTGCACAAGCCCCATCGTAGCTCGAGTTTGAATTGGTGTCAAAAGAGGCTTCTCCATTCCACATCCCATATTCATCCTCCGTGGCCCAAACTGCTTGATCGGATTCCCAACTCTCATTGACAGGATTCCGAGAGCTCCCAGATAGAACATCAACCACATCGCCACTAGATACTCGATTCTCACGACGATAAGCCATTTCCAAGAAGATCGACCAAACAAATATATCCCCAAATGAATGAATTAACTTACATCAGCAAATGCTATATCTAAACCCTAACCTTTCTTGGAACCAAACAACAGAATTATAGCTAATCAAAGTGAAAAACACTCAAGAAACCCTAGTCTTGCATTCCTTCACACAAAATTAGATAAAAAATACAAACTTTAGCTAGAAATTGCAGGAAATCTGTTAAACTACTCTACTTTGATAAAAGTGTAAATATGGAGATTTCTCACCAAAATTGAAAGTGGTGTCGAGATCTTGGATGCGGAAGGCTGAAGCTACTAATTTGAAGATAGAATGTAGATAGTAGATCGTGAGTTTTTTCAGGCAAGTTTATTAAGTGACTGAAGCTAAAGATTTGATCAGACAGTTGGACGAACTAACTGGGGAACTAATCAGGCAAGTTTGATGAAACTGCACGTAAATCGTGATACGAAATATAGAAATGATTTATCTAGCCTTATTATTTGTCTGCATTTATAGTGCAACAATTCGCCTAAAATTACGATTTATTCCGCCTTTCTCTTATCTGGACTTGGAGATAGAAATCATTTATCTAAACTTATAAAATTTACGATATATTATGCCGCTCTTTTATCTGTGGACTTGGAGATAGAAATGATTTACCTAAATTTATCTAGTAGGATAATCCGCGTAAACTTTATGATTTATATCGTTTCTTTGTTATCTTGAATTGTTTGACTACTTGTATAGTAGTCAATCTATGTAAAATTTACGATTCATTCCTTTTATATCTCTCTTATCTAGACTTATTTGGTCACAAGTACATTGTGATAGTATACTCCCTTCGTGCCAAGATAAGTGAGTCATATTCTTTTTTCGGATATTCCACTATAAGTAAATCAATTTTCTTTTTAGCAAAAAATTCTCCTCTCTTACTTTATTCTCACGTACTATATTCTCTGTTTACTTCTTCTATGTTCTTTCTCTACTTTAACTATTTAAATATAAATTTTTTATATCCCGTACCTAAGAAGTGTTTCGCTTATCTTGGAACGGAACGAGTATAAAGTTTAAAATCTATTTCCTCTTTCTATCTCTTAATTGGACTTGATTGACTACAAGTATGGTGTAACAATCCATACAATTTACAACCCATCCCCCTCCCTCTCCCAACACATTGCATCAAACAAAAGTACAAAACAGTAGTATTATTGTATCACAAGGGCATAATTACAAACTACACTCTTCTAATGCCTAAAGTCGATAAAAAATGACGAAAATAGTCATGCTTCTTGGTTAACAGCCACAATTCAATAGCATGATCTTCGTACATGGAGTATCAGAGCATCCGCAACGCTGCCTCGTTGCGGACTCGGTCTCGTCTCGACGAGACGAGACGGCATCGAGACAGCGTTGCGGCTCCCGTCTCGTCTCGACGAGACGAGATGTCTTGACGCCCGACGCGTCCCGGCGAGGCAAGCCTCGAGCTCGCGAGACACGCGCCCGGCGCCATGTGGCGCGCGCGGGCTGCTGGCGTGACGCCCACTCGCCGACCCGCGAGTGGGCGTCGGATTTATGACGTCATAATTCAATTTTTTTTAAAAAAATCAGATTTTTCAAAAAAATAAATAAATAAAAATTTAAAATAAAAAATGGTAATATGACCGTTGAACGGTCATATTTTTAATTCTTTTTTTTTTTTTTTTTTTATATTCTATATATACTCTTCTCCATTCTCCATTTTACACACAAACACACATCTATTCTCTCATCTCTCTTTTTTATATTCTATATATACTCTTCTCCATTCTCCATTTTACACACAAACACACATCTATTCTCCCATCTCTCTTTCTTTCCTCTCCAATCACTTCTATAAAATCATTCCTTTATTTTTTTCTTCTCCCAAATTTAATCAATTATGGATCCATTTGAGCAAATGCGTCGAATAATGGAAGAATCGCTAGAAGAAGATCGACGTAGGGAGGAGGAAGCCGCCGCGCCTCCTAGGCGACGCCGAACATACATCCACCGTAACCGGGAGGAAGCCGCCCCAAGGTTGGAACGTGATTACTTCAGTCCGAACCCGGTGTGGGGAGATATCTACTTCCGTCGCCGTTTCCGTATGTCACGCCCGCTATTTTTGCATATCGTGAATCCATTGGCGGCACGGGAAGAGTTCTTTAGAGAAGGGTTCGACGCTGTTGGCCGTCCTAGCCACACGACGCTCCAGAAATGTACTGCGGCGATCCGTCAGCTTGCTACTGGACAAACGGCGGATGCGTTCGACGAATACCTGCACGTCGGAGAATCCACTGGGCGACTTTGTTTGTTGAACTTCTGCAAAGGCGTCCGGGCAGCCTTCACCGCCGAATTTCTGAAGAAGCCAACCACCGCAGATTGTCGGTTTCTGCTCCGTCTTCACGAACAAGTGCACGGATTCCCCGGGATGCTCGAGAGTGTCGATTGCATGCATTGGCAATGGAAGAATTGCCCTGTGGCGTTGAAGAGGTCATACACGAGCGGCCACAAAGGCACCCACCCCACCGTTATACTCGAGGCCGTCGCCGACTACCGGCTATGGATTTGGCATGCGTATTTCGGGTTCCCCGGCTCGAACAACGACATCAACGTGCTCAACAACTCCGACCTCTTCGCTGAAGTTCTAAATGGTAAAGCGCCGGTCATCAACTTCGTCGCTAACAATCGCCAGTATAAAATGGGGTACTATCTTGCCGACGACATCTATCCGAAGTGGCCAACCTTCGTGAAGACGTTCAACAGGCCTACGGACGAAAAACAGTCTCTTTTTGCGCAGAAGCAAGAGTCTGCTCGCAAGGATGTGGAGAGAGCGTTCGGGGTTCTCCAAGCTCGATGGAACATTATCAAAGCCCCGGCTCGACAGTGGTTTATGGAGAATATGGTCGACATCATGTATACGTGCATAATCTTGCACAACATGATTGTCGCCGACGAAGGACCTGAGGCGGGAAATTGGTTCGACCCTGAAACCCCGGGAAGCTCAACCGCAAGTAGTCCGCCTCGAACGGGAGTGCATCCGTCTTTGCAATAGCGGTTGTCTATTCGGGCAAGGACACGTGATTCTACCGCCCACGCCCAACTCCAGGAGGATCTAATGGAGCACATTTGGGCAAAATTTGGCAACCATTAGATGATCGTCACTAGAGAACTCCTTCTTCTGCTTCTTTGCCTCCATTTTTTTTTATTTGAGTTTAAGTGTGCAATTTGTAATTTCTAGTTTTTTAATTATGTCTTTTTTATTTTTTTAGGTATTTTAAATTGTAATTTTATTTTATTTATAATGAAGTGTGTTTTTTATTAATTGAATTTGTTGGAATTAAAAATAAAAAATGAAATTGAATGAATAGTTAAGAGATGGTTAAGAGATGGAGGGATGCAGGTGTTGTCTCTTAGTTAAGAGATGAGCTGAAAAGTACAGTGGGGCCCATGAATAGTGAAGAGATGAGACGGTTAAGAGACGGATAAGAGATAGCGTTGCGGATGGCATCAACAACGACATTTCTACAACTTGCTTTGTGACCAAGTCGGTGACACAAAGTACATTTTTATTATTCGTTTTACATATGCTTCTTCACATGTTGGGCTTGTTAAGATATATTCTTTTGGTTTCAGAATAGGAGTCCCGGTTTAAATGGTAATAGAGTCTCACTATCCATTAACTTATTCCACTCATGTTTTATTCAAAACTAATATATACACGTGAGACTCACATTCCACTACTTTTTTTCATCCATTTTTCTTAACATTTCTTAAAATCCATGCCGCCAAGAAATGAAACTCATAATGACGGACGAAGGGAGTAGTTATAATATACATATGCTCTAACCAACTACTATAATGTAACACTCCTACTGCCCATTGCTTTCTAATATGCAAAGATAAAATAAAGTACAGATAAATTTTTTTTCGCATATACTTCATGAGCTTTGAGTACGTCAATGTTATTGGAGTTACTGGATTTGAACCCGTGACTTTCAGTCACATAAGATAAAGTTGTTTGTTTATCAATTGAGGACCGAATCAAAGCAAAATATGAGTGAAGATTAGAGGAGCACGATTTTAAGCGAACCAATAGGTATGGGTTGGAACCCGGATTGAATACAAACAATTCAACTACAATTGTGTTATCGGGTTCCCTGATCTGATTAGGGTTTAATGTCCCGGTTACCGTTCATAACTTCTTTGAACTAAAATTTGTAGTTAACGGTTGATTTAGAACCGTTGTAATTGTCGGTTTCCATTTTATAGACACGACAATCAAGTATAAAGGTACGGAGGATGTAGGTCTGCAAAAAAAGTGACGATTTTTTTTTGCCAAAATAGGTGATTTAGGCGGAAAACCGTTATTCAAATTTTTGGACTTTTTTCCAATATTTGAAATTAAAATTCAAATCCCTCCATTTTTATTTATAACTATTCAATTTTCTCATCTCATATTCTTATGTCAATAAAGAATTCTCTCTCTTTACTCTCTTAAGTGTTATTCTTGCGATTATTACTGCTATTTACTTATTTACTAGGTATCTAATATAAATGAATATGTCTTATTTTAGTGGTACTCCGGTTATTATGACAAATGAATTGTGCATGTGATCAAGTTGAAAGTGGAAGAGTAAAAGAAAACAAATAGGACCAAGTCGTCAAAGCTTTTGTAAATGACATTTCCCAAATGATATAACATCTTGACAAAGTTAATTCTATGATTTTGTATGTTACATTAATTGTTGATCTATAATTTTATCTAATAGTATTCATTTGTGAATTGTTTGTAGGCCCAGGAAGAAATATTTAGGCCAAAAAATAAGTAGAACTTCTATGTTACTAAATGCATAAAAATGATTTATCTAATTTGGCTGCATTTATATTGCGACAATCCGCGTAAAATTTACGATTTATGCCGTCTTTTTTTTTTTTTTTTGTGTGTGTGTCTGGAATTGGAGATAAAAATGAATTATCTTGCACTTATCTGGTTATATTTGTAGTGCGATGATTCGCGTAAAATTTACGATTTATTCCGTCTCTTTTTTATCTGGATTGGAGATAAAAATGATTTATTTGAACTTATCTAGTACGATAATTCGCGTAAAATTTACTTATCTCGTCTCTTTCTTATTTGTACTTCTTTGACTGCAAGTATAGAACGATTTTATCTCGTCTTTATCTCTTTCTTATCTGGACTTGTTTGGCTGCAAGTATGGTGCAATCAGTCGCAGATCCAAAACCTGATAATAAAGGGGGTAGAATTAATATAAAATTATCAAATAATAATATATTTTTAATAAAAAATATATTTATATCCAAGTAGCACTAGCGTCTGAGGCGGGATATTAATGTTTTAATACGCTCTCCGTCCCACAAAAGTATGTACTTTTGGTTGGGTACAGGGTTTAAACAATCGACTTTTTTTGTCCCGAGAAATTATGAATGATTCCAAACTTTAGGATTTTTCTAGTTGATTTTTAGAATTGAAAATTAAATTTGAATTCGACCAAATTTATATTTTCCGGTAATTTATTCATAATTGAGTGACATTTGATGATGGATATTAACCGTTTTTTAAACTAAATTTATACAGTAAAAAATCATTTAGAAAATAAAAAAGTCCAGTAGCATTGGGACATTATGTTTGATATGAATATGTTTATTTTCCTTGTACCGTTGTACGTATAGACGTATAGTGAACTCTACTAGTATTTCGAAACGTGGCATTATATGAATTGAAAAATTAATTTAACAAGTGTTCATTGTTTCCATTTTTTGTGAAATATGAAGAGTTAAGAAATTTAAATGTTATGAGAAACTGGCATAAACTAATACTTACTCATTATATTAATTGAAAAAATTAAAACAAGAATAAAATGATTTTTTTCACATATTTTAGATTTCAAAACAAAAAATTAGATTTTGTATTTATATTTCTTTCCTGGGATACAGCTTTAAATCCCCAATATCACGGTTAAGAATCCTGAGTTACAAGTGATGTTTCATCAACAATATCAATAGCTAATCTGAGTATTTCCTAATTCTCTTTGTTCTTGTTCATGAGATACCTACTCTTATAAGAAGAGAAAAGCCTCCACCACTTGAGTTTCCAAATGCTTGTGATCACAGAGCATATCGATCCTACATCGTTTCCCTTCTTCACGTTTTGCTTCCCTTCCACGTTCACAGCGACCTGGCAGAGTCGACAGAGAACAGATATTCAGCATCGTCTGGTGATAAACGTTTATGCATAAATACACTGATACAGAAACTCACATTCGGTATGAACTTCATTCCAACGGTCATCTCGCCTTTGTAAGTGTCGTCTTCAAGCACCACATTAAATGGGGCAGGGAGGATTTCCGCCAGCCCTCTGTAGTTCCCCTCCACAATAATTCCTTTGATGAAGATTCTGCAAACAAGAATATGACATTTATCTAACTAACTAGGCGAAACATCATAGAAAACTAGCATACGAGAAAGTGAAACTTGCATGGTTTCACCAACAAAGTCGTCATCACTGAAACGCTCCTCTTTCACAATCCTGAGTTTCAGATGGCTCAGAGTCTCCAGCTCGGATTCTGGCAGCTCGAACACAAGCTTTTCATTCCAGTAGAATTTGCCCAGATTTCCTGCAAAAGTCGAATGGTGTTAATAACACAGTCGATTTATGAAGAGGGAGAAGTCTATCTCTATGAAAACCTGATGATCTCTTGCTTGTGAATACTTGACTACCACATTCAACAATAACATGGTAACCGGGGTGTCCTGTCAACATACCATATCCAACATCGTTAATAGAGAGAGGGATAAAGAGAGTATTTGTTGAACTGTGTGATGTTAAGGAGATTGTAGTACCAAGAATATGGGTGCGGTCGATGCCTTCGGCACTAACAAGAAGCACTTCAAGAACTGCACCTTTCATTTGATCAAGAAATGCCTGGCTCTTCTCATTATTCATAGAAGCAAAAGAAGAGCTTATCTAAATGTTATTTCAATACCTGTTGCATTGAGAGGTTACAAGAAGCTAAACACTGCATGTATTGTCTATTAAATGCCAGCAGTAATTACGTAAACTTCAGTTTAATAAACTCCATTATTATGGTCAGTTACGAATATCAACATGAACCAAAGAATGAAGCACAGATATATACTACTATATTTTAGTAATACGAGGATAACGTATAATCAACACGAATCTAGATCGGACAGCAGTGAACAATAACAACGAACAATCTCAAAATCAACGTGGAAAGATGTATCAAAGCAGTACACCTAAGCTTTACAATCTACAAATGCAGAGACTGCTTGCTAGCAGTTGTAACCCAGCATTAGCCATTGAGTTCTGACCTGATAAAAATCAAAATAATTCCATCAAATCATGGAGTCTTAGTTATTTTTCAATGCAGCCTCTCAAAACATAATTTCAGTTCAAGCTAAACTTATTAAATCATTCAAGGCTACCATCTTATGCTATGAAATCGAGACCAGCCTGAACTCAAATAGGATCACCATTTCCATTATTCTACTTGAAACCAGAGCTATTGCTATGAACTAAAAAATTGTTTCTTTTTTACTTTACAACAAAGTGTATTTAAAAAGCTGAATATGTAAGAAATTTTCATCTGTCATCAGGTTAGGAGAACATACAATCTTTATGACCACAGTATCTGTATAAGATTTAGTTCATAGCACTATAACCCACAACTTTCTTCAGCAATTTGGTGTCCATCATATTTCTCAACTTCTCGACTTCCTTCCATCTACCCTGGTCTGCGTACAAATTCGAGAGAATGACATAGTAGCTAGAATTCTTTGGGTCCAAACTGATCAGTTTCTTGGCAACATCTTCCAAGATTTCGTTAGGTCCATGAGAGTTTCTGCATCCAGCAAGAAGAGATCCCCATATCCTTTTATCAGGTTCCATTGGCATATTATTTACAAATTCAAGAGCCTCCTCAATACTTCCTTGACGACTAAGCATATCCACCATGCAAGCATAATGTGCAAGATTTGGCTTGATACCGTACATGGTTTCCATCCCATTGAACCAGTTCCATCCTTCATACTCCAACCCACAGTGACTGCAGGCAGATAGAACTGATACGAAAACAACATCATTAGGCGTTATTCCATTACATAGCATATTTGAGAAACACTCAAGAACCAGCTCTCCACAGCCATTAACCGCGTAGCCATTTATCATTGAACTCCAACATATAAAATCTTTGGTGGTATTTTCATCAAAAATCGCCTCAGCATTCCCTATTTCCCCAAATTTGCAATACAAATCAATCAATGCAGATGTCAAATATGCATTGGCTGAATATCCATATTTTATTATCTGTGCATGCATCGTTTTGCCTATCTCCAGAGCTTCAAGTGAGCTACAAGCCAGCAATAAACTAACGTAAGTGAAATAATTAGGATTCTGGTCGGCCAATTGCATCTCTCTTAGTATGTCAAATGCCATATAAGGTTGCGCACTTTGAGCATAAACTGAAGCCATAGTGCTCCAAGCAATAACATCTTTCCACTTAAGATGATCAAACACATTCCTGGCTGACTCAATATCGCCAAATTTAGCATAGAGTTGAAGAAGTTCAGTCACCAAAGGAACATTTGAAGTAAATCCCATTTTCAATACAAGACTATGAAATCCATGCCTGCAATAATTCTCGTCCAACTGTTTATATGCACCAAATACTTCTTGGATGATACGTTCATCCACATTTTGTATGCAGCAAGCAAGCATTTGCAGAAAGATCTTCAAGGCTTTCCGCGGCCTCTCATTTTCAACGCAACCCCGTATTATGATCCTCCAAGAAACGACATCCTTGTTCTGCATATGCTCAAAAACATCTATCGCTGCCTCCAAATGCCTGCATTTGGAGTACATATCCGAAATCGAATTGAGAAGAATGGTATGATTGTCAAATGACCTTTTGATGGAATAACCATGAATTTCTCTCCCTAGCCATAATGCACCTAACTCGGCACAGGCAGGGAGTACACTCGAAAACGTAACAGGATTTGGTTCCACACCTGTTAAAACCATTTCCTTTAATAACTTAAAGGATTCCAAATACTCACCGTTGCTCACAACTGCAGAAACCATAGCACTGCACAAAACCAAATCTCTTTTAGATGTCTGATCAAATATTTTCCAGGCACTCGGCATATCCCAAGTAGAGTAGACGCCAACAAGTGCAGTAGCAACAGCTACCTGCGACTCAATCAGCCCCATTTTCATAGAGTAAGCATGAATCCCAGACGTCAAATCTTTCGATCCAAGCGATCCAGCAGCCTTTAAGACACTTAATACCGTCACAAAATTCGGCCTTTTCTCATTGAATAGCATCAATTTGAACACATCTACAGCCTCCCGGGACCGATTTTCCCTAACTAAACTCGAGATTCTCGATGTCCATGATTTTATGATATCGTTTTGTTCGAAATAGTCGAATGCGTCTACCAAATTGGGGCGCTGTCTGTATGCAGGTTTGTGGGCGTTGTAGTTTGTTGAGCTCTGACGAGGTGGGCGTCTGTTAGTGATTTTATCGAACACTTGGTGGGCACTTCGTGGTCGGACCACATTAGACATGCGCCCTCAGAAAGAATACAAATTTTGTATAACTTCTTCTCCTTGAAGCGAGATAGAAATGCTATTCCGAGAGAGATGTAGAGAAAGAGAGCAACCAAGATAGGGAGGCCGGCGGTGCAGCGGTTTCAAACGGCGACGTTTTGTGAGGTCATATATACTCGTGGAGTATAATTTTTTACGGAATTATTAATATAATGTTTACACCAATGTAAGGCCCAGTATCATATTTACACAATATTGTAAGGCCCATTAAAGTTGAGCTTTAATTTATTTTGTTTTTGTAATAACAACTTTTACACACCTCACACTCTGAGTTGCCTAGTTTTATTTTTAATTCTCTCTTTTTTGTCATTTGCAGTGAATGAAACTAGTATATTGGCTTTTGTATCTCTTTCATTATTACTAGTTTAGATCTACAAAATCAGATCTACATTATTTTGTTCCAAAATCAGACCTCATGAATTCCTTAGTCAGAACATCCAAGATTCCAATGCCTGTATACATATGTATGCTTTGATAAACTTTCAGTTAGAATAAAGAAAAAAAGATGCAACACAATTGAATCAGTTGGAAACACATATTTGCAATGGAGAATATGAATCACTGTATATGAGCGTGACTATAGAATTATGATCCAATGTTAATCATCAGCTAAAACTCAAAATCACGTCCGGGCTGCTCATCTGACTAAACGAAGCAAAGTAATCAAACATAGCAACTCTGCAATCAAAAACCAAAACTGGAGTATTAGTTATACAAATTGTATATTTTGATAACAAAAAAAAATGAAAATTATTAGGATGTGTAGTTACCTAAATTCAGGAAACATTGCCTCGTTGTAGGGATCCAGTGAGAATGCAAGGCCCGCCATGAGGAATTTCTTCACAAACACAATCATTAAACGTTAGATTATGAATTGATACCGCTGATGTAGGAATCGAGTTTGCTGTACCTTGAATATCTGATTAGCTGCAGCAGCTATGTCCCCTGTGTGCTGAGGGTGAGAGACGGGGAAGTCTGGCTTGAGTCTAATGTATTCCTGAGCATCTAACAGAGCAAATATGCTTTCATCTGCGCGTGCTAGCAGTAGGCTTCGCTTTGATATCCATGTGGGGTTAGCTGGATCAAGAAGGCTAGCCTACACCATCACATGTAGTATTACTTACCACACATGGCCAAGCACGAGATGATCGGAAGAAGAAAAGTTTACCATTCTATATACTAGGGATGCATGGCGGTATTGCTTATAGCTCGTGTCCTGCATCCCCTGAGCTTCTAGTTCAGTCAAGTACGTTGTCCTTTTCTGCTCTCTCTGACAGATATGTGATGGGATAGAGAAAGGAAGGTTGTAATTACAATTGAAGATCAAAGTGCTGCTGAGTTTTACACAATGAAAAAGTAGTTTCAGACCAATGTTTTAAATTCTTCAGAATGAAAGGACTCGATTATGCCATTAACAGTCCAATTTGGATAAATTTCAAGCCGTTTAGTCACTGGAAATAAAATTTCCACAGCTGTACGATTATGCACCATGGCAGCATCCTCAATAGGTTTATAGAAATCCTGAAATTCGGCATTATCAATACATTAAGTGTCCTGTAGATAACATCAGGATGTTTGCAGCAAGAGACGGGCCGAAGATATCACAAGTAGAACTGTAGAAGATGAAGAATAGCACAGTAAAGAAAGGGAAACTTTGAAATTAACTCTTGGAATTGAATTCGGATCTGCTTTAGCTTTAAGCAAACATTCAAGATATTTTGTGTCGCCTTCTTTTGCAGCAGATGCCAAAGGACTTAAACTGAAATACGAATTTGGGTTTGCTTTAGCCTGCAAAGAGAAAGCACTTAACCAGGGAACTATAGTTGAGGAACAGAGCTAAAGAAGCATGAGAGATTTTCATTTTTGAGTAAATCATCCAATACGAAAACAGGGAATACTTTATCACAAATGGTAGGTTGGATGATTGAAGTATATTAAAACACCAGACATCAATCTCTAACAGAAAATTAGAAGAGAGAGTTATTTCCATTTTACCAAACATACCGCAAGCAACAATTTCAGGCATTCAAATGAGCGAGACTTGACTGCACATGTAAGAGGGGTGTCCACAGCTGCACAATAACCACTTGGCTGCAAAAATGGAAAGCAGCAAAGGAATTAATCTCACAAGATTATATCATAAGTTAATTCAAGAAATATATTCCTGTAAGCCAAAAGATAATATCAGTATGATTGGCCAAATTTGACGAGCTAAACAAATCAAACTCTTATCCACAGCAAATAGTTTATTAAGAAAGTGAACCCCAACTCCAAGTGAAATAAGTTAAAAGTTAGTACAAGAAACAAAAACAAACAATGATTTCAACAAGAGTGCAAGTGAAGGTTGTGCTTGCCCACATCTGCGCCATGAGACAAGAGACACTTGACAGCCTGAACATTTCCACGAGAAACAGCAATTTGTAAAGGTGTTCCACCTGCAGAAACTGCTTCTACCCAAGCACCTTTTAACAATTTCATAACCTCCATATTATCTGAAACAAAACCAATCAATTAGTGCATCTATCACAGCATTACAACCTACAAAACCACTGACCTTTTAGAACTGCATAGTGCAACGGAGTGAATCCCTCAACATCTGAAAGACTAATGTCAGCACCCTGATTGATGAGAAACTTCACAATTTTGACATGTTCCCCTTTGACAGCTTCTGACAGAGGACTAGCCCCTGAAGAATAATATCGAATTAGGCACTCCCAATTTGTTCAATATAAACACATGAAGAAGCGAGAGAGAGAACCCTTGTAAGTCAAGGCATCAATATAAACTTTGACAGTCTTTATCAAGAATTTGCAAATCTCAAAATGTCCAATTTCAACCGCGTGATGCAAGACATTCCGGCCAGTTGTGAAGTCACTATATTCATCACATATTTTCTGGTACTCACTGATATCATCAGCCTTGTTCCTAATTGCTGCAAAATATAAAAGTATCAGAATCAGAGATACAAAAAAATCAAGAAAAGGTGAAGATATGGCAATCACCCCTGAGTTGGTTAAGGTCTCCACTAGCAGCAGCCTCGATAATCGCTGCACCTGCCATTTTTACCAACTGTAGAATGAGTTCTTCAAGCCCCGCCACACACACACATGGATGCTGGATGCAACTGTGTGTGTGCGTGATTCAAGAAAACTGTTTTCTAATCAACTTACCAATTTCAGAAATAGAACCCATGGCGATCAACTTCTTAGAAAGACATGATTGCTAATCACCATAAAAATGCGCAAGGAATTGTTGCCTTTCTAGATTTTATATCTTTTGAGAAAAATTTTCTTGGATTATGAGAACTATTCATTTTGCAAATAATGTACTAGTACCTAAATCGGAGTGATACTTATATGAGCAAAATCATTTCTAATAAAGAGAGAGAGAAAAAAAATCACCCTGATAAAAAGCGCTCTTAAAAAGGTAAAAAACAATCACAAAATCGAGAGCCCTAATTGTCAAGAGGACAAACCACATTAACTTTATCTTAGAGCGTCTCCAATGGCGGATGTCGCGGTAGGACGTCGCCGACGTCCGACCGGACGTCCGCCGTAGTGAACGGGAAGGGCGCCCACGCCCGTCCCATGTGCCCGTCCCTCAGCCCCACGTCCGACCGGACGTCCGCCACTGTGGCGAAGGTCGGACCTCCGCGTTATAAAACTGTTTTTTTTTTTAACTCTATAAATAGGGCTCGTTGAACTTCATTTCATTCACATCACTTGTATTGACAAGTTTCTCTCTCTAACCTCTTTTTTCAAGTATATCTAGAATGACGAGTAGTCGTGCGGTGGTAGTGGCGGAGGCGCTAGTGATAGTGATAGTGATAGTGATAGTGATAATGAATTGGATCTCGCTGTGCAAGAGGCGATTGGTCGATTGCTCCGGTAGCGGCGGCAGCAGGCGGCGGCGGCGGTACCTCGGCCGATCCATCGCCGACGTCATGTACCCCGGGACCACATTGCTGCACATATTCGGTTGTATGAGGACTACTTTGCTCCGCAGCCGCGTTTTGGGGATGCCTTATTCCGGCGACGTTTTAGGATGCATCGTCCTCTGTTTATGCATATCGTGGGTGCTTTAAAGAAAAGATACGAGTTTTTCAGGATCAGGGAGGATGCGGCTGGCGGTGTGCTCCAGAGTCGATGGGGGATGGTGAGGGGTCCGGCACGGCAGTGGTATATTCCCAACATCGGCGACATCGTGTACGCATGTATCATTTTGCCCCTTCCTCGATCTGCAGATACGATCTCCTTTCTATCTAATTTTGAGTTGGATTATATTTTAGTTTGGTTTCTAAGAGAACTGTTAGCTTTCCGAGCTGTGCAGAGAATAGGAAGCAACTTCACTTGAGCTACGCCAGGAAGGAAGACACTAGTCCATTTTCAATGAATTTAATTTAAAATATTTATATTTTGATTTTTATTTTGAATAAATGTTAATAATCCGAAAATGGTTCTTTTTGGACAGCACGGTCACGCAACTAATGATCAACTCTAATTAACTAATTTTTATACCTAATTAGGATAATAAACTACAATTAATTAAAGATTAAAGTCCATTTTTGTCCTAAATAAAGGATCATTTTATGAATTTGGTCTAAGAAATTTTAGAAAAAAATAAGAAATTAGGATTTACTTGCCACCTTCTTCTTCGCCGGCTATTTATGATGATATTCTACAACAGACAATGCTGGGGTTGGAGGATGAGTTCAGAACCCTCGATTACTCCGACAATGACCCCTCCATTGAGGAGGAAGACGACAAGGATGCATCCATCCCTGTTGCCGTAAATTGCTCATCTTATTAGGACCAAAAATGGTTATACGTTATGGACCAAATACGTAAAATACTCATATCCTTATGACCAAAAATGAAATTTAGACTTTTGATTAATTATGGATTGGTACTTTCTTTGTTTTTAAAATTCTAATAACTTTTTTAATTTTATTAAAAAATTAAACAAACAGTGAAATTTAAAAATTAAAGAATGTGATTACTTCTTCGTACATAATCCTAGTTAACAAACATGATCTTATGGATAAGATATCATAATTCCACACTCCAAAACTTATTCTAGATTGGCTACTACGATGCGATCATCCATCATGCGATTGAAGAACGCGATTGACTTGTCGCTAGAGAAGCTAGATTGCTATAACAATTAAGGTTAGTAGAAAGACGATCATGGCGTAGTTGATACAATGTTTAAGGTTTCCAGAGTAATCTGCGAATTCGTGGTCCAGTAGCTCGCGCAAAGGGCAGCACATGTCAAAGTGTGCGCTCTAATGCCACTGCATGTGATTTTAACAAGTGCTACTAATACTTAGTACTCCATCCGTCCCAAGGAAATGACCTCTTCCTTGGGTAGCAAGGAATATTATGCAACTTTATTCTGTGCGATAAGTGGAGAGAGTAAACTAGTAAAGTAAGAGAAGAGCTAACAAAATAGAGATAAGTATTTCTATTTTTAGTAATTATGTGACAAACAATAAAAGAAAGTGAGTATCTTCGGTGGGACGGCGGGAGTACTAAATTAAAAACAAAACACATCTAGAATAAACATGATAAAAATATACCGTACATTTTAGATCAAATAACTTAAAATAGCTTAGTTATCTACTCTAACAAACGGACCTTATAATGTCTTGCTCATTAATATATCTACGCATATTCACACCATTTGTTCTACTTCCATTTCTTTTTTATGATTTAACAAAATATGTCAATATTTTCTATATATTTAGGAAGATATCAAAATTGATTGACAACAACCTATTGTTAGTATCTTATCAGAGAGAATATTAATAAAACAATCTCCCATGCTCAAGTATCCAGATGATAGAATAATGAGAATGGTGGATTTTAATAATTTATGCAGTAATGTGAAGAAAAAATGAAGCTGGTGGATCACATGCCTAATTTTCTTTTGTTTGACATTACTAATTAACCCAAGATTTTGGATTCAGAGACCCAGTATTGTGTATGACCCATGCCATATCATCTGTATAATGGCTGCCCAGCTGTCACTTTCCCTTATTCAGAAATAGTACTAGTTCCAAATTTCTTGAATTGCAAGGTTTTTGACGGTGTGGTATAAAAAGTCAAGTCATTACTGTGATTATCTGATTGAGACCTTGTATTGTATATGTATTCTCTTTGGACATTAATCATGACACATAACTTTACATTTCATTTTCTCATTATCATAAACCAACTTCCTACTGGAAAAAATAAAAGAAGCAACCGCCACCATTTTCCTTTGGTCTAAATAAGATGATCTATGAATCAGAAAACCCCCTAGAGCTGCCTGTTCTAGACGTTTCTGAGGCGTTGGATGCATCAGCCCTGAGGTCTCTAGGCGCTGCCTGCAGAGAATGGGGCTTCTTCCAGATCATCAACCATGGAATCTCCAAAGATCTCTTCACCAAAATCTACTCTCTCTCCAACAAGATCTTCTCTCTCCCATCCGAATCCAAGCTCAAACTCGGCCTCAAAACCTACACCCCTCTCTTCATCGCCTCCCCCTTCTTTGAAAGCCTCAGAGTCTCCGGCCCCGATTTTGCAGCTTCTGCTAAGAACTCCACAGATGCCCTTGGCCACCATGACAATGACTTCAGGTATATATATATATGTTTCAAGTTGTCTGTATTACTATATACATGTAACAAGATTATCCTATTCCTGTCCAGTGAGATCATGCAGGAGTATGGGAGTAGAGTGACAGAGCTCTCAAAGACAATCCTCAGGCTAATCCTGACCACACTTGGAAAGGAATTGGATTCCAAATATTACGAGTCCGAATTCCAGCAATGCCACGGATACATGAGGATAAACAACTACTCGTCCCCTCGCAGCTCGGAGGAGGAGGCAGAGGGCCTAGGCATGCACACGGACATGAGCTGTGTGACGATCGTGTACCAGGACGAGATAGGGGGGCTGCAGGTGAGGTCGAGGGAGGGGCGGTGGATGAGCATCGCCCCGAGGGAGGGGACCCTCGTGGTCAACGTGGGGGACATGCTGCAGGCCTGGAGCAACGACAGGCTTCGCTCGTCCGAGCACAGGGTGGTCCTCGGGAGGAGGACGCGTTTCTCGCTGGCCTTCTTCTGGTGCTTCGAGGATCACAAGGTGGTCGAAGCACCAGACGGCGTCATTGGGGAACACGAGGCCAGGATGTATAAGCCCTTTGTCTGCTCGGAGTACCTGACCTTCAGGGAGAACACAGAGAGGGGCAAGTTTGACAAGGTTGGCTTTACTGTCAAGGATTTTGCAGCTCTTCCTCAAAATAACATCACTTGACTTTTTATTTTCATCCTTTTTTGCTAATTTGTTTGTGAATGTGTGAATGTGTATAATTTGTGAGAGAATTTGAGGTGGTTGAAACAGTTGGAAGTTGGAACATTTGGTATTAATTTATGTAAGGTGTATTAATAAGGTATTTTGTTGAGTATGTGCAGCCTTGTCTTTTGTGGAAGAGTCAACTTGTAGTGGTATGTTTTTTGGCCGATCACATGGAGTTTTTTTTATAAAAATCAATTCAATCTAAGATTTAGGTATTCCAGCTATGGGATTAGAGTGGTTGGGGGCATTTTATATGATTTGGGAAGTGTTTGGCTTTGGTCATGTTCAAACTCAGATTTTTATTCCAGGAGAATTGTTAAAGGGTTGTTTTCAATTTGTTATTTTATGTTTATTGGTAGGGTGTTGTTGATATTGAGTGTATATTATTATGCCACAATCGAATTATTGTTATTATTATTAAATGTATTTTACTCGAATTCGGGTGCGACCACTCCCAACCCATATGTTATGCACCAATCAAGTGATTATTAAATGTTTTGTAATTGTATTTAGTGTGGATTGTTTGATATTTTTATTAAATTTCATTATTCACAAAACTAAATAGTAGTATTAGAAAATTCATGCATGAAAATGTGATCATGCGTGGTTGTTTGAGCACCAGTTGACATTTTTTATAGAAGTGGATTTTATCTCTAGAATGTATGATCTAAAATGCACTTAAAACAGAAAGTGGGTCTAAAAATAGTGGGAAAAAACTGAAAAATATTGTGAATTGTTATCACAATTGCAGACATATACCACATTAAATATTAAGCCTTAATCAAATCGTCTTCGTAGCCAACCATGATAAAGTTACTTTAATTATTATGTCTAATTTTTTCTACTTTTAAAACATCCTGGAAAGATATAATCTCCTATGGATTTGCTTTCGAATCCTTGCCTAAGTTGGTAAAATTAGAATAATCATTCATCTATCAACTTTTGACCTTCATCGATAATCTTTATTAAGGGAATATAAATGTTTATGCATATAATATATCTTAAACACTCTTATGTAATGATAGTACTAATAACAATAATAATTAGTGTTTTTATTATTATTGAAGTAGGATAGAGTCCAAGAAAAAACAAGTACGTGTATAAAGATGGTATGCATTAGAGTTAAAATGCCATAATTTTATGCATTGAATAAGTCCCATTTATAATTTCATTAATACAAGCACAGGAAAACACACGATCAATATCATACACACTTAGTGTGCATCCATCTATAATCTACGTTATAATTTACGTTATAATAGAACTGGTACAATGAACATATATGTACATGAACAATAATAAATTGGTTCTAGCTTTATAAGTGGGTAAAGTGAAATGCACAATTTAATATATTTACGTTAAAGTATTAGTACTACATGTCTTCGATATCCAATTTTCAAATTGTGATTAAGATTGCAATATACTACTAGTATCTGCTTAAATTATGTTCATAAGCAATTTAATGCTAGCTACTTCTTGAGGTGTTTAAGAACAATTTTATTTTAACAAGTACTTATCTATATTGTGGCTCGTGATGGGATATTTATTATGCAATTAGGATTTCGTTATATTTCTCGTGATTTAAATTATATTGATATGCTTTTTCTGAAAAATAATTTATAATTATATAGAAGGAGTTACATGAAATTTAAATTTTTAAAAAAATAGGAGAGAGAATACAATAAATCTTCAAATCTAAATGCATGAAATATCTTACAAGATAGATTCGCTTGATCTCAAAATATCTTTTCCTAATTCCGTCTCGTTTAAATTATTTTTTCACAAAATATATATTACATTAAAAATAATTTTGTGAGAAATCTAAAAACATCCTAATTGCATATATTTAAATTAAGAAATTTGATATATTTTCGAGAATCAGTAAACTACCAACATATTACACCATACTATATTAATACTATCAATATTATACATTTATAATATCAATCTATGTCACACAACATCAGTATGTCATAATGGCTTCTTTTGTCACACAACATATAAATAAGTATTAATCAATTAAAATAAATTATAAATTATTAATCAATTATCACCAATGAATTTCATTAGATTAAAACTGTAAGAATAATATTGATTCATAGTTCTTATGTTAAGAACGATTATTGAATGATCACAATCTTATATATGTAATCTTTATTAAGATTGCGGGCTTTTTCCTTAAGTGTCATTTTCTAATGAAAAGCTACTTTCTTTGATTGAAATTAGAAACTGGCCTACAAATAATGACCCTTTTTTATATTTCAAAAAAGAGTAATGACCCTCTTTATACACTAGATTCACAATCATATCTGCAAAGATTTCATCTTTATCTATTGTTTATGCTGTATAGTGACGCGCACACATGTATATGACAAATAATTATGTGCGATTATCTAGTGTTTATCATACAGGCTTACGTGTCCATCCTTAATCAAATAATCATGAAATTGATCCATGTATTTGGGTATGGAGTAGCTTTAAAATTCTAGGCCAGTTATTTCACCAATTGAGATATCTACAAAGCGGCGCGGGAAATAGTCATTGAGACTGCCGATGAATATCCATAGTAATTAAATAAAAATAAAAATAAGAGAACCTAAAGCGAAGAAACTTTAATATCCCTTTTTTCCCTGAATAAACTTATTATTTTATCTAGCCAATAAAAATTTAAAAAGTGAATTATAATATTGGCAATTGAAACTAAAAAATAATATTAGAACTATCCCACATCGGCGTACAAAGAGAACTGAAATCAGTATATAAGTCTCATGGGCCCTCCACCTATCACCAATTGGTTTTAGGATGGAACTCATAGATTACCATCTTCCCTTTGAAGCCTGTAAGGATGTATTTGTCTCGATATAAAATACTTCATCTGTCCCATTAGAAATGCAACGTTTTCCTTTTTGGGTTGTCCCACTAAAAATGAAACGTTTCCTAAAATGGAAACATCACTCTCTCTACTTTTCCCTCTCTCTTACTTTACTCTCTCTTCATTAACTCATATAACAACACTGCATAAAATCTCGTGCCGGAAACCAAATATTTCATATTTATTGGGACGGAGGGAGTATAAATTTAATCAAATACTCACTATCAAACTGAGGTTCGACCATAAGCCCAATAAATTGCAATCGACTAAGCCCACTATTACAGTTTCAGCAAAATTAAATACTCCCTCCGTCCCAAGGAAGATGACCCCTTCCTTGGGCGGCACGGGATTTTATGCAATTGTATTTTGTGTGTTAAGAGAAGAGAGTAAAGTAAGAGAGAGGGAATAAAGTAGAGATAAAGGTGTTTCTATTTTAAGTAATGGATCATCTTGGTTGGGACAAACTAAAAAGGAAAGTGGGTCATCTTCAATGGGACGGAGGGAGTATAAGATCATCCACAATGAAGGCTAGCGGATAGGCTGGCCGATCGCGGGCGCTAGCCGACCGCTGGCCGATTCGCTAGCCTCCATTGCGGCAATTTAGGCTAGCCGATCGGCGATCTCTAGCCGATTTGCAGGCGCTAGCCGACCGCTGGCCGATCCCGCTAGCCGCCATAGTAGGCTCAATTTTGGTTAGTCGGTTGCATTTTTTTAAATGTATTTTTTATGCATTTTTTTTTATTTATTGCATTTTTTAATGTATTTTTTATGCATTTTTTATTGCATTTTTAATGTATTTTTTTATGATTTTTTTTAATTATGTACTCCCTCCGTCCCAGTTTTATAGTCAAATTTTGCCATAAAAGTCCGTCACACATTTATAGTCACATTTAGAATTTTCTATATTTGGACATAAAATTTTACCTCATTATTCACTAAAATTACACCCAAATGCCATTATCAAAACAAAAATAAACCAAAACAAAAATAAAAAACCAAAAAGTCAACAAAAGACCCACCTTTAACCAACTCACTTAATTTAGGGGGAGGATCCCCTGCTGTGGATTAAAACGCATCCATTTACATATGAAACGCATCAAAATTCAGTGAGAGAGATTCCAAGTTGGAATAACATTAAAATATGAACTACACGTACACTTCTTATTCTTTTGTTCTTTCATTTTTACCCCACTTCTTTGATTGAATCAATTCCGGTCGCCCACAGGCCACAGTTGCTTTTATGCAATACTTAGTATTTTATTTTACAATCATTATATAAAAATTATTTATTAAATCCAATAATTGTAGTTTTTGTTATTTTCCAGTGGAATCATACTCCATTTTCACAAGCTCTCAAAACAGTATGCAATTAGTTTATATTGCTATATATATTTTTATTTTAGTATAATATTAACCTCTAATATTGTGAAACTTTCAAAAAATTACTAGTAGTATTTTTTTTCTGCAAACTTTCAATTTGAAAAATAACATTATGAACTTTTTCCGTGGTTGTTATTTCCCACCGCGGCGGATTCTGGCTACATTAAAATGACATGAATGTTGAGTTAGATTCGTGATTTAGGGTCGCGCTTCAGGATTCACGATTTCGTTATTATAGATGATGTATACGAATTAAGCATCCATATCATTTTAATGTAGGCGGAATCCGTCGCGGCGGGAAATAACAACCACGAATAAAGTTTATGATATTATATGCCTATTTAAAAACTCGTTAGACAAAAACAAATTATTTAAAAATTCCAAAAGTATTTCGACCAAGTTACAATATATTTTTGCTATAAATTTATAAATTGTACTATCGTTCATTTTGTTTATTATATTCTATGCTTTGAACTTTTCTGTTCTTAAATATTCAAAGTTTTATTCTGGAAAATATATATACTATGAATTAAGTTGTCGTCAGATTA
>NC_062966.1:11250871-11328871 GCF_023119035.1 Salvia hispanica
TATTTTATAGTACTTTTTATTTTGTCTTAAATTTTATGAAACGAATTAAAATTTGAATAGAGTGAACTACAAAAATAGTCCCTGGACTATGTATTTATCTCGCCAGACAACCCTGGACTTTAAAAATATCCCCAGACAACCCTGGACTAAGCGTTTATCTCAAAATTGGTCCTTTTTCACTATTTCGTACCGAAACTACCCTTTTAGGGGTTTGGGCATTTTCGGAAGTTCAAATAATTCACTTTTTCAGTTGTCAGAGCATTTAATAATTGTGCAGGTCAGGTTGTCTCCTTATATTAATAACTCTCTCTCTCATTCTCTCTCTCTCACCTTCTCTCCTCCATCTTTCTTCTCTTCCCTTCTTCTTCCTCCCCTTCCTTCCTTCTGCAAAAGTCGAGAAAACATCTCGACTCAAGAAAGAAATCAAATAGAATGTTGTATTTTCGGTGGATTTTGAAGGCTGCAATTACTTGGTTGAGCATTGGTGGGCGTGAAGACGAATTTGGAATAGAAGACGAAGTTAGGATAGAAGACGAAGTTGATTCTGAAGTATCTATCTCCTCCATCTCTCTTCTCACCTTCTCTCCTCCATCTCTCTTATTCTGCAAAAGTCGATGCAACATCTCAACTAAAATGGATTGTTGGTAGAAAAAGGGCAAAGGTTTAATTTCGGTGGTGTTATCCGAATTGTGTAGATTTTAACTTGGTTTGGCAGATTCGGCGCCAAGGTGGGAGTTGGGGGAGAGGCCGACGAAGTTGATTTGGTAGATAGACTGCAGTTAGTGAGTTTTGGGGAAATATTATGTTGGCGTGAATTTTATTTGATTATGTGTTTGTAAGGTGTAAGTTGGGAATTTTATTAATTTTGAAGGTTTGAAGGTTGTGATATTTTAGTTTGATTTTTTTTACTCTTTCTATGAATAAAAAAGAGAATATGAAAACCACTCTGTCCGAAGTAGAAGTATGAAATAAGCATTTTCACTCGAAATGTCCAACGTCTGGCAATTAACTAATGCTGGAAATCTAGTTTCGTTTGCATTTTGGGACGCTTTAGCCTTGCAAAGATACTTCTCAGCTTTTCTTCAGACTTTTTTCCACCAATGTGTGTGTTTGGATTTCTGCTTTTCTCCATTTTTTTGTGTTTAGGCGTATGTATTGGGTTGTGTAGGTGTTTATATTGGTTGATAATGTAGGGTTCAATAAGTTCAATGAGTTCGTTGGAAGTTGGATGATTTGAATGCATATTTGGATGATCACTGGGTACTGATCGAATTAGACATATCATATACAATACCAATATCAGTTCGAAACTAATATCATATTTGGTTTGGAAAATAATATCATCTTTATTAACTAATATCATATTTGGTTTTGAAAATAGTATCATCTATAGTACAAAGGGAAATTGTAATATCAGATTCTCGGTCACATTCATTTCAGAGAATAATATCATCTTTGGTACTAATATTAGAAGATTGCAAACACTACTACACAAAATAATATCATACTGCATACTAGTAGTAATCTGGCCATAGTGGATGCCACAAAAAGATATTAGTTTTAACATACGAAGGTTTAAGTACATCAGTACTCCTAAGTTATGCATGCAATCCTACATAAATGCATACCAAAATCATCATCGATCTGCACATCCCTTTCTATTCTATGGGCAAAAACAAACAAAAAGGAGTTGCAACCCAAATAGTGAAGGTTAGAAACACAGATTGTATGTGATTTACACCAACAAAATCATAAAGTTTCAGTATTTGTAATGCCATTCACCAAATACACCATTTGCAAGGCCAATTCAATCAGCCGTCTTGCGACGACCAAATTATATATAGAATTTTTATTAATATAATAATTGATAAATAAATTGAAAACTTCAAATTCACTAAAAAAATATTTAAATTTCTAAAACATGCATTTAAATTCTACGAAATATCTCAAATATTAGTATTTGATCATGTTTATGATTGAGTTAAAGCACATATCTCAAAAATATCACAATTAAATGTTTTACATTGTATGAATATTAGTAATTTTATTGGATTGATCGCATGTTAATATTATCGGTAGCAATCCGATTAACCAGCTGGGCTAGCCTGAAACTCGAGCTTTTAGGGTTAGGGTTGAACTTTAATAACCCGAAAGAAATCACAACCCGATTAGCCCGTATCCGATTGGCCCGAAACCCGATTGTCCGGCCCGATTGACATCCCTATCTACTAGGGACTGCAATTGATATTTCTTCAAACCCAATATGATATTAAATTTGGGACTACACCGGATACAACTATCAGGTATCAAATATGATATTATTTCTTCCTTGTTGTCCTAGTACTTCATATGATATTATTTGTGTTGATTAAGTCGAGTACTACATCCGATATTATTTCAACAAGATTCATTTCAGTAACATCTCCAGCCCATTCTCTAACTAGTGAACTGCTTTTTTTTCGATGAGTACATGTCGTATCCATTTCATACCCATTGAAGAAAAAACCATTCACTCATGCCATGATTAATTTCATTACTCAATTTAGAAATATCTGAAACAAACTTGAAACTTCAAAAATTAAGACTTAAGATTCGGTACTTAGAGCACATAAATCAAAATCAAATTACATTGATTTGAACACTATAATTCTTCCCCAACTTTCACGCACTACTTCACCAAATTTTTTTCCCACAAATTGCAATCTACGGGTGAAAACCTACTTCATCAAACTCACCATAATGGCTACAAACGAAACAAACAACGAAAACCCAACAAATAACACCAAAATACAATCTTTAACTTTACTTCCACCTTCAACACGATTTGGAGATAATTCAGAATCAACTCCATCTTGTCTTCCAACTTTGTCTTCACGCCCACCATGCTCAACCAAGTAATTGCAGCCTTCAAAATCCACACACTTGGGATGACACCACCGAAAATACTTGCAGCCTCCAATCTTCCCCTTTTTCTCGCAAACGAAATACAACATTCCATTAGATTCCTTTATTGGGTCGACAACGATTTTGAGAATCGCTCTTTGCTGGCACAAACAATTTTCGTACTCAAATCGGAGCCACCTACAACCAGTCCCGCCTCCTCCATCACTCGATTTTGTATCAGACAACGAAGACATTTTTATTTCTTTCTTGAGTCGAGATGTTTTCTCGACTTTTGCAGAAGGAAGGAAGGAAGGGGAGGAAGAAGAAGGGAAGAGAAGAGAGATAGAGGAGAGAAGGTGAGAGAGAGAGAATGAGAGAGAGTTATTAATATAGGGAGACAACCTGACCTGCACAATTATTAAATGCCCTGACAACTAAAAAAGTGAATTATTTGAACTTCCGAAAATGCCCAAACCCCTAAAAGGATAGTTTCGGTACGAAACAGTGAAAAAGGACCAATTTTGAGATAAACGCTTAGTCCAGGGTTGTCTGGGGATATTTTTAAAGTCCAGGGTTGTCTGGCGAGATAAATGCATAGTCCAGGGACTATTTTTGTAGTTCACTCTGGCCTGCTGTGTTATTAAACACAGCAGGGGATCCTCCCCCCTTAATTTATTACACACTCCACTATCTCACTTCATTTATTACACACTCCATCTCACTCATCCATATCACTTCATTAATTACACACTCCACCAATTCCTTAAAACCTGTGCCCTAACTAAATGTGACTATAAATCTGGGACGGAGAGAGTAATTTTTTTTAGGATGTAACTTTTTTTAATTTATATAAAATTATTGCATTTTTATTGCATTTTTTAATGTATTTTTTTAAAAAATTAGTGAGGAGTAGAGTGCGGCGGGGGCTCGTGCGTGGAAGCTCGGTTTTTTTTAATTATGCAATTTTTTTTAATTAATGTACTTTTTAAAAAAAATTAAATTAATGAATTTTTCCGTATATGTGTCGTAAATTTAATTCTGTATTTTTTGTTTAATTCTGTAAATTTAGTTGTTTTTTTTAATAGTGTTGGTGATGTGGCTAGCCTATTGCTTGTCCAGTTGCTGGTAAATTTAATTTCGTAAATTAATATGTCTTGTAAATTTTGTGTTTAATTCCGTAAATTAATATGTCTCGTAAATTTAATTCCGTAAATGTAGTTGTCTTTTAATTATTTTTATTGCGGCTAGGCTTAGGCTAGCCTAGCCTATTTGCTTAAAATGATGATGTGGCAGGTGGAATTTTAGTGCTGATGACGTGGCAGGGAGAGAGAGTGGCTATCTTGTGGCTGGCCTAAGCCCACAGTAAGAACCATGTTTGGATTATTATTATTATTATTATTATTATTAGTATTATTATTCAGAATTAAATATCAAAATAATTTAACAGATTCTTTCCAAGTTGAGAAATTATGTATGCATATAAGAGATAAGACTCATAATTTGTTCGAGTTGAGATCCCCCACGGCATCCCCCCCCTCCACCCCCGCGCTCCAGCCATCATCCCCATCAACTGATTCCAAGAGACGTTAAATCCTGGGCCCATCTGCCCGCCCATCTGGCCTCATCCAGATCCCACACTCGTCGCTGGACTGGACTCGTTGTGATCCATCGCTCGATGATGCTCTTGTACAGAAATTTAGAGAGAGAGAAAACTCGTTAAAACAAGTGGTGCAAATGAAAATGAAATTAAAATCGCGTTTATATAGGTTTTCAAAAATTTAAAAAAAAAAAACGAAAAAGGGCGCTGGCCGATCGGCACGCCACAATGGCGGCCAGCGCCAGCCAACCAGCTAGCCCACGCCGATTTTCTCGCCGATTTCGGGCTGGCCGCTTGTAGTGGTTCGGCTAGCCGGCTAGCCGGCATTGTGAATGCTCTAACGACCCAAAATGTTGATGTCCAACCAGCGCTAATATTTCCTTCGGTCTTTTTTAAAAATATACTACGTTCGTCCCTGAAAGTTTGTCTCAGTTTTCTATTTCTATCCGTTCCATAAAGTTTGTCTCATTTCAATTTTTACCATTTTTTATAGTGGACCCTATATTCCACTAACTCATTTCTACTCACATTTTATTATAAAACTAATATATAAAAGTAGGACTCACATTCTATTATTTTTTTCAAACTCACTTTTCATTACATTTTTTAAAAACTCGTGCCGGAACAAAAAGTGGGATAATATTTGGGGAACTTACGGAGTACTAATTAAAAAGATGAAGTAGTAGGAGTATTATTTTTCATTTATCTTACTATACATTCTTAAAAGAATAAACAAAAGATGGTAAATAAAAAGGTATACATATAAACAATGACTTAATCATAATGGAGGTCGGGACATGAAAATAATTGAAATGAACATGAGCAAGGACTGAATGTCAACATGTTATTAAAAATATATTTTGAAGTGATTTAGATTATTAATAAAGGATTTTAATATTTACTAAAATATAGATAAATTTTAAAATTTTGTTTTTAAAAAAAAGATTAACCTGAATATTGATTGGCGAGTCTTTAATTTCTGTTGGACCTGAAAATAAAAACCTTATCATACGGTTTTACTGATTTCTAAAATGAATCTTGATTGTTTGAAGTTTGAAGTAAGAGGGGTCCTCGGATCCCTCAAAGCTCCTTCCGTATATATATGTCACTCGCTAATGCAAAATCTTAATAAACTACAGACACATATATAACTAATTAAGAATGGCTATTAATCTTTCACGCACCTCTACGCTATTCCGCGCAGCGAATTCTGCTCCGTCAGTGGCGCTTCCGCATCTCTCTCCGATTGTAATTCGCAGTGACCGGAAAGTAGTTCAACCCTGTTCCGGAAAATTGAGAAGCGCTACTCTGAAATCTGCCCTTCTCTGTCGCGCAATAGTCGGACAAGCTGCGGAGGAAATCAAGGAAGATGATCCGCCGTCTGCTTCTCCCAAGAACCACCAGGTTAATCTTTTTGTTCTGATGGAGGAGGACATGAAAATTTATATTCTTTGCTGAGACTTACAATGCCTTGATTTTTTCCGATACTCATTTTCGAAATTTAAGTTGCAGTGGTGTTTAGTTTCAACTTTTATGTTTTTATGAATAGCATTGTGTAAAAATCAGTTAACGGAGCTTATCTTAAATTAACTTCTGAAAAGCAAATGTGGAACTTGCATTCCACTTTGTTTATAATTTCAATTAGCTTTCGTCCATCTATTTAAGTTAGAACTTCTATCAGAAATCAGTTCCTGAAATAGTAGTATTTTGCTGGTTTTGCTCATCTTTGATGTCACCAATGACCATCGTTGTTCCACAGGTTCAGGAGCGAGACTATACTGGCACGCCTTATGTTCCTATCTTCGTGATGCTACCTGTGAGTTGCAAATCACCTCTTATATGTTACATCACTTTCATTAATTAACTTTTGCTTAAATGTATGCAATGACTTCATCTTTTCTTCTTTTTTTTTCCGTTTAATCTTCTTTAATATTGAACTTAAGTAGTAACACTGATTCATTTCTGAAATAGTTGGGACTCATCAATATGGAGTGTGAGTTGGTTGATCCTGATAACTTGATAAACCAACTGAGAATCCTCAAATCGAGTAATGTTGATGGTGTTATGGTTGATTGCTGGTGGGGCATAGTTGAAGCACATACCCCTCACAAGTATAACTGGTCCGGCTATAGGAAGCTGTTTCAGATTGTACGAGATCTCGATCTCAAGCTGCAAGTGAGTGATTTATATAGCATAGTGGCATTCTTTTAGGCTACTTTGGTTTTTACTGTGTATATGTTCACATAGGTGGTTATGTCTTTTCATGAATGTGGAGGCAATGTTGGCGATGATGTTCATATTCCGCTTCCAAAATGGATCATGGAAATTGGTAGTAAAAATCCCGATATTTTCTTCACAGATATAGAGGGAAGACGCAACCATGAATGCCTCACTTGGGGAATTGACAAACAACGGGTTTTGGAAGGTAGAAATGCTATTGAGGTAAGAACTTCATTTAGCAGCTCAACCCTATTGACATATTTGTATGCTCTTACTGTGACATTTGGCTTAATTTTACAATATTTTAGTCCATTATGCTAATTCCTTTTCCAACTGGAACGATGTTCTCTCATAGGTAAAGTTGTTCATAAGTTCACAAGCCACTGATATTTTTCTTACTCTTGCACTTTTGGATTAGCTGTCTGAATTTGAAATTAATATTATAGAACTATTAACTTGTAAATGATGACAATTTGTAGGTTTATTTTGATTATATGAGAAGCTTCCGAGTAGAGTTCAATGAGTTCTTTGAGGATGGATTTATCTCTGAAATTGAAATAGGGCTTGGAGCATGTGGGGAGCTGCGGTATCCATCTTATCCGGCGAACCATGGCTGGGAATATCCTGGTATTGGTGAATTTCAGGTAGTTTTTGGTTGCACTGTCTTGAATATCATATCAGGATTGTTCGTGTCGTCGATCCTTTAGATTTAGCATATTACTATAATGCAGTTTGTGAAATGGACTTTTCTTTTTTCTCCTAGTGCTATGATAAATACTTGATGGAGAGTTTAGTAAAGGCAGCAGAGGCAAGGGGACACTTGATTTGGGGTAGAGCACCTAATAATGCAGGTTCCTATAACTCCAAACCACAAGATACACGATTCTTTTGTGATGGAGGTGAATACAATAGTCTCTATGGTCGGTTCTTTCTAAAATGGTATTCCGGAGTCTTGGTTGACCATGCTGATCGAGTTCTAGCCATGGCAAATATTGCCTTTGAAGAGACGCCTATTGCAGTGAAGGTCAGTGAACTATTTCTTTATGATCTCTGATATGAACATCACCGTTAATCACTGCTGTTTTTGTTGGTTATCAGCTCTCTGGCATCCACTGGTGGTACAAAACTGCTAGTCACGCTGCAGAGTTAACTGCGGGTTTCTACAATCCTGCCAATCGCGATGGTTATGCTACTATAGCATCAGTACTAAAAAAGCACGAGGCTACTCTTAATTTTACATGTGTTGAGCTACGAACATTGGATCAACACGAAGACTTTCCAGAGGCACTAGCAGATCCAGAAGGACTGGTGTGGCAGGTTAGCATCAGAAATTGAACTTTGGTATGTGCAGATATGTATATGTCTGTGTTCGAGAACAAGGTCTGAAATGAATTATGTATAAACATTTTAGGTGCTAAATGCTGCTTGGGATGCCGACATACCAGTTGCAAGTGAAAATGCTCTTCCATGCTACGACAAAGAAGGCTACAACAAAATACTTGACATTGCAAAACCTTTTGGGGACTTAGATGGAAGACATTTATCTGCATTTACCTACCTCAGGCTAACACCGCAGTTGATGGAGGAACAAAATTTCATGGAGTTCGAGAGATTTGTCAAAAGATTGCATGGTACTTAAGTCCCTCTACATATGATGTTGCTTTGATTATGCAACGACATTTTTTCACTCATCCAAATCTCCCATCCCCGAATTTTGTGATATTTGCAGGGGAATTTGTTGAAAACGTGCAACCTCATCATGAAGAGGAGACGGAAGAGGCAGTAACTGTAGATTAGTAAGTCACTCGATCCACAATCAAAACGAATAAAGATGATCATATCAAAATATCAGGAGCTGTTGAAAGCCTGGAGCAGAAGCAAGGAAAATGGTTGTAGCTGATATTTTATGCAATCTCTTGGATGTAGTAGGCTAGTGATATTATAACTGTTGTTAGTATAGTGAATTAAGCAGTATAGATAATTAGATATCATTACTAGCTATAGGATTGTATTTTCTTATGTATGTATGTAAACGTGTGAATTTGTGATAATTTTACATTATTTATATTTTAAAGAAATTTTTAAATTTTAAATCAGATTCACCCTAATCTCAATTTTGTCTAATCTGATATTCTTAGTTTCAAAAAAAAAAATGTACTAAGTATCATTTATTAATTTCTTATTTGTGTTCCACTACTAATTGTCTTTAGTTAATTTTGTGTGGTACTTGAGTTTAATTTTGCATTTATCATTTAGAATTAAACAATTTAGAGCTTATAGCATTTGAATAAATTATACTAAGAAATGGGTGTTTTGGTGCATACATGCAAGAGTATAAATTATTGGTGAAGATTACTTTGGGGCCGACATAGTTATAAATTAAAATAACTCAGAATTAATTCATTTTAATAAATCCAATTCTATTGATTTTAGTATTAGTCAAAACTTATTATGAGAAACAAATAAGGATACTATAGCATAGAAACATAAAAGAATAATTTTCCTTTTTATTGGTTTTGGTCGCCGGAAAACTCAGGTGATAATCCCTTGCACGAACTGCGTGGGTTATTACACAGATACATGAAAATTACCCACTGAATATGATCAAAGAATGAATCATCATTCGATTTTTCTCACACGCATTTTCTGCAACAAATTTACCAACTGAATCCAAAAGCTATGAATAATCACTGGGAATGCTCGAATTCTGACCTTCCTCCATGTCTCTGAACGTTCCGTAAGAAGGTGAGTGTGCGCGGGGAATATCCAGAGCAACGGCCCTCTCCAAGGCCGCCCTGTACTCGTCCCTATGTTCTTTGGCAAGCGACACCTGCCGCTCCATCCTCTGCTCTGCTGGAATGCTCATCACGCGCTCCTTTTCCATCATACACTGCACTAAGAGAAGTCAAAATCATTGGATCGGAGAAGCAATCACTACGTTCTTCGCCTTAATTGCCACAAAAAACACAACACAACCTTTACCAGAATTTGCAATTGCCACCTACTTTTACAACGTTGCGTTTATAGCATCACTAGTTACATTTGCAACAATTTAAAACTAGTGTGGCAATTACAAATGACAAAACTTACGTCGAGTGCTTTTTCTGATTCCTGTAGAATCCAAATGATAGCATGATCTGATGTTATGTTGCAGGAGAGAACCATGTGCTCAAACCGCCCATCCACAGGAACTGCTGTTCTTACAAGGGGCGTGATTCTTTTGCATCTGCTCATACGATGAAGAAATCATGATATTCAATTTACTATGTTTCCGTAATCACTTAGGACATGTTGATTAAGCCTTATAATATGATATGTACGTTCATATTCTAGTTGCACGAACAAATTTTGAGGAAGATATATATCAAAGGGTGGAAAAAGCATCTGCTTTCGTGTTGTTTTAGATGGGTATAGAGTTATTTTTCTTGGTCTTCCAGTTCCTTGAATACAAATTTTAAAGAAGAAAAAAGTAGATTTTATGCATGTTGAGACAAACCTGAAGGGTTTTCTCACAATTATGTGATAGAGACGACCGGGAGCGTACAGTCTCCTCGGGTCTTGCAGCATCTTCTCCTCGACTGTGCACGTATCTTTTAAACACGTTATGCACAACAAGCACGGGAAACTACCAAAGAGAACATCAGATTGTGTGATTAATAGAAATCCTACTTTTTGTGCAATCTGAAATTACCTTATTATGTAGCAGTAATTAAAACCCAGATCACGTATGGATAAGTTATTCTCTTATGGGGCGTCTACCATATAGATTGCATCGACAATAGTACAATACACGCAGTAGTTAAAACTTAAAACCAAGATCACATGTGGAAGTTATTCTCCTATGGGGCGTCTACCATATAGATTACTACATCGACAATACACGTGATTGAGTATTTAAACGATAGATGATCAGACAAGCTCAAAATTATCCAATCTGTCAAAAGTATGCAGTGAGCACCCTCTTCAAGGAGCCTAATGACAGTTATTTTTTTTTTTTTATCAAACTCCAATACCAGTAGTTTTCAATATAGAAATACGAATGAAGTTAACTGCAAAACACTACACAAACCTTAGAGCAGTTTGGAGTTCAAATCAGAACTTCAAATTTTTGCATTTTCAAGTATGAACACTTTACTATTGCAAATTAGTACACAAAGACAGTGCGTGCCATCAAACCTAAAAGTGTTGCATCGGATTGAGGCTGCCGACTGCTGGGTGGCAGCCATGACCAGACTCCATGACCTCCAACTTTTACCAAGACCAGTTTCAGTCTCTAGCATTGTTCGAGATAAAATTACAAACCTAAATTTATCCTAGCCTCCTATATTTCTTTTTCCTGAAATTACCTAATGCAGTTTTTACAATTAACCCTTCTGAATATGAGGATGCTAGAGAATTCAATAAATCATCTTGACTATGGGTGACATACATAAGAATTGGTTGTTTCCTTTATTGCATTAAAACGGCGAACTGAGAAGAAACCAAAAGGAGGAAATTTAAGATACAAGTAGTGTCAAAAAGATTTTCTGGCATTTACAATTAAAACAACTTCTGTGATTGATAGAAATTCTACTTTTGTGGAATTTGAAATTACCTTATTATGTAGCAGTAATTAAAACCAAGATAAGTATGGATAAGTTATTCTGCAATGAGGCGTCCACTATATAGATTATATCGACAACACACGTGATTGAGTACTTAAAGGATAGATGATCAACCAAGCTCAAAATTATCCAATCCGTCAAAAGTATGCAGTAAGCACCCTCTTCAAAGAGCCTAATGAGAATTTTTTTTTATCAAACTCCAATATCAGTAGTTTCCAATATAGAAATACGAACGAAGTTAACTGCAAAACCCTACACAAACCTTAAAGCAGTTTGTAGTTAAAATTAGAACTTTTAAGTATTTTACATCTTCAAGCATAAACTTTAACTATTGCAAATTGGTACACAAAGTTTGCGTGCATTGGATTGAGGCTACCGACTGCTGGGCGTCAGCCATGACCAGACTACATGACCTCCAATTTTTATCTCAGACCGGTATAATTGTGTTGCGTTGTTTGAGCTAAAATTTCAAACCCTAATGTATTCTAGTCCCTTATATTCCTAGTTGCCTGAGAATACTTATAGAGTCTGTGTGCAAAATTGCAAATAACATAATGCAGTTTTTACGATGAAACGTTTTGAATATGAGGATGCTACAGGATTCAATAAATCATCTTGACCATGGTTGACAATTGACATGCATAAGAATTGGTTGTTTCCTCTATTGCATTAAAACGTCGAACAAAGAAGGAACCAAAAGGAGGAATTTTAAGATAAAAGTGTAAAAAGTTATGATTTTGTGATTTAAAAAGTTATACTACTAGTATTAAAGATATCGTCTAGCAAATCAAATTAATTAAAGATCACCACCTCATACAGTAAAACTCGTCTTGAGAAAGATAAACTAATGCTAAAATCAGGCAAGAACTGAGATCTTTTACCAAAAAAGTGATTTGTATACATGTTCCAGCGCAACTGTTGTCCGTGGAAGGAAATCATCCTGAACAAGAAAGGTGAAATTGGATTTATATTATTATACAAAAATGTGCAGGCAGAGTATGCTTAGAAATTTGAGGAGTATATAAGCCGTAGTTCGGCCATTCATATCATCTTGGAGGAGTAAGGGGATGAGTAATCCTAAATAATCCCTTATTAAAAGAATGCACTCAAAATAAACTTACAAGTCATCCCATTCCGTAATCTTTTAGTTTGTGGGCAAGCAGAAATTTAACGAGGCACCTAAAAGGCCACCAGCTATAGTTCATCTAAACTCAATCACTTAATTATAACCATGTGCTCATGTTGATTAACACATTATCATTGTGACCTTAATGAAGCAATACAACAAAATTAAATCACAGGAATGTAACATTCGTTACCTGCAGCACAACTGCATTTATGACATCTGCGTATCTAACTGCTAAGTTCAGAGAGATACACCTTGCAGGAGCAATAGCAAAGCACCTAATCCTCTTCCTCTCAATGTACCCCAATTTATCCCTACTCTTAACTGCCAGCATTGTCAGCAACGTCACGACCCCTGCTCCCAGCGAATGCCCAGCAAACGTCAAACTATAATCTGGATACTTCTTAACTAGCTCCCTCAACACCTCACACTCCTCCTCCAAAACGTACTGAGCCGCCTTCAACAGCCCGTTGTGCACATACCCCCCATCAAATGTCGTCTGCCCCAGCTTGTTATCCAGTAACATAAGAATATCACTCTCCTTCCCCATATTAAGACCCCTGATCGCCAAAACTATATCCTCATTGTCATGATCGAGGTAGATCATGTAGGGAGACACTTTCCCCTCAGTGTCCGCGTAGTCTTTCTTCTTCAACATCCAGTCAGGGTTCATCCCATACCCTCCATGGGGGGCCCACATGGGGTTCCTGAGATCATCCTCGTAGACAGATAGAATGTACTTACAAAGCCGAGGGACGGGCTCGAATTCGCTGGCCGTTGCCAGCCCCCAATTCTCACTTTCCTTGCCAGCAGTGTAGAGGAATTTCTTCCACACCCAACGAATGCAGGCTAAACAGGACACACATTCAACTAGAGGTACACAGCAGGCAACAGACATTGATGCCTATGATTCCAATCACACCAACACAAATTTCTTCACATCGAAAAATTAAGAAAATTGCATAGGATGAACAAATGGAGTGTATTATCCCTTTGGGAAGGGAGATAGCATCTGTAAGACAAAATCCAAAAAGGGGCAATATTCTAATCTGTTTACTATACTAAACAACACTGCAAGAAAATGGAAACAAGCAAACAGTAAGGATCAAAACCCAACTCTAACAAACGGTTGAAAAAAAGTAGACAACGTCCAAACTCAACCAAAGCTACTTGAAATAGTAAAGTTTTAATTTTCAGATCAAGTTGCTACCAAAAATATTCAGCAACAAAGCGTAGATACAAGCAATTACGCTTTGGAAAAAACTAGAACTTTATGGTAAAGAGCAAGTCTTTATAGCATTCTCAAAACAAAATCAAGCAAACTAGCTGGGTAAAAATCTAATAGAAAAAAAAAAAAGAAAAAAAAAAAAAAAAAAAAACATTAACTTCCGCAAAAACAATAGTAGTTAATTTTGAGAGGGCCACATAACTAAAAACAAAAACAAAAGGATAAAATGGCCAAGGATAAAAATCTTTGAAAGACGTAGCATACCTGCTACCTCCAAGCTTTTAAGTCAATGCCATAGTTGAACCATGGGTCTCGTTCGAGTTCTTTTATTTCTTTTTTATTTCTTTTTTGTTTCTCGAATCTGCTTCTTAATTATGCGTTGTGCCTTCTAAGATTCTAGTTTATGTCTATGTTTTTATTTCTATTTATTTCGAAATGTATAAGAAGCACGCAGCCCACGTGCTTAAGCGAGGTGCAATAATTTCGAACCACCTACATATTCATTCATTACATTTAATTTTTTAAAACTGTATTTTGAGAGGTGTAATAATTGTTTTTTTTTTTTAGTTTCGAGATGTAAAATTATTGCATATATCGAACTCCATTTGACAATGTTAACGAACTTGTGGAATTCTGAAATTATTTTTACTATATTATTTAAATCTAATTAGCTAATAGACATAATAATTAGATGAATATTTTCTAATTAAATTATAAGATAGTACTACAGAAAATTTAATTCATATTTTTAAAAATTATTAAAATTTATTACTAGGAATAATTATTGTTAAAATGATTAAGTATGTTAATATTAATAATTATTATTATTTTATTATTTTATTCTAATAAGATAGTATTAAAACTTAAATATGAAAGAATCTAAGTAATGAAAAATACTCCCTCCGTCCGCAATTAGGAGTCTCATTTTCATCTGGCACGGGTTTTAAAAAATGTTAAGAAAAGTGGGTGGAAGAAAGTTAGTGGAATATGGATCACACCTGTATATATTAGTTTTAAATGATACTCCCTCATTCCGTGAATAGAAGTCCCATTTGTTTTCGGCACGAATTTTAAAAAATGTTAAGAAAAGCGGGCGGAAGAAAGTTAGTGGAATAAGTGTCTCACTTGTATATATTAGTTTTAAATGATGTGTGAGTGGAATGAGTTAGTTGAACGTGAGGTCTCTTTACCATTTATGGTAATTATGAATCAAGACTCCTATTTGCGGACGGACTAAAATGGAAAAACGAGACTCCTATTCGCGGACGGAGGGAGTACCTGGGAAAATAGAAACAAGAATGCTAGAAAATTGTACAAATTTCCTTTTTTTCAATATTTTTATTACTTTTCTTGTCAGGTAAAAAAGTTAAACAAATACTCTCCCGTTCGCAAATAGAAGTCCCGTTTTTCTATTTTAGACCATCCATAAATAATAGTTCTGGTTCATATTTAGTATAAATGGTAATAGGGCTTCATATTCCACTGACTCATTACATTTCATTAAAAACTAATATATACTACAAGTGAGACCCGTATTCTACTTTTTTTTTTCCATCCACTTTTCTTAATATTCCTTAAAATTTATGCATGAAAAAAATGGGACTCCTAATGACCGACTTAAATTAGGAATCTAAGTTATTTTTTCGGATTTGAATCCTGACAAACAAATTAGATTTTCCTTGATTAATTTTTCAAATCAAATCTTGACAAAGAAACAAACTCTTCGTGTATAATATTTCATAGTATGATGTAATTTAATATAGACCATGGGTTAAAGTGGTTGACAGAACAATTACGACACACGAAAACAATATCAAATAGATGGACGAATTAAATTGTAATCGCAAGCTAGCAATTCTTAATTACGTTAATAAATCCCTCTTCTTATTCCATCTCTCAACATTCTCTTTTTTCTCGTATAAGAGATATAGTAATATTTTTATAAGGTGGTGCAATTTCACTCCATGCCATATTCCTCTTTTCTAACAGAATAAATGTTAGTATTAATTCATTAAAGTACTACTCCATGTTTTATGATAGGGTAAGTAACTAACATAAATCCAATAAATGTTAGTAATAATTCATTGAAGTACTACACCATGTTTTATGTTAGGGTAAGTAACGACTCCCTCCTTCCTCCGTTCCACAATAAAAGTCATATTTGATGTGGGCACGAGTTTAAGAAATGTAAAGAATAGTGAATTGAAAAAGTCAGTGAAATATGAGGTCCATTTTTATATTAGTTTTACAATAGAATGCAAGCGAAGTGAGTTAGTGGAATGCAAGACCTACTTACCATTTATAGTAAAAGTGAAACGTGTGACTCTTATTATGGGACAGAGGGAGTAATAAAAACCGTAAATTTGGCCAAGTTTTGATATTTCCTATGAACTTTAAAATTGGTCTATAATATCATAAACTTTACATTTTATTTGTTAATTTCTGTCGCGGCTCAATCACCATATCCGACTAACTTACGTGCATTTTTTAATCCTACTTGGCACTACTAAATCAAAGTGCTTTTCTACGTGACTCTTTATCCTACTTACCACGAACTTAAAAATAGTCTAAAATAATATACTCCCCCCATCCCACTTTAAGAGTCCCGGTTGAGTTCGGCACGAGTTTTAAGAAATATAAAAGAAAGTTGGTGAAAAAAGATAGTGGAATATAGGGCTTATTACCAATTAAGGAATATTCTAACCGGGACTCCTAAAGTGGAACACCCAAAAGTAGTAAATTGGGACTCCTAAAGTAGAACGGAGGGAGTAATTATTTCATGGTTGCACACATAGAACAAATAAACAAATACACCATTCATTGGAAGAGTAGAATAACAAAAATTAGGATTGAATTTTGGAATTTATATAACTTTTTGATTGAAAATATAATTTTATAAATATTAACTATTACGAGAAACCAATCTCTGAAAAGTTATATCTATGCGCTTAAATTATTGGTGATACACTAAATGGGGTAGTTAATGTTTTATTTTATTTTTGGAGGGTAATTGTGAAGAGTGGGTGATAAGATATTGTTGAAAGCGTCACATGATTTCGTCATTGATTATTTAGTGGGGCGCGAATATATTTTGGAATTTTATTTTACGTGTTAGGTTGGCTTCAGGCATAATTAATAGATTACGACTTTCATATAATGATTCATGTGGGCATATTTGAAACTTGGCGTGCCTGCAGATCTCCTGCTGGCTCTAATACTAGTATACTACTATGAGGATCACTTTGATAATTGAGTCTACATCTTTTATTTTCTGCTTTAAGATGCTAAAATGTCGTCGAATATGATCCCTCAAGAGTCAAGTCGGACATGGCAGCCGGCTGAAGCTAACATGAATGTTGGTGTGGTCCGCCAGTTGTGCTAGATGATATCTTAGACTAACAATTTATTTTTAACTTTGAACTTTAATATAATATCACGAACTTAAATAGTTATTGAATTTTTTCCACCGACAACAAAAGTCGACTACATTAAAATGATGAGATTGATAATCATATATATCTTGATTCTAAGAACTTTGTAATCACGTTACTATCATTTTCAAATTATATTATATAATAAGTAACACTAAAATATCGACAAATATGATGCCTCAAGTCTGTCAAAATTGACTACATTAAATAAGATCGATAGCCATATTATTTTGTAGGTTATTGATAACCATATCTTATGTGAATAATAAATGAAATATAATCGTATTTTGTCATCGGTTAAAAATTCTACAACTATCTAAGTTTTGTAATATTACGAGCTAAATTTCAAATTTGTGGAAAAAAATAAAATTTCGTCATATATAGATGTTAGTGTTGATAGAGAATTGTGGATACAAATTATATATTTCTCTCGTCTCTCCCGTTGCCTCTTCTATTTAATTTATTTTTTTCTTTATCACTTTTACATTATAGAAGAAGGTGAGCAAAAATTAGTTAGTTGAACCTTGGTTGAGAATACGAAGGTGTGTGAAGAAGTAATGCAAATGTTGTGTTGAAGAACCATCTGTGTTTGATAAATGTCCTCGAGGTTTCATGCATGGAAAATGTTACTATTCTTCATGAATTATTCATGGCAGAGATAGCAATTAGCAAAAACTCCAATTGCAGGGAAAAGAAGATGAATTTTCGTCCAATTATTTTCACAAAACAGTCAACGACGATGAATCCAAAGTTTCCTGATTTGATTTACAGTTGGAATTCATCGCAGCCAAAAGCAATCACGAACTTGTCCCTTGGATAAGCCGACCTCTGACTACGACTCTTTGGACTGTACCTGCGCGCTACAGTCAGTCATGATCAAACTCTATTAAGCAATGCTTCGTATCTTTCAAGCTGTTCCACCAACTGTTCGTGGAATTGTCTCTTTGACTCTGTTTCTCTCGCACATATGGAAAATCATAGCCTTGAATCATCTCTTACTAAGGTAATACACTTGGCAATATGTATATTGTGATATCAGAATGGATAAATTGACAGAAATCTTCAAGAAAGAGGAATTTCAAAACCATAGTTTGCATTTGTATTAGTACTATATGAATATCCTTGTAAGATATCACTTGGCAATAGTTAGGGGAAAAATAAACTGAAGGTTTTGTTTTCTTCAATCATTTTTGCCCCAGCAACTGATGCCATCTCAAAGGAACGAGTGGAGGGGTCCGTATCGCCTTCTCTTTTGTTCGAGTAAGGGTGATAAAGCCGGTGTGATGGAGGAGCTCGCGAAAGGTGTAAGTGCTAATCTGGCTGACTATGACAGGAGAACAGCTCTTCATTTGGCATCGTGCGAGGGTTGCACAGAAATAGTTGTTCTCCTTCTTGAGAAAGGAGCTGACATAAACTCCTTGGATCGCTGGGGTCGAACTGTGAGTGCAAACCTCACATTCCTGCAGTAAAGTTTCATCTCCAGTAAATTGCATTATACTAGTATAATGTTGCAATACTTTTTGTTATGTTATCAATCCCGTCTTTATGTCAAATCATTGTTTTATTTGTTTTCAAAAACTTCAACTGTAAAAAATTATAGGCATACTAAATGAATCATGCATTGGAATACCTTGCAGCCACTCTCTGATGCTCGTAGATCTGGCCATCCTGATATTTGCGAAATTCTCGAGGCCAATGGGGGAAATGATCCGGTATATTTCTTCAGTAGCTCCTTGCCAGGATTTGGTTCTAATAATAAAATGAAAATTGACCTTTACCTGATTGTACTACTGAGATTTTCCAGCAGCTCTTTGTCAACATAGTGAGCTTTGATTTTAATAGCCCTTCCCATGTCATGGGATGAAAGTCTACTTTGTCATTGTTGTTAATTAACTCTGCTAAAATTTGCACAAAAAAATAACTGTTTCACTCTGGTTAAACAGTAGAAAGGGTCTCACTTCAACTTGCTTGTTACAGAATTTGGTCGATTCTCAAAGTCCATGTTTGGAAATTGATTCAGCTGAGGTCGACTGGGATGGAAAGACTCTCATTGGTGAAGTAATTTCTCTTACCTGATCACCGATTCAACCTCCTGTAGATCCATTCAAATTTATCATATGTTTATTGTATTTTTTTATCCCCTTTCTCCTTCCAAAAGTTACCCCCTAGCAGGATTAAAGCTTTCACCACATACTTGGCTATCTAGTTTCCTTTTAAAGTGACCTGTTAAGTGTTGTGTGTGCTCTCAATTAACGCCAGGGCGCTTATGGTGAAGTTTACTTAGTCAAGTGGCGTGGTACAGAAGTTGCTGCAAAAACAATCCGCTCTTCCATTGCTTCAAATAAAACAGTGAAGTGAGTTCTTGTGATATCTGTCCAATTATTTTGGATCAATATATGTAATGTAATAGAGATGTTTCTTTAAGTATGAAGTGAACTGTGGACGGTGTTCAATGTTATAGTTCACTCATAAATATGAGATGTGGGCAACTTTTATTTGTCCTTGATTATATGTTTTAATTTTGTCTGCTCTTTGCTCCAGGGACAACTTTCTTAAGGAATTCACGTTGTGGGCAAAACTGCGTCACCCTAACATAGTGCAGTTTCTTGGTGTTTTGAAGCAACCTGAAGGTCGCCTAGTGTTCCTCACCGAGTACCTACGAAATGTAAGTCCTTCTCAGTACTCGTGATAGTTCTCGGACATGTGTTCCTTAATGCTTACGTAAGTGGAAATTTTAGGGAAGTCTATACGATATACTTAGAAGGAAAGGAAAACTCGACTCACTAACTGCAGTTGCATATGCTTTGGATATAGCAAGGTACACGTTACTGACCCACACTATATCGCAAAATTATACTAGTATATATTGGCCATGTGCACTTAGGGTTGGGTTGATTTCCGTTTCTTGTATTTTCTTCAGAGGTATGAATTATCTGCATCAACATAAGCCACACGCCATAATCCATCGAGATTTAACACCAAGGTACAACTAGATTCAGTTTTGCTTTCGCAATGGCTTTCCTTCAACTTGCAGCAGACATGATTTTCGAGTTACATCACTTCTTGCAGAAACGTTTTGCAGAATGAGGCGGGGCGCCTTAAAGTTACAGATTTTGGATTGAGCAAAATTGCACACGGAAGAGATTTTGGCTACAAAATGACTGGGGGAACTGGATCATGTACCTTCTTTTTACTTGAGCAAAGAGATTAGTAGATTCAACCAATTTGCAAAAAAATGTTATAAAATGCTTGTGATATTTTACCAGACCGCTACATGGCTCCAGAAGTATTCCGCAGGGAGGCGTATGGTAAAAGTGTCGACGTTTTCTCCTATGCTCTAATAGTCCACGAGGTAATTTGACTGCATCTCATAATATAACTAAATTTTCATTGCATTTCTGAATCTAGAACCAAAAACTTATCAACCCGATTACATTTGTCTCTAGATGTTCCAAGGAGGGCCATCAAACAGGGAAGAAGAACCTGAAAAATTGGCAGATAAACGTGCATATGAAGACGAACGCCCATATCTACCCTCCATCGTCTATCCTGAACCAATTAAAGGGTGAGCTGATTCATAAACACAGCATAAAATTATTAGAGTCCAAAGCCTGAAATGGAAACTGTAAGTGAACCCTATTAGTAAATCTTGCTCATAACCGCAGGCTTCTACAAGATTGTTGGCACAAGAATCCAGAGCAACGACCCACTTTCGAAGAAATCATCATGCAACTGGAGATCATCCAAGAGGACATGCAACAGAAGGCCATAGGTAACTGCTGTAGCTGTGGTGTCTTGTAAAAGGGAGGCCTCTGCAATGTGCATATTTCATGCTGTGTTATTTCAGAAACACCATTTCTGCTTGTGTTGAATTTGTTCTTAAGACTGGGATATCAATGCCTTCACTCTCTGTAATTATTCATATATATACACTTAAAAGTTGATAGTGTAGAGGAAAACCAGAAGTGTTTTAGAAGCTTTTTAGTGGCTAAGTGCACTTTGTGACAATTCTGTTTCCTTGTAATAAGCTGAAAACTGTGGCAGACTTCATTTAGCTTACTTGCCTTCCTTATAACTTTGATGTTACGGTTGCATGGAACCTACAATTTATTTTTTATATATTTAGTACTCCCTCCAATCTAACTAAATGTGAAGCATTTGTTTTTCGACATGAGATTTTATGTTGTGTTATTTGTGAGTTAAGTGGAGAGGTAATTAAGTAGAGATGACGCTGTTTCAAACTTAGGAAATGCGTGATTGTAAATGGGATAACTTAAAAAGTTTGCATTTTCTGGAACGGAGAAAGTATAAAATAGGCATGTAGTTGAGCATGTCATACAGTCTGGGTGGTGTAGTCGGTTATCACGCTAGTCTCACACACTAGAGGTCCCCGGTTCGAACCCGGGCTCAGACATTTTTCAGCAAATGCACAAAAAGAGTATTCATTTTCCCTAAACACAAATTCACTTTTTCCCAACTTGACTATCCAATTTTACGGACATAATATCGAACCACGTATATCGTTGTCCTTGTGTTCTTCGTTATTCAATTTTGGTTGATTGATTGTTCATCGCAACTTGATCGATTCTTCACATTTTTCATCTAAGCATCTCACGTTTATCACTAATGTCTACTACGGGGGGGACACTTCATCAGCGCAAAAGGCTTAAATATACAGTAGCTTATAATTTATTCTCTTATGAATGCTTATGAGAAAAAGAGAGAGGGCATTATACTGGCTTTGGGCTACCAAAGAATTTTCTTCGGTTGATAGAATTAATTTGTTATGCTTAAAATTAAATAAAGAATTGAATATGTATCATCGATGAGTTTATTTGACATACAATCGCATTTAAAAATTTATAAATTAAAAAGAGGAAACTTTTATTTGTGAAATACTAGTACTAAGATAGTACTCTACAACTGTAACTGTCCCCAATTTTGACATGTGAGGGTCGAATTTGTGATTAAATACATTTTAGAGGGTCAATGTGAGAATTTAGCAAGTTTGGGCAAAATTCCCAATTTTATCACGGTTGGGACGTCAACTGAGTGAGAGAAACAGGGAGCTTCAATGGAGGAAGCCAAACCCGTGCCTCAGAGCAGAAAAAGGCATCTTCAACATGAGATTCAGGATTCTCCCTACTACAAGATGCGAGGACTTCTCAAAGACCTTCGGCCCCATTTCATTGAGGTGCGGTTTTTCCTGCCAATTTCTCTTTTTATTGTTTCGTCAGTTAACAGAATTCTGTTGCGATTTTTCTTTACCTGTCCTTTAGCTTTCCTGCACCTCCTCTATTATTGCAGAACCTTTTTTGTATAACCCAATGATTAAAGGGGGAATTAGCATAATAGCTTCACTAATTAGTTCCTGCGTAGCTCGATGTACTATGATTCCTTTTTAAGTTTCAATTTTCCGCGTTTATTAATTCATTAAGCTAGGATTTGTTGCTTAGAGTAAATTCTCAGTCTTGAATTTTGTTTTGTTTTTTTATTTCCTCAGCAGTATACCTAATAACTACTCCTAATTGACTATTATATGTATTTTCTGCGAAATTTCAGAAAGGGCGTTTTAGTTGAATTGAAATTCTCAATTTTCATGCAATGTAAAAACTGTGTCTTTGAAGAGTTGGAGCTTAATCTTCTTGAATGAGTAGACAAGTGTTACTACATTAAGCAAAGGGATCACTGAAGAACACTACAAGAATGTAGGAACTCCATTTTTTTTCATTTTCCTTTTCCAGATAAATATACAATAGTGCTTGTTGTCTGCAATGCCTCGGTGATTTGGGAACAGGCTGATCAGTAAAACTAATTTTTCGGCAAGTATGTTTTTTTCTTTTGACATGGCTTCTTTTGCTGAAGTTTCTTAAGCTTTTGAAGAGATGCATGTTTGAGAGTTTTATCTTTATGCGTGAGCATTACAGCAATTCTTATTAATAAACTCGGTTATATGGTAATGTGATCTCTAATCTCTACGCATGAGTACGCCACCAAATGGTTGGTTCATTAAATTTTATTGGTTTGAAAATTTGAAAGTTCCTGTCAAGAGGGTATTTATTCCATTCAGCCATTTTCTTTGGTCAATATTCCTGCAGTAGTTCCAACTTCCAAGTGATATGGTAACTGCTTGTTATATGAGAAAAAAATCTGAAGTCAAAGTTCTGATGAGCACAACTTAATAGAAAATTTGCTGGCTATGCTTTGCAGCGTTTCAAATTAAGAAATAAGAAGTGCACATTAAGTTTGTTGTTAATTAAGCTATTTAACTCCATTGCTAGTGATATCTCTAAATGTTCTTGTAGAGTGTGAGTTAATAAAGTGCATTGTCTGATAATTTTGTGATGCTTGCAATCTTGCAGGTGCTCAAGACCCCTGACTTTCGAAATTGCAAAGCAGCTGATGATATTCGTCAAGGTATGGTTTGTCTTCCACAAATTATCTCTATGGTTCTCTTTTCAATGGGTGGACTATTTGACAACACTTATCAAGTTATCATCTTGATTGGCTTTTATTTAACCAAATTGATCCCTTCCATTTTTTTGCATCCTTGCATTGATTTATTCAACTTGCACATGAAAGAGTTTTTTTTCCTTCAGGACCACGAGCTTACTTCCTAATCATTTTAAAGTTCACTTATCTTAATACTTGTTAGAGCGTATTTCTGTAATATCACAAAAATTCATTTTTCTACCATAACTTCTGCCTCTATATACCTTATTCCAGTCTAGTGCTAACACTGGTTTTATTTTCTTCATTAAGCTTGCCCAAAACATGCTACATTGCTAAAGAGACCACATCTATCTTTGTATTCATGCAATGATGAAAAAATGCAGATTTTATGCTGTTCTACAGTAGATCTCATAATCATCTAAAATATGCCCTTCAGGGATGAAGCTTCTGATGGAACTACACCAAGAAATGACAGAAAACTCCGTTAAGCTGAAAAAATGTAGCAACGGTGACGTTGGTGATGCCAAGAAAGCAGAGGAGCATCAACAAGATGCTGGCAATCCTTTGGTGGACGATGTTACATCTGTCCCGCCTCCAGATAGTCAGGTACAAGGATCTTACATTGTTGGGGGTTCTGCTTTCGGGTGGAACTTCATAACATACAATAGCAGCAAAGCTGTCTACTACGGTCTAACAAAGGAGGCTTTTCGAGTTCTAAATCCCCTAGTCTAACTGAATGAGGAACTCCCCCCCCCCTTGTCTGGTACTAGAACAAATGGATTTGGTTGTAGATGTGGAACATGTTTAAAGTTTAGGATGATGTACCAGTTTGTCAGACGCACTATTTTGCAGGTCTGCTATACATTAATGTAGAGAGCGTGAGAGAATTGTTGGACCAAATTTGTGGTGATGTATTTTGCGTTATTATATGCATTTCTTGTGGCAGTTATGCTTCATGTGTTGATGAGTGGTAATACTTGAAAAATACTCCCCATTTTTCATAAAAGTATGAGTTTTTTTGGCTCTATTTATAAAAGCGTGAGTTTTCTATACCATTTAAGTGGAGAAGACTAAGCTACCTCTGCTTTTAAGTTAAATGGGAAATGACTCCTTTTGGTTTGTCATCAACTGATCTCTTGTTATCATCTTATCGCAATCTCTCACATTTTGTTGATCATACAAACAAGAACACAAATAACCTTTTTATCTTACAAATGAAAGAGAATGAATCAAAGCCAAATAGAGAAGGTTAAGTTTTAACAACAGCTCGACAGAAATCGTAGTTAGCCTATTTACAGGTGTGCTTTCTATGTTTAGTTTGTTTTTATTCACCGACAAAGTTATGGAGTGTTCTTTTTAATGTGATTTTTCAAGAATGTTTATGATATCCTATGTGTACTGTGTACATTTAACCAAGTTGGTTGAAGTCTTTAAGTTTATATTCAATCTAGTTGAAGTTGATTGGAGTTTTAAAAATATCATTTAACCAAGTTGGTTGAAGTCTTTAAGTTCAAATTCAATTTAGTTGAACTTGATTAGAGTTTTTAAATTTTATCGTCGAAATTAAACACAGTGCTTTTGTTAGCTGATTTTTTCGATAAATTTTGTAATATTGTAAAGAATATTGAATACTATAATTTTTTTAAAAAAAGTTATTTTCTTTATCAGGCGAAACGAGAACTTCTCTTTTCTACCGAAAAGGTATGGAAATATAGAATACTCACATTTTTATGAATAAAAATGGTATTACTATGTTTAATAACTAGTTTCGAGTGTTGCATACTACTAGTTATACATATATAAGGATCTCACAGCAAAGGGTCCATAGCTCAGTGGTAGAGCAATTGACTGCAGATCAATAGGTCACCGGTTCGAATCCGGTTGGGCCCTTCTTTGAAAATAAGTTGAAAATTTATGTTAGTAGTATTTATATTTTTGGTGTAGCCCGTTTGGATTATTCCTGTTGTAAGCAAACAAATGGAGTACAATTTTTACGTAAGCAAGATACTTGTAACAAACTGATAATTGCATAATTTGCATGAGCTGAAAATTTAACAGAACGCTTAATGCTGGACAATTTTGGCACCAAATAAGTCTTGTTCCAATAATGTATTGAAGAACAAAAAATACTCAAATAGTTGTGTTGATTGGTTAATTGATCATATTTTATTCATGTAATGACTTGGATTGGTATATAGTCTAGAATCTAGATACGGCACAATCTTTCCATTAGATCGAATAAGTATAATCAACCTAATAACTAATAAGTAACCTTGTATCAGATTTTAGAAATTCTATGGCTCGATTCTTTAGTAGTCTCTTATTTATTACCTGTGTCTACTATTTAGGCTGAATACCGCCACCTCTTTTTACTAAGAAACTCAAAGAAAGTTCATTTGAGAATTGTGTTATGTTTTCACAGCAGCCAAGCCAAGCCAAGCCGTACAATTTCTAATGAATTAGCTGAATACTACTGTATGAAAATTTTTAGATTTTAAAAACTGCAGTAAATAATTTACATAAAGACGAAAAACTAAAATAAAAATCAAAATAGTAAAAAGTAAAAATTTAGAAGTAGGAGGGCAAAAGTTATACATAAACTTAAATATACAAAAAAACTACAGATCGAAAATGAAGCTGCCGAGCAAATTGAAGAGCCCATAAAAATATTAAGCCGAATTTTACAACATAGATCAAGCCTCCAAAGAAGATGAGACATGAAAGTGAACAAGCAAGTCAGAAAATCTGTGTAGGAAACACGATCAGAAGCGTCGCATGTCTCTGGGTGGCTTGAAGTGCAGGGGATGAGTTTCTGGGGTTGCTGTCTCATCTTCTTTCCACATTTTGATTGTTTTGTCTGCCTCACAAGTGATAAGCCTCGACCCAGTCAGATCATACATAATGGAATAGATACCAGCTTCGCTCTCCAGCGACCCTGAAATAATATCCGGGTTAGGTTTGATGCTTCTCAAGCAGATTTAATAGATAAACAAATGTCTACTTTATAAATGCATACCAGGTTGAACAATTGTTTGTGCTTGTTGAAAATTGTGACCACTTGTCCAGTCCCAGAACCATAGACTTCCATTATCCCCTAAGATAAATCAAATGGAAGGAAACGGAAGTAAAAAATCGTGTCTAGTATTATCGATTAATTGTAGAAAACAGGAAAGGTGGAATGAGCTGAGCACAAAAAGGAAACCCTTTGAGAAGGGGGAAAGACATTTTTTCATGTTTGCTGTAACTCACCAGCTGTGGCCAGTACACCTTCCTCGTTGACTGCTGCGGCATTAATAATGGTTTTCTGTTGGGAGCTGCATGAAGAAAAAATGTAATTAGGTACTCAACTATGAGTTTGGAATACATTTAGATTCACGTGAATCGGGAGAGAATTTCAATTGAAGAAAATTATCATCTATACGCAACCATATATACTCCAAGCATGAAATGACTTTGGATGGTATTAGTCTGGATACATCAAATAATTCATTCTCTTAGATCACTTAAGTATATTCGATCGAATAAGCACCTTGTATCAGAATTGAGATATTATATGGCTCGGATCTTTGGTCTTCTCTTATATAGTATTAGTACTTATTTGTGACAACTATTTAGAAAGAAACCATCCTCCCTTTTAACTAAGAAACTTACAGCATGTTGTGCATGAATTCTCCTCTTGGAAGCCTAAACTTCTTGATATTCTCAGCGGATGCAGATACAAAAGCATCCCTGGAAAAGGAAATGTGAACTTAGGCCATATGGGCAAAAAGGTAGTACAAGTTAACTCCCATATATAAATGCTTACTCTGTAGGATGTGGAGCCATAGCTCGTACAGATTTCTTATGGTGTGTCAGGGTTGACATTGTTTTACCTGAGACAACAAGGACCTTGACTTTAGAAAAGAGAGATGAAATAATTACAGTATCAAATTGCACAAGTACTTTAAAAAACAAATACCAGTTCTAAGATCCCACAACTTTATTGTTGAATCATGGGAACCTGTAATGACTTGTGGATCCTGCAAGAACAAGTCATGCCATGAGTTATAACTGAAAGAGTAATTGTTAGCTTACGCCTTACAGCAGATACTTTTGATAGTAATGCTACTTTCCAAGGTACAAAATAAGCACTTGCCGTAGGTCTCGTGAATACTGAACAAACAGTATTATCATGCCCAGGAAGTGTACGAATTTGTGCTTTGCTACGGATATCCCATACCTAAAACCATCACTGAAACTAGATTACTACATAGTCAGCGAAAAGAAGTACCATGCGAGTGTAAAATGTAATACATACCCGACACACAGAATCTCGACCTCCCGTAAGCAAAATGTCAATAGTAGGATGAAGCGCCAAGCAATAAACACCACTAAGGTGACCGTGATAAGAACGGATAACCTAAAAATAAAAAGTGAGCAGCATTACAATTATCCAATAGATGTACTCAGCTGAAGAAGCTGTAAGATTGCATGACCTACCTTATTTTGCTCTAGGTCCCAACATTTTACTAATTTATCATCACCGGCAGAAAACATATATGTATGCTTGTTGCTAACAGCCAAACCTGTGAGAAAATTTTGTTCTTATATTCATATCACCAACTGATTAAAAAATTGAACAACACAAAAAGAAAAACTAAACTACCTCGTACTTGGTCAATGTGACCAGTAAGTGTTAGTTTCAATCGGCCACTTGCTAGGTCCCATATCTTGCCACAACAGAAGAAAGAAAATTTAATGAACGGAAAGAATACAGCAGAAAGGAATTGAGGACATGACTTGCACACATATCAATAAAAAAGAAAAGAAAAAGAAATGCTTGAATATGGGAACAAAATGTGTTGAATTTTCTGGATGATGACATATTAGCTCATGACAAATATAACCAACTACAAATAGGAAGACGGGCAAGAGGCATTCGCAAATCATATGGACCTGAAGTATTAGCATGTACGAGGTCTCTTTCCTTCGAAGTAAGATAGTATCTATGTATCTGTGTGACTAAACTGAATACACAGGTATTGTTGTTTATGTTACTCCTGCTCTTTTATGTGACTGGTTTTATGGGAACATAAACAGAACATGAATGTCAAATCTTCAATCACTAACAAATACTTAGCCCATTCAATTCAGATTCAACAGCAAAATGCCCAGCAAATAGAAATAGACAGTTGATTTTCCAACAAGAACAATTATATAATGGCATTAATTGTCCATGGATGCGTGGCCAGATTCATTCAAAATATTCCCAACTCTCAAGTACCAAATGATATGAAAACGAACTTCAATATCTCTCTTACTATTTGTGTTAGGCTCTGTATTATGTAAGCAATATCTTATCCAATCACAACTTCAAGAGCGGAAAAAAAGGGAACTGTTCGCACCAAGTCTTTAGAGTGTAACCAGGTCCTTAAATATTCACATCACTTAACTTATCATCTCCATTCAGTAAAAATTTCTCAGGGCGCGGAGGTGAACAGTTTTAAAGAAAAACAAGATATGTAAATCTAACCTTGATTGTCCGATCAGCAGATCCTGTGCAAAACCAAGTGTTACTTGGGTCAATGGCAACAGACCGCACCCATCCCAAATGGCCACTGATTACCTAGAGAGATCAAAGCTTGTTTAAGACATGTTGAAAGATCAAAAGGAATCGCTACCAGTGTATCAGTGAGACATGGAAATAGAATCTCACTCTGTAATTCTTCCAGGGTGCATGCCAAACAGGACGAGGCCATCTGCTTGGAATCCTTTCCATGATGGCAGAAGTTGACATGTTCCTGTTCATCCAACAGAACAAAATATTAATCGCAGGGATGATGGTGCCTTCTGCCTTCCCAAATGCGACAAAGGTGAAGCTTAACGCTTCTTCATTTAAAACTAATGATAGATTATAGTATTCATTATTCAGCTCAAGCAAAGTCCTTGTAGCTAGCTAGTGATCCTTCCGAAGTGTACAATTTGAATGTTGAGACATTATCCCGTGACCATTAAGCATGTGTGTTCAATACTTCATATATAATAAATCTGTATATTTAACATTATAGAAAAAAGTAAAAGATACAAATAGAAGACCTTTCAGATGAGATATGGGAAGAAACTATAGCTGAGCTCCTTCCTTGACCACCAACATCCGCTCTGCACCAAACATCCACAATTTCAATAGCTGTATGTTACAGAAAGATGCAGTGTGCAGTGAGTGTACATTTTTAATATGGTGCTTTGAGAAATACACCATAATTATTTTTTTTAAATCCTAAATTTCTGCACTAGTAACTAGTAAGTGATGAAGGTATATAGGGGTGTAGACAAAAGTAATATTCAGTAGGAAAAGAAGTCCTAAAAGTTACATACGAGCCCCTGGGTTGCCCTGTTGAACTAGACACCAGATCCTTCGGTGGCCCTCCCATCTGGGTATTATTTGATTGTTCAGGACCTGCAGATATGTTTACAGATCAATACCAGGTATAGACCAAAACAAAGACGGGACATGGGAAATAATAATGGAAGCGTTAATGTGAAAAAGCCCGTGTAACTGCTGCAGGTCTTAACAGATAAAATCTGACATGTAGCTAACCCTTCGGCTTATCTATATCGAGTAGAAAGATAGTGATGGTAATTGTGTTTCAGTGAAATTCCCAATTCAATAATTTTGTGTGATCGCTTTAGATAGATGAAAATAAAAGATGCCAATCAACAAACTAACGGCTATAAGGGTTGAAAATTGGCAGTGGTTGCAATACCTGGAAGTGCAAGGGCATTGGAGGGAGTAGGTGCTTGCTGTGCTTGACTCTTTGCAGCATTAGCAGCATGTTCAGATGACGAGGTCTTCACTTGTACATACTCGGAATTCAGCTACAGCACAAAACACCATAAAAATGAGAATCGAAACTCTCTAAAGTAACCAGTATAGTTGTATTTATGCAACGGCGAGAGGGAGATAGCTGTAGACGTTTCAGAAAATAATGTTCAGCTGTCTCTACAGGGGCCTAACTCGTATAGCCACATCACAGTTGAGCCACTAAACGGAACTCATCCAATTACTAAACGGAACTCATCCAATTCTTGACATCTACACCAATACAAACAAGTTCCCAGTAAAAGGCACTTCTTTCCCTTTCAAATTAAAATATTTGGTAGGGTTTTGCCTCCAAAGCAATATTTAGCATCAAGAAAGGGCTTGATCACCCGAATAGAAGCGAAATCCAAGTAATTCGTAATGGGGGAGAGTGGTTTGTGGGGTCGTAAAGCCAGGTACACTTCGCCTATACTCTTAATAGAAAATGTACAACACCCAACTTTTCGAAAGACACATTTGATACACATCTAAGCATGGGTTATTCAGCACTGGAAAAAACATGAGTTATTCAGCACTCACCTTATGACTTATTCGAATCCTGGCGCTGCAGACGGAGAAAAGAAAAACTAGTTATTTATTCAAATTAGGGATACATTGCCCCATTATCTAATGAAACTCCAAAAATACTATTCAAACGGCAATAATCGATGAAGTTTAAATTTGAGGTTCCCACAAACCTTTGGGCATCGGGTGGCGGAATTTGAGCGTGGGTAGGAGAGAATAGATCGAGCGAACGCTTTAGGGATTTGAAGCTTAGCTTCTTCAGCGACTGCGGCTCTATGGGCAGCTCGGTTTCCATCACTTCTCCCGCCGGGAGTCAGAACTGACTGTAAAGTCTGATCAACGGCAGCTACTCGACGACTAATCGGTAAACCAAGGCGGCGGCGCCACGACGGAGCACGACGGTGGATGGGTGTAAGGGCTTCGGGGTTTAATTTATGGAGTATTTATTTCTTGTATTACTATTATTGAAAAATTAAAACATTTATAAGTTGATGGAGTAATACACAATATTAATAAAAAAATTCATTTCCAATAATTTTTAGCAATATGGCAACTAAATTAATTGTAAAATATACTACTAGAAAAACTATTTTAACTAAATCAAGATATATTAATTAAATAGTGAACTCTATTAAATATAGATCCAAACAAATTAAAAATAAAAGTATATAAATCTTTTAAATTAAAGTCCATTATTATAAAGACACAATGAAATAAAAAATGTAAAATAATTTAATAAAATAAAATTATATTTGCACAAGGATCTTATTATTTTTCTTAAAATGACCTAATGAAACAAAACGTATTTAGTACAAGACCTTGTTTGTCTAAAAATTTAAAATTGGACAATATTGAATTTTTTTATATTAAACATAAGATTTATTATATAAATCTCTGTATAAATAGACTTAATTTTTTTTTCCGTTCATCCTATAAGAAATACTCCGTTCATATATATTTATAAAAATTAACTTATTTTATCATTTACGTATCAAATTTTGTACCATTTATAAATGGCCTATTTATATGCAACCGAGGAAGCATTTTATATTAGTTTGATTTAAATTTAGAGATCTAAGAAAGTTTGGAATTTGATGGATCATAATTACCATGACTTTCAGGACTTCGGAGGCTTCAGAAGACTGAAAAGAACTTTGAGGGCTTAGAGCATCTTCAATGGCGGCTAGCGGGCCGGCTAGCCGACCATTGTAACCGGCAAGGACGAAATCGGCGAGCTCACGCCGATTCCAGGAGAAGTTTTTGACAAAAAAGAAAAAGTACAAAAGTACAATAAAAAGAACTTTGAGGGCTTAAGACAAAAAAAAAAATAAAGTACTGCCTGTACCTCAACTGTCCTAAATTGAGAAATTGAAATCCTAGGTTTTGTAATCGTACCCACTGGGCAATGTCGAAGAAGAACGATTTAGGTCGGAGAAAAAGGCTGTATGATTTCGATCTTAAAAGTAATGCCTTTATATTACGTTGAACTACTTTGCTTGTTTATTTAGTAATTCCGCTAAAATCAATTCTCTTTGTTGATTATCAATTGGAAACAGGAGAAAAAGAAGCCAAGGAAAAGAGAGAAAAGAAGCTAAATGCGAAGAAAAATAAGATGAAAGTATGAAATTATTCTTCAATACAAAAGCGATTATTGTCAATTTCGAATACAATATGTGACTATTTTGATTATCTGCATATTACTATAATTTCAGCTAGATTAGTTCTGTTTTTCATGATTTAGCATGCTAGATTAGCCATATATCTGATTATTTCCTGATGAAAATGCTTAGGTTGATGGTAGCAGCAGTAAGAAGAAGGGTGGGAATGGATTTCAAGTAGGAAAGAAAAACTTGAAAACGAGGATCACACCATTTGCCAAAGCTAAAGCTGCCCAAGCCATGGAGGTCGACAAGTAAGGTTACCGTGGGAATTGAATTAATTGACTCCAACAGAAAAAAGGAAATTTTGTCGAATCTCATAGATTGTAGCTTAGTAATCTGGAATGTTTGCACACTTCCTTCATCTATCATTGATGCTTTTTGTGTTCTTAAATTTTGGATTGTCCCGCTTATGTGGGAACATTGTGTAGATATTCTTGGGTGTCCCATAGTTGAGGGAACTCTACAAAAGGGATTATGACTTGTAGTTGACTGTGCGAATCTGGTTGAGAGTGCAGGAATAGTGTGACCTTATGTTTATGTCTTACGGCAGTTCCTTGAGGTCAAGAAAATCCCCCGTCTCACATGCTTGACGTTGTTGTTCTATTACTATTGCCTGTTGCTGTGTCCTATTGTAATTAACCATCTGTCTATGAAATTGTGAGAGCGATGATAGGAGGTTGTGCTCGTGCGATGGTTCTGATAACCTAACCTGAGCTGATGGTCTCTTCCCAGGGTAGCTAATGTTAGGACTATATTTCTTAGCAATATAGATGATGCTTAGGTGTAGCTGTAATCCCTCTGAAGTGGAATCTATGCTGCCTTGTTATCACCATTTCTGATGGTTAACATGTTTATGGTTGAATGCCACTCGTTCAATCTTAGCATAGAGAAGCCTAAGATGTGTATTTGTTGAACCGTCTCATCCCCTCATAGGATAGCACTTTTAAAATCCTAATTTTCCTCTACTTTGTGGGTGCCTAACGAGTAAGATACAAATATTATAACTAAAGTATGTCCTGGATTCATCAAGCATTTATTCATTTCAACTGCTATAGCTTAATCTCATTTTCTGCACTTGTTTAGCCTTAAAAGGGGGTGTTGTTTCGTGCTGGTAGAATTTGTGTGTGATAGAGAGTGAGAGAGGCAAGATGACACTCTCATTCATGGCAATTATTGTTACTTTCCTGCAAATGCTTCACACATGCCCATTTTAGTAGGAGTTCAATAATTTGTGAATCTAACTAAACAAGTTGGGACTCTAGTGCAATAATTCATTAATTATTCTTGCATTTCTCTAAACAAGAGTAGTTGTGTGGGGGAGTGGAGAGAGCGTTATCAAATGGGACCTGACCCTGGCCCGCTCGAACCCAGGTCCCCGATGAGGTCGTTTCAAACGTCTCACCTGTCACCTTCTATTTTCCCAATATGTAAGGGTGAGCGTGTATATTGTTGAGAATGCGTTGAACATAAAGCAAATCAGGCAAACTATTGATTTAATTTTATTAATTGGATTTTTTTTATTTAGATTTTTACTATTTTGATGCATAATTTTGTGTGCAGGTCCGACTTTGAAAAGGTTGATGAATTAAACCGTTGTTAAAATTGAAAGTTTTGTGTTTAAATTATAAAATGTCTAAAAACGTCAATGATTTTAATTGTGCTGCAAAATTAGGCCGAAATTGCCGAATAAATATGAATACAAAAGTCTCTCTATCTTGAAATGGAAGACGATTAAAGTCTACGGCCCACGCAAGCGAGTGGGCTTAAAGGTGTTAGTGATTGAATTGAAGTGTGACAATCACATTCACAATCACATTGGCATGACGATATTAAGATGAGAATTATGGACCAAGCACTCTCTTTTGTCCCGTTTCTCTCTCTACTCCAATCCTCTTTCCAACCATCTTCACAATCTCAACTATGTTTCATTTTTTATTACACCAATACAAAGATGAAGTAATAAAAAAACAAACACAATTTACATTATAGAAAGTCGGCGTGAAGTGTTGAAAATAATTCTCTAAATTTGTATCGATATCATTATTTTCACATGGAAATTATTACACAAGATTTGATTCGTGAAATGTAAATAGGTTTCAAATAGATATTTACAAAAAATAAATAGCTATATCTGACATGGAATTCATATATGTATTGCGGCAAAATATCTATTGGTGTTCTCAACCGGCATTTAGTCAGAAAAAAAAGAAGCAGTGCATATCTTAAGATAAGAACGCTTTCAAAGTTATGGTGAGTTCATCCATGCTTATTTTCTTCTTACTTTCACTGTTTATCTCTGCCAACCCTTTTCCATTTTTCAAGACCATGGCTTCCTTTTGCATTCATTCCTCAAGTTTCAATCTTTCCAAACCATTGTACATGTTTAGTATGTTTGCAAAGCAATGACGTTTTTGTCTGCAAAAGGGCTTCTGTTTCTTGAGGTTCTGCTTAAACATAGTTAGTGAATTGACAAGAATATGAGGATATATTGTTTTCAGTTTTAGTTTGTATGTGTGCCTTCAACTATAAGCATATTTCACTTTCTTTTTTTTGGTTTGGTAGGATGTGAATTTTCTTAATTATTTCCCCTTCATTTTCTTGATTCAAGACCTTGTAGTAATGAGTTCCTCTTATGAATGAAGTTCTTTTCATTTTCTCTGCTCATTGATTATGCCTGGGTTATTTCTTGAATCTTTTAAGTCCTTTATGTAAGTAGATTTTTTCGATGTTTTGCACGTTTGTTTGTTAACTTGTCTGCCCTTTTCATCTTCTTTGTCCATCTTTAAGGATTGTCAAAGGTTTTAATTGATGTGTTTGTGATTATCTGCTGAAATTCTGTGTTTTGATAAAGTGTTGTAAAATTGAGAGCTCGGTATCTAGATTTGATATGATTCTTAAAACTTTTTGACGGTTGGTGTTGTTGTAGTTGTACTAGGAGTAGAAGCCCCAAAGTAAATGCATGGATCAAAGGGATGCTATGACATTAGCAGGCTCGGGTTCGTATTACATGCAGGCCGAGTCTGTCACGGGGCTGCAGAGCTCACCTAGCTTGAGTCCAATGTCCAATGCTGCCGTGCACTTCCAATCCAACACCGGTGGCAGCATGAATGTCTCGTCTTTACCTTTAGATACTTCATCAGCAATGTCTGCTCATGGGGTTAGTGTAGGCCCACATGCTATGCAGCAACAAGGTGAACCCGTACGCAGGAAACGTGGAAGGCCACGCAAGTATGGCCATGATGGTGCAGTTTCACTAGGACTGTCACCCTCTATTTCTAATCCTACACCGATGGCAAGAGCAACTCAAAAGTGGAGAGGGAGACCACCGGGGGTTGGACGTAAGCAGCAGCTCTCGCCTCTAGGTCGGTTTTTCCCATCCTTTTTTAGAGTATTGCACTGGATTACTTATTACTTCCAACAATATAGCTAATTTATTTCAATCTTACAAACTATTGGTTTTTTTTTTTTTTTTTTTTTTTTTTTTTTTTTTTTTTTTTTTTGTCATGAATGAATCTGTACCTTGTATTTGTTGCACTATGCACTTGCTAGTATGGTTTTTATATAAATTCTTTTGGACTCCACATATTTCTGATACTTGGCTATCGAATCACTTGAGATCGCTACTATCTGGAGATCGATGCCTTCTTCTAGTGTGTGTTAAGTCAGTCTGGCTAGAATTTTTCTTGATGAATGTAATGCTGTTGTTTGACAAACCCTCTAGATATCATATCGACCTTTTAAGTGTTTCTGTATTTTACGATAACAATTCGGTTCACAAGATTTAAATGGAATATTTACTATTTCGCTGATTTTTCGAAGAACTAATTACCTTTTTCAGGTGGATCTGCTTTCAGTGGAGCTGGAACAATGACTCCACATATCATCAACGTTGCAGTTGGAGAAGTAAGTATGATTCTTTGCAATTTATGTCAAGAAATTATAGCCTTTTGCACTTGTCTTTATCATCCAGCCAAGACACTCCAACTGCATCTAGGTGTTATATTTGGAGAAAAATAATTTTTTTTATCATTACTGGTTAGTAAGATGTCTTTGCCTTTTCAATTTAAACAAAATGGTGATTCATAGCTATTCTGTTGCAGGATATCAAAAGAAAGGTAATATCTCTTCTACAGGGACGAAGAGGCATAGTTATCTTGTCGGGCGTTGGTTCCATCTCTGCGGCAAATATCAAGATTTCAAATTCTAGTGGAAGTGTCACGTACGAGGTGAGGTGTTAACTGAGCCGTAGGAAATTATATGGGGGAAGAATGTCTGATATCTTCATTAAAGGCTTGATAATACATATAGATTTGCCATTCTTTCTGTAGCTTGTATTCCAGGAATGGGTTCTTTGTCTGAAAGAAACCGTGCTTTTCATCCATCTGTAGGGGCATTTTGATATGGTAAATCTATCAGGCTCTTACATCAACGACATTGATGGTCCTCACGGTCCGACTGGTGGTCTTAATGTCACGTTTGCTGGTCCTGATGGTCGTCTCATAGGCGGCCCAGTCGAGGGACTTCTCATTGCTGGAAGCCCTGTTCAGGTGCCCTTAAAATGCTCTCTCGTGTTGAATTCAAACAACAAGCAGTTGATAAGTTAAAGATATGCTATCTTTCTCCTCTTTTGTTTTCCTTTTCCATTTTGTTTCATTGGTGATGAACTGATCCAGGTGATTGCTGGAAGCATGGTTGCTTTCACTAAGCCCAAAAACAAGGTGCCCGAAGATCTGGAACCTTCTGGAGACCCTCATCGTAGCACTCTTGGAAACTCGATAAATCCAGCCAATGTTAGTCAGAATCTCAACCAGATGCACGCATGGGCGAATTCAAGATGATGGATGTATATGAAACCGTTGTGTTGACATTAACTGAAGCCGGAATGAAAAGAGCAGTTTGGCTCAATGCATTTGTTTTTCTTACATGACATAGGCTGTCCTAAAATGTACATCCCTCCATTAAAAGATTTTCCTTGTACCTGCTGTATGAACAACAATAGTTGTAATTCATCTTGAGAGTACAGCTCAAGAAACATTTGTATACTCGGTTTTTACTATCAAATTGGGAGCCTTTTCTGAATCTTGATGAGTGCATTAATACATTTCTACACTCATGCATATATCACATTTATTACAGAAATATGTGTGAGGATCAGAGTCAGACCAAGTGACATTAAAGAGTAAGTATGTGTTGCTATCATTTCCCTTCTCCGCAGCATTCAGAGTCGTTGGACTTGTGGCATTTGTCTTTTGGTAGCTTCTTCCGGTTGATCTTGCCACCTGATTTAGAGGGTTTGGTCCTCAATTTACAGGATGAATGACACGACGAGAGCAGAGAAGACGATGAAGAGGAAGAACAAGAGAGACTGATTCATTTTTCTCACTAGTAAGCCTCATGATTTGAGCTATTTTTCATGAATGCAGACATTTTATAGAGATTGGAGGATACTGTTTATTATGATTTATGATGCCAAGGTGAATTTTTTTTGTTTGTGAAAAAAACAGAAGCATACATTTCATCACCCATGCCATGATAAAACTGTGACTGAAGTAAAACAAGGAATAACATATACTGTGTAGGGATCTTAACATGGTTTAATATATAGAGATAGTCATATTCTTGCATAATTTTAACAAATCATCAAGAATCAAATGATGTTACTAAGCATCAGACCATGTGATATCCAAGCCGCCCCATTCGCCTTGAGGAACCCCCAAGGCTTTCCAGACAGCCTTTGAGGCATCGACGATGTTGTTAGGACACGGAGGCTGATAGTCGTGAACTTCGTCACATCCCATGGTGGAATCACACTCATCCACCACCATTGCTGTCACACTCCGGCCATTGCCACTTATAGTCACATTGTTTAGGCATCTGCTCCCTCCGCTGTACCAACCAGTTGATAGCGCGACGACTGGAGTGTCATCAGAGTGATACTGATTGTCACATTCTGATGGACCGCCTCCATCTCCACCCTTCTGGAAGCTGTTGATGGTGAGAACTGCTTTCGTGCTTCCAGAGACGGGGGGAGAACATTTGTAAGTGGTGTAGAGCTTCCCTTGTTTACAGCAATCAGAGTCGTTTTCCTGGTTGCATTGCCCCGGAGGTGGTTTCTTTCCTCTGATTTTGCCACTCGGGTTGCAAGATTGAAGACGGCCCTCCAATGCCTGAGCAGTAAGGATGATTAGCAAAGCAAAGATGGCTACTTTCTTGAGGTTCTTCATATTTCTTTTAAGATTAGTATTGAAACACTAAATATTGGATGCAGAATGAGATGAAGTTGAGAAGTATATATAGTTTTATTTTTTGTAGAAACGCCAAGAAAGTACTCAAGGTATGTGACTATCTTGTGTACAAGATGACAGAGATACAGTCTCATGCTCAACTGAAATACCGTCGCAGTTGATCCTTTTTTCACTGTTGTCAAGACTCATGCATTGGCCTATCTCCTATTATTCGACCCCAAAACTTTGAACGAGGAGTTATGATTCCTATCATCTCTTCATTAACCTGGAGCAAAAATTTAATGTAAAACTTTAAGAAGATTTTATAGGTTTCAGCCATTTTGCTCATTTTTGTTTGTAGAATCCAGAAGCTAACCATCCATTAAATGATAAATCCGAGTTTTATTACCACAATCTTACTTTTTTCACTGCCTTGTATACTAGGAGTGTATTTTGAGATCAACCAATGTGATGAAGTCTTGTAACTTTCTATAAATAGTACCAATAGTAGTCTATATTTATTGCATGTATATACCTTGATAAGCTTATGAGGCTACATGGTTAGATTTTTTTGGACCAAAACAGCCAAACCTTTATGCGGTATGCATCAGTCTATACCTGCAATTCAATTCTGGGTCTGGTTATCAGGCCACTTTATTTCCGTTTCACCCCAGGCACTTCCAGAGCTTCCACACAACTTTAGAAGCATCAACAATGTTGTTGGGGCATGGCGGCTGATAGTTGAATCACACTCGTCCACTTCCATGGAAGCCACACTCTTCTCACTGCCATGAATGATGAATCGATTGGGGTGTTGTCTGAGTGATACTTGCTGACGGCTCTCCAGCGTCGTCATTGGTAGTCAGGACTGCTTTAGCCTGGCTAGTGACCAGAGGTGAGAATTTGTAGGTGGTCTGGTACTTCCACTTTCACAGCCATCAGAGCCGTGCTCCTGGTTGCATTAGTCTTTAGGCTGCTTCCTGCCACTTGGTTTGCAGGTTTTGGCTTCAGCGTCGACATGATCAGAACAGAGAAGACCAACAGTGCTAAATGCATATTTGTAGTGCTTGATAAGGTTAAAACATGGTCTGCTAAAAACTGAGCTAATGATGCGTTCGAGGATTTTCCTTGGTGGCATAAACAAGCTAATGATGCTAAATGGAATAGGTTGATTTTTTAACATGTTTGAATCTTGTAAGTTGTAAGATGTGAAAAAGACTGTAATATATTGAGTTTTTTTATTGGAAAAATATAAATGGAGAAACCATTTTCTCAAAGCTCGGACCAGTAGGAAAAGATTCATAAAAATGAACAAGAACTAGAATCACAGTGATTAATCCCATAGCATTTCAATCAATTGTGCTTCTTAAGAATTTTGATATACCCTTTTCACCATGGATGCAATGCAAAAATTAGTAGTAGTAAAAACTGAGATTGACAGAATATTCATAATATGATTTGCTAAGTACATTACACAATACTTTTACACATTTTACACAAGTTATAGAAAATTATCAGATAATATTAAGAATCCGACCAGGTGATATCCAAGCCACCCCAGTCTCCTTGGGGAACCCCCAAGGCTTTCCAGACAGCCTTTGAGGCGTCAACAATGTTGTTAGGACAGGGTGGCTGATAGTCGTGAACCTCATCACATCCCATTGTGGAATCACACTCATCCACCACCATTGCTGTCACGCTCCGGCCATTGCCACTTATAGTTACGTTTTTGAGGCATCTGCTCCCTCCGCTGTACCATCCAGTTGACAGCGCGACGACTGGAGTGTCATCAGAGTGGTACTGATTGTCACATTCTGATGGACCGCCTCCGTCTCCACCCTTCTGGAAGCTGTTGATGGTGAGAACTGCTTTCGTGCTTCCAGAGACGGGGGGAGAGCATTTGTAAGTGGTGTAGAGCTTCCCTTGTTTACAGCAGTCGGAGTCGTTTTCCTGGTTGCATTGTCCCGGAGGTGGTTTCTTTCCTCTGATTTTGCCACTCGGATTGCACGATTGGAGTCGGCCCTCCAACGCCTGAGCAGCGAGGACGATTAGCAAAGCAAAGAAGGCTAGTTTCTTGAGGTTCATCATCTTGTACTAGATTGCTGTATGTTTGATGCTGAAATGGGGCCATGTGATCTGTTTATATAAGCAACTTTAAAGTAAAAATTCCAAAAAAGTGCTCAGGGCATTCAACTTCCAACCAGATCATCAGTGCATAATGTGACATACTTAGAGTCATCATTTGTTACATTCTAGAGTTCAGAACTACTATTTGCATATAGCTTACAATTACATTATCAGTCAAAGTATATGCTGCTGTAGAAAATCAATATTTTCATCATCACGCCACAGACTGATAATTTGACCTAATTCATGAAAGTTTAAGCTTGGTTTTAAAAAAACTTGCCATAAAACTGTTGAAACAAGACAAACGTCCAAGAACCAACAAAGATTCTTTTCTTTTGATATTAAATAAAGAAACCAACGTTAATGGTAGTAGTACTTAATTTTATCACTGTTAAGTAAAAGAGTATCATTATTGTAATGATAAGATAGGTAAACAGGAGTTTGGAGAAACTTGTCTGAACATTGGTTTTTAGTGGCAGCTGGAGATCCAATCAAGGCCTTTTCCTATATGCAAAAGACAGAATATCACCATCTAAAAATATCAAATTTATTTCAGTTTTGACAACAACAATGGCTTCTTCCTTGTGATAAAACTGTATATAATAAACTCATGTATTTCACATCCAATATCAAGAAACTCTGATAAACACAACTAAAACTAGTGCCTTGATGATGAGGAACTGGAGCTTGGGAGCACTTTTTCTTGCACTAATATTCTCCCCTCACTTGTTAGAAGCTCGGCATCAAACCTGCAAGCCGAGTGGCAAAGTGAAGGGCAAGAAGCCGCCTCCAGATTACTGCAACGAAGAGGACGACATCTGCTGCATAAAGGGGAAATACTACACTACTTACAAATGTTCTCCACCAGTGTCTGCAGCCACGAAGGCATATCTCTACATCACCGGTTTTGAGAAAGGTGGAGATGGATACAAGCCGTCAAAATGCGAGCACAAGTACTACTCAGACGACACACCGGTTGTATCTCTGCCTACGGGATGGTACAGTGGAGGGAGAAGGTGCCTGGACAACATCACCATAAGTGGTAATGGGCGGAGCGTGGAGGCTATGGTGGTTGATGAGTGTGATTCCTCAAAGGGATGTGATGCAGACAGCGACTATCTCCCTCCGTGCTCCAACAACGTTATTGGCGCGTCTCCTGCTGTCTGGAGAGCGTTGAAGGTGCCCGTGCAAGACTGGGGTGAACTCGACATCACCTGGTTGGATGCCTAATGAGGACTTGTGCTATCACTTCTTTTTGTTGCATTCTCAATGTATGGTTTGATGTTTTTCATAATTCTAAGTAATATTAATCTTAATGAGGGATATTGGTTCCTACAGTTATAAAATTTTAAAATTGGTTAAAAATATCACAAACTTTACATTTCTTTTGTTATTTTTCATAGGTCAATCACCATATCCAACTAACTTAGATGAATAAATATGGCTTTCCACTTAATTTTTTATCCTACTTGTCACGATTTTAATAAAGTGGTGTAAAATATTATAAGTGTTTCACCGGCCATGTAGAATAAGTTTTTGCCGAAAATATCTTATTCGGATAAGTTTGAGAAATACTAATAAAATGTAAAATTTGTGATATTTTAGATCAATTTTAAAGCTGATAGTTGATAGTAATACCTGATTTTGGGCAAAGTTTTAGAGACCAATATCAGTTTCAAGTGTTTAAAAGGATCAAAGACTTGAGATTGAATACATCCATACAACAAAGTCAAGATGGCCGCTGAAATCCACGTTGTGTTGTTCCCAATGGTAGCGCCCGGCCACATGAACCCCATCATCGACATCGCCAAACTCCTCGCCCACCGCGGCCTCATCGTCTCCATCATCACCACCCCAGCTAACGCCGCCCGGATCAGTTCCACCATCTCACCCGCTCTGCAAATCCATCTCATCCAAATCCCTTTCCCCGCCGCCCAAGCCGGACTGCCCCACGCCTGCGAGAATATGGACTCTCTCCCATCGCTGGACACGAGCTACAAGTTCTTAATCGCATTCGACATGATGCAGAACGACGTCGTGCGGGCCTTCGAGCAGCTGCAGCCGCCCCCGAGCTGCCTCATCTCCGACATGGGCCTGCCCTGGACGGCCCAGCTCGCCGAGCAGTTCAACATCCCCAGAATGGTCTTCCACGGCACCAGCTGCACATCCCTCCTCGCTTCGCATCACAAAAAGGTCGTTCGCGCTGAGGCTCCCGACGCCGCAGAAGATGCAAAATCAGCCGTGATGAAGAAAGTGTGGGAACAAGTGAGGGCGGCGGAGAAGACTTCCTACGGCGTAGTAGTGAACAGCTTCGAGGAGTTGGAGGCGGAGAGCGTGAAGGAATACAGCGAGGCGAAAGGCGGGAGAGTGTGGTGCATCGGCCCTGTTTCCTTGTGCAATGTGGAGACCACGGACATGGCAAAGAGGGGGAACATCTCGGCCGTTGATGTGCGCGACTGCATGCAATGGCTCGATCTGCACGAGCCGGGGTCCGTGATCTATGCGGCTCTGGGCTCGTTAGCGCGCCCGACGCCTGAGCAGATGATGGAGCTGGCACTCGCTCTCGAAGAGACGAATAGGCCTTTCATTTGGGGATTAGGAGGAGCTTCGTCTCCTGCATTAGAGGGATTGTTTGTGGAGAGCGGATTCGCGCAGAGGACTAGAGACAGGGGCTTCCTGATTCGTGGTTGGGCGCCCCAGCTCGTGATCCTATCACACCCTGCGGTTGGGGGATTCTTGACGCACTGTGGATGGAACTCGACGCTGGAAGGGATAACGGCGGGGGTGCCGCTTGCGACATGGCCATTTGTGGGGGATCAGTTTGCAAATGAGAAATTGGTGGTGGAAATACTTGGAATTGGAGTGAGTGTGGGAAATAAAGTTCGTGTTATGTGGGGAGAGGAGGAGAAGGCTGGGGTGTTTGTGGCGAAGGATGCTATCAAGAGAGCTTTGGTGGTGTTGATGGAGGAAGGTGCAGAAATGAGAACAAGGGCAGGAGAGCTCAGGGACAAGGCCAAAATTGCAGTTGCACAAGGAGGTTCTTCTTATGTAGGACTCACTTTGCTTATTGAAGAAATTAAGGCTAGATTTTAATGTTGTACACCTCTCTTTCAATTCCAGTTTGTATTTGCTGATTTGCAAGGGTAAGAGAAAATCGATTGTAACCCATGATTATATATGTGTAGTGCGTTTGATATATAAGATTGAATCACATAACTGAATCATAGATGAATAATTATGTGATAATTAACCATTGTCACTCCTCTCTAACTAAAATAATCTCACAACTCAATACTAAATTACATCTCATAATTATTTTGTCTAATAAACCAAACAACCACTAGGAGTACATATTAATTACTTTGACTTGTTATAACCACCACAACGCTGTATAGTGTAAAATTACATTTGAAGTAAGTTTATTCGTTTGCTCTTTTCTTTTCGCCTAGCAGAGCACAATACAAAGTTTAAGATGTCTGTTGAATTAAACCAAACAAAAGATTACAGATCAAAATAAGAGAGAGAGAGAGAGGGAGAGAGAGTATTCATGCATTATTCATTTATAACTTAAAGTGCAAGCATATAATGTTAACATATAGTGTGCCAATTCTGAAAACCATATTGGTTCATCCGTCAAAACCATGTCTCCTTTACCTCACATTTTTTGCAGGTAAAGAGACAAGTAACCACATTCAAGTACCCATTCCATTTATAAAAAATATCATAGTAAATCAAAGGGCCACAAACAAGTAAACAAACAAGAAAACCCGGTGTTAACTCAAGAGAATATACTGACCGTCGGCTTAAAGAGAGCAGGGGATCTTCAAACGCGCCTTTTGCATATGATACGGCCAATACTTTCACAGTGATAAACATATCAGTATAACATATTGAAAATGATAACAGTATGAAATCAAACAGCTTTTCTCAAACAGTATGAAAAAATGAATATAAAGTACTACTCTATTTCTGCTACCATTGCTGCTAAGCTTTGCTCAAAGTTACTGTTGTAGCAGATAAAATTGACAAGTAACTAATAGAGAGAAGCAGACAATCAAATTCCAAAGATACGGATAGTAAGATCTGCATCTTTGTTGTCAAAAATCACTCGTAAAGATGTCAAGATAAGTAGCACAAGATTAGATACTACAATGTTTATAATATATACTATAATACTAGAAACAAGGCTATTTCTGTTCATAGTCTTACAATAATCTACATCATTATAGAAAATGGAAACAGTCATCCAAATCTTACTCCTAAAATTAGTTAGCCAAAATTAAAAAGACAATCATCATATACCTTCTTATTGCTAAATTTGACTGATTTTCAATACATCATTTACGAAAAGAACTAATATACTGATATCCTATCATTCAGAAAATTCGGTCATTGGGTCCAGTGATTTGGTAAAGCACTCCACATCTTTCTGAGTAAACCAGTGCTCTTTCATCTATACATCACAGATCATTGGGTTTAGTGATTTGGTAAAGCACTCCACATCTTCGTGAGTAAACCAGTTCTCTTTCATCTATACATCGCAGGTTAGAAAGTAACCCTGCATGAGACCTTGAATCCAAAGAGCTGCTTTAAAAAAAATGATAGGATGATGAAATAATAGGAATACTTACAAAGTGTGTGCAGCCTTTCGAGAAGCTAACATTATCATAGGCACTCTTTAGGAATTTATATATGTAGTAGAGAACAAAAAATCCACACTCCTCGCTGTTTTTCTGTTGGGGCACCTGGAATCATGCACTCATTCGAGTGAGTCTACATACTGAATATTGAATATTAGGTACGTGGTAGATGAGTAATGTGACCTTAGGACTTAAAAGCGGGAGTTTCCTAATTAGTTCCTTATTCTCCGGCCGTTCTTCTGTTTTAAATATGTCAAAGACGAAGCTGTAGAGAAAAGGGAGATTAAAAAAGCATGACTACATATCCTAGAAAAGAACTTCACTTTGACCAAAAGAAAAATTTACTTTCTGATTCCAGATTCTAGCTGCTTCGAATGTGCATTTTGCAGGGAATCTAGCAACAGCATGCAGCGGCGTTTAGATTTTGCCTCTGAATTTTCACCAAAGTGGCAGAAAATCAAAAGAAACCAATGACCCCTGCACAATACAACGCCAGTAAGTGAGCCTCAGTGAAATGAGTATATGCAACAGCATAGCCTTTAACTGAACGGTAATACATTCATAATTATAGTGGTTTCATCACAACAACGCAATACATACCACTGAACAATCGGAACAAATACATATTTTTTCGAGAATATATCCTTTCTTTTGATCCAACTCAACACTTTTGATTTGTGAGGTCCTTTAGCATGCAAGGAAAACCACAAAGAGTCAAGATAAGTAAACTCAGTCTTCTCCTCTTCTGAGAGCTTTCTCCACATATTCCTACATCATCCAAAGCAACAGGTAAAGATAATAAATATATACTCCGTACAAAAATATAACAATCATACAAAAAATATGACAATCATACTCTATGTAGATTTCAAACATTTGAGAGCCTAACTTTCCAGTCTCCTGACCCTTGGTGGTGCTGCCACACAGCCTCCTCGATACTCTACCATTACAAACAGATGTGTATACAATGACACAATCACTTTCCTCTATTTCTGCCTTCGATTTATTTCTCTCATCCCTAGATCTTCTGCTTGCCTTGGCAACACATCCAACCAATTTCCCTAATCAAACATTAAGCCTACAATATTTTTCAAATATCCAAAGCAAGAAGCCTATAAGAAAGCCAGATTGTGCAACATACCAGCATTTAGCACGGCTGTTTTCTTCTCCCTCCTGAATACCCTAATTGACCTCTGGCGACGAGGAATCTTATTGAAATTGAATACTCCATCTACATGGATAGTGGACATATAAATTGGATGTAACTTATAATTACTCCCCAATTTTTCTATACTTCCAAGTTCTTCTGCAAAATCAAATTCAATCATCAGTATATACAAGACGATTCGGAAAACAATACATGAACAAGAGATACTATTACATCTAGCATCTCACACACCGTTCACACACATAGATTGGAAATTTTTCGACTGCTAAATCGAGCACAGTTCATCACATATAACGATACAACACCTATAAAATCAGTTGCTAGTCTTCGCGGAAACGAAGACAAGCGACAATCCGTACAAACAAAATATCAGCAATAACGAAACATTGACGTTATTAAACAGAAGCATATTGAGAGAAACCGATCAAAAAAAAAACCTAGCATTTTATGAAACTAAGCTAATCGATCGATTTGTGCATGCTATCTCAAAATTCAACAAATAAAGTTGTTCATGCTGGCGTGAAGTACCAGAAACGTCGTCGTCTGAATAATCTGCGGCGAGTTGGGGCTGCTTTCGCTTCGTCATTTCCGTGGTTCAGTGTTCTTTACTATGGAGTGTTAGTATTTTGGACTCGAAGATTAAAAAATTGGGTTGAATAGTAGGAGAGATAGGAATAAAGTAAGAAAGATAAAAAAAAATTAAAATAGATAGTGGTTAAGAGTGATTGAATGCTTGATTTTAAAAAAATGAAATAATTCAAATTAATTGGAAATTACGAAGAAGAATATGATTCAATTTAGTTGGAATGAACGGAGTATAATTTTGCACCAAAAATGTCCTAAAAAAAAGGTGTAATAATATTTATGGTACTTTTTCACTATTCATTAGTACAATTTTATAATAAAAATGTCCTCAAGACAATATCATGTGTAACATCCCTAACCTAAAATTTGCATCATATTATATAGTAACTGTACCAAATAGTTTTTCTAATAGAATAAACATACAAAATAAATTAATTAAAATATATCAATATGTGTAGTTATGCACGGAAATGTTAGATAAATATATAGTATCTATATATATTTGTATTCAAATGGAAATGAATTAAAGTTTGTATATAATATTTTTTTAATATAGGTTATATGTTTTAATCATCATCAATTAGAGATTCCTATTATTATGCCACGTGCTCTATTTTCCTATGCATGCAAGCATATATGTGTATGCGTGTAGTGTTATTAGTAGGCCACTTTTCACCATTAGTTGTGTAGCAGAGAAATAAGGCGGCTAAGAGAAATAAGTCTTCAATTTCTACAATTCGAAGTATAAAACACAAGTATGGTGGACTAAAGCAGTAAGGAGAGAGCAAAAAGTAGTCCAAATAAATTTCTCTGAATTTCTTGGATTAGGGAAGCAACAAGAATCGTAGATCGTGAAGCAAGGACTAAGTGTTCAAACTAGATTATCTGTCAGATGTGTATAAATTACACTTTTAATTTTTCATGCATTACGTGGTTAATTGCTATGTGTTGACTTAAAGTGAATATTTGGACTATATGATATGAACATGATATAATTATGTGTTATTAGATATTGATTGTGAAAGATGATATGAATATGTAATTTGTGCAATGGATATATAATTATAATGGTATTATTGGATGAAATATGATAGAAATATGTAATTGATGTAATTGATATGTTTGCACATGGTTTGGAATTATTTGAATCACTGAATTAAAGAGGATCTGTGACAATTATGCCCTGGGTCTGATATCAATGACAATGGACCTACGGATCATATACAATTGCAATGGACCTACGGGTCATATATACAATGGCAATGGACCTTCGGGTCATATATATATGTATACAATGACAAAGAGACCTACGGGTCATATATACAATGGCAATGGACCTTCAGGTCATATATATATGTACAATAGCAATGAGACCTTTGGGTCAGATACAATGGAATCCCGGGCAGATGTCAGGCTTGATCTGTCACAAAATAATAAACTGAACACAATGGCATATGCTTATCTATATGGAATCATCTTTTATTTTGTTGAACATATGTTATATATATATATATATATATATATATATATACCTAAAGGTGCGTTAGGCTCCTTTGCACCCTAAGTGTCCTATTTTCTTCTTAATCTCAGCCCTTGGATCCTTAAATTGGATGGTTGTGATCAATGCATTATTAGTCTATAATGTTGCATTATTAGCCGTTGTGCATTATTAGAATGAAAATGTGCATTATTAGTCTATAATGTTGCATTATTAGCCGCTGTGCATTATTAGAATGAAAATGTGCATTATTAAATGACACGTGGCATTAATCTAACCGTCAGATGACAAAATCGTGGGTCTAGGATTAAAAGGAAAAAGGACAAAAGATATGAAATGGATTTGAATACATCCCTATATACCTATATGTATATATATATATATATATATATATATATATATATATATATTGGTTAAAGAATATAATTGATTGCTTAGGCTGTGGAATTAAAGGTAAGATTTATATACACTGTGTTGTGGCTCATATAAACCACTAATTTTTTTAGGAATAAGATATAAGTGAACTTTTGGGTTAACGTGAGTCATAGGAACTCCACATGTTATCAGGGTCGGCGGCTGACGCGTTTTGACAACTTTCTCCTCCTCATCATTTTTGCATGTAGATAAATGTGTAGTATATAGAGTGGTGAGAGGGTCCACTACGGTTTAGAATGTTTTGAAATATGTACTTGATAAATGTTGGATTTTGAAATTATATAATACGTGCGGATTGTTTATTCTAAATTTTGAATTTATTTATAGTAAGTGTTAATTAATCCAAATTTTTTAATTTTTAATATTAAAAATAATTAAATCACAATCAAAATTAAATTTAGCTACAAGTTATAAAATTATATTTATAATTTTAATTTTTATAAATAAATTATTTAAGAATTTTATAATACGGAGTATTTTTTATTTAAATTTTTTACTTTTAAAGTTTTAGAGAAAGAGGATCGGACATAAAATAATTGAAAAAGTGAAATAAAAAATATCATTTCAGGTACTCAAATTATAAGAAAATATCATATTCAATACTCAAAAGAGAGAGAGAAAATATCATATCTAGGAGTACTACTATTTAGATATGAAAGTCTAAAAATACTCTCCATGTCAGGGCATTTTTGGTGCAAAATTGTACTAATGAATAGTGAAAAAGTACCATAAACGTAATTACACCTTCATGGACTACCATGATGTCACACCTCAACCCTTATGCCATATAAATTAAAAATTTAGGGCTAATTAAATTTTTTTAATTTTTAATATTAAAAAAATAATTAAATTCATAATTTTAATTTTTTTACTTTATACTATATTTAAAAATTAGTATTTATATTTAAATTTTTTACTTTTAAAGTTTTAGAGAAAGAGAAAAGATGATTTGACAATTGAAAAAGTGAAATAATATCATTTTAGGTATTCAGACTTTTAAACTATAAGGAAAAATATCATATCCAATACTCAAGATAGATATAGTGAAATTATTATATCTAGTATCTATATGAAAGTTTAAAAATGTCCTTTATGACCTGAGAGTATTTTTTGTGCAAAATTGTGATGAATAGTGAAAAAGTAGCATAAACGTGATTACACCTTAATTGTGTGTGTGGGGGTGTTGAGATAAGAACTGTATAGCTGAAAGTCAAGAAATTACTTTATTTTTATGTGACCAATATAGATTTTGTTGGAGCGAAGATGAATTAAATCTGGTTATCTCTTATATACTTCGAAAAGCATATACTTTCCCTATCCTACTCGTTTTGTTCCATAATAGTAGAGTGATTTCATTTTCTACATTCATTTTTAAAAAATGATAAAAAGAATAAAGTAAGAAAAAGAATAATATAGAGAAGAGTCTTATATACAATATTCTCTATATTACTTTACTCTTTCTCCACTTTAACTATTTATAATTATTTTTTCAAAATGAGAGAAAAAATGAAATGACTCCACTACTGTAGAACGAGGGAGTATTAAATAAGAAACATTTATTTTTTCAGCACAAGATTATATTTAGTGTGTTACGTAAGTTAAGTTAAAAAAGAATAGAGTAAAAGAGAGAAAAAGTAAAAATGGGGACAATTTACATTTTAAAAAATATTTCATTTTAATAGAACAAATAAAGTATGCTTCATAGAAAAAGCTAGATAAAAGCGATTAATTCATGAGAAATTAGTAATTTATTTTAGCACCTTTATAAAAAAATCCCATAAAAATCAAACTAACGTTTCGTCCTTGATTACAAATAAACTCATACGTGCGATTGCTAAATTGTTTTATTAAAAAATCATCCAATATTTTTTAAATAAAAAAAAAAATATTTGATAGTAAGAATTTTGAGGCTGTTAGAAAATAAAATGTAGTAATAAAATAAAATTGTTGGATGTGATAAATGATGATCCTAAAAAAGGCAAATGTGATATGTGCCTTTAATTTTCCTAAAAACACACCTAAAAAATCTCCCCTCCTTTTGAATATTTCGTCAACTTCTTTTACCAAAAAACAAGGATCGGTTTGCATTATCTATTCATCTCTCTTTTCCCATTGGATCACTTCCATCTCCATTTTCCATATTTTGAAGTCCCTTTCTCTCATTAGATAGAGACAAAACATGGTATGTTTCTATCTTGCAACTAAGTCTTGAATTTGTTCATGTTCATCTTCACTTTCTATTCTTATTTGCCATAATAGAACATGAATCTTGACATGATATATCATGTAACCTATCAAATTAATAAGTTCTTATCACATTTTGTAGTTGTGATTGTATTCTATCATTATGTTCCAATGTCATGATCATTTGATTGATAAAAAAAGTGTCACCAAAAGTTGCAAAATTCAGACATGGAAAATCCATATGCATGAAATGAACATGAAGAACAGGCCTGATGTGCCATTTTGCTGGTCAAGATTTGAACATTTTATGCTAGAGATGAAACTGTCACACCTTGTTTTCTTTCCTGCAATCTCCATTGCAGGCGAATTCAGCCTCCGGAGTTGCAGTGCACGACGAATGCAAACTGACATTCTTGGAGCTAAAAGCCAGAAGAAACCACAGATATCTGACCTTCAAGCTTGATGATGGCCACCAACAAGTGGTGGTAGACAAGATCGGGGGGCAGGGCGAAAGCTACGAGGATTTCTGCAAGAGCTTGCCTGATGACGACTGTCGCTATGCTGTCTTCGACTATGACTTCACAACAAATGAAAACTGCCACAAGAGCAAGATCTTCTTCTTTGCATGGTAAAAATGTGTTTGTTTTCTTCTTTTTCTTTTTGTTAGTGCTTTCCTTTTGTACGAAAAATGAGAGTTTTTTTCTTCAAATATTGTATTGTAGGTCACCAGATGTTGCAAAGGTGAGGACTAAGATGTTGTATGCAAGCTCCAAAGATAGGTTCAAGAGAGAGTTGGATGGGATTCAGGTTGAGTTGCAAGTAACTGATCCTAGTGAGATGAGCTGGGATATCCTCAAGGCGCGTGCTTATTGAATGCGTTGCACCATCCACCTAGTGCCTCGCGTCTTATTACCAGCTTCTCTATAAAATGTCCGACTTCTTATGGCGGCTCTTTCGACTACATCTGAACAGGGCTTAATTATTTAGTAGTAGTATTATAAGAGGGATAAAACCATAAAACCATCTGTGTGTTTTTCTTATTCAGATTTGTTTATGTTTGTTGTGTTTTTTCTTTGCGACAGTGTTATGGTTATTGATGTATTAGCTGCATCTTTTCTGTGGCTACCTCTTTTTATCTGATATAAACAGTAGTACTTTTCTAGACTGAGTTTTACTTTCCATAGCCAGATTATAATATGCTTGTGTGGAAACAAAAAACAGTAAACAAAGTGAAATTTTCAATAAGATTTTTAAAAACTTAGCTTGATTTTTTTCCAACTTGAGATCGCATTTCAGCAGAATGTTCATTCCTTGCCTTCTTCGTCTGATTGAGGCTTGTAACTGAGAAGTTTTGAATTTTCAGTTCCTTCACAAACATATTATGAAAACCGTAACAACATCTGTTGCGAAAGAGTTGGACATGAAACAAATTATGTATTGAGATTGTACACTTGATAGTATAACATATCAAAACTTGGCAAATCATTTCTGTTGCATTTTACACAGAAAAGGAGTCTGATTTTTTTTTCCAAGGTAGCCTAAAACTCCTATCAAATAGTCCTATCTCAGAATATTCTGCTTCAGTTACCATGAATTTCATTTCTTTCCCACAAAATAACCTGGTTTGTTAGATTCGCTTTCCTCTCAAGGAAAACGCTAACATCTTCTGGCTCAAACGAAGGAGGCATATTGCAAGGAGGTGAATCCGACATGCTTTTCACCATAGAATGTATTCTGTATCGCTTCTTCTGTCCTCTAACTGAGCACACCAGCGCCTCTGAGCATGTCTCCTCGGCCCCTTCAGGGACAGTCGGCTTGTACTTCAAGAGTTTTGCATACTCGTTTAGGAGGTGGAAAGAGTAATCATAAACATAATCCATCACAAGATTTTCTAGAACAAAGTTGCTTCCGGCTCTTCCAATCTCCTGAGCCTGATACAACGACAAACATCGAGTTAAAAATACATCTATTTATATTCAGTCCAAAACTTTCACATGTTCTCAATCACCTTGTCTGTGTAATTGTTGCCCCACTCAACTGCAAATTTGATTGACTCACACTTGTTGTTAGTGTTGATAGGCCAGTAATGGATCGATGGCAGCAGACTTCTTGTGAAGAAGTCGTAGAATTGTGGTTTTATGATCAAAGCCATGGAATCACAAGCTAAGATATACTTCTGGCTAACAGACCAGCTAACTCCTTCAACATAAATCTTGTATCTTCCTTACATCAATCCCAAATATACATCAGAAAAAAGGAGCCAAAAACATGGAAAAATGATCTAAAAACTGCCATAGTTTTATATACTACTATCAAAGTTGTGATCCATATACCTGTAAGTACACTGATTTGCCACATCAGAACTCTTGAAACCTTGCTTCTTCTCTTCATTCCAATCCTACAATGATGAAGCATAACTTAAACCACCCTAAAAAATCTTCGCTTAAAAGGGATATTGCAGAAAGGTACGGCTTTTTTTCTTTACCATTCCAAAGATCCTAGCTTTCCAATCATCTTGATCAGAGGCATTACATTTCGCCAAGTCGCGACGTGCAGCTCCCACCCTTGTGTTCCCTTTCCAGTAAGCGTAAGGCTCTCTATCCTTCCACTTGATTCTTGCGTTGCCTTCGTGAATCTCCTGCTTCAGCACTTCCCATGGCTTGATATTCAGCTCTGGCCTGCAAAGTCCAGAGATGGAATAAATCACCTTTTGCCAATATTGAGGCTAAATTAGAGGAAACATCAAAAAATGAAGAAACAAAAAACAATTACCAACCCCAGAAGGACCAATCAGGGAAAACAATGTCATAACTAGATTCATCTCCAGAGTAGTGGAACAATGGTGGAGGCATGGAAGCTTCTAGACCTCCATAGTCGCGTTTCTTGATCACTGGCCTGTCCCCACACTCTAGCATTAGGTCCAAATCTGGCAGCCTGCCCGGGTAGAGCCTAAGAAGCTGCAAAATCCCCCATATGGTCACAATATCTCTGGTTTGGAAGACTTTCTTGTACCTCAACGTATATAGTCTTCCGTTCACTACAACGATCCTAATATGCGCGACTTTCTTAGCCTCTTCGACCATCTTTTTTGAGATCCCGGTTTCCTTCCAAGGCCTTAGATCTTCATGGATCCACTTGAAGTAGTCTGGACATGCCAAAGCTGATGAACTCTCTACATTATCATTTTTTACAGGTGATGGAATGTTTGAGCAATTGAGATAGCAATCAAATTCTTCTGAATATATATAGGATGAATCTTGGAAACCGAATTTCTTCTGCAGTGATCCTGTGATGATTGACTGGAAAAGGGCCAAAACCTAAGTGTGGCTAATGATAATGATCAAATTACAATAATCACATGAAAAAAAGAACTCACGATGTCAAGCCATTGAGTGATCAGGCCAATGACGATGAGGATTGCAAGGAAGAATACAGCAGTGGATTGAGCCCTCCTAGGCTGTTGTTGCCTGTCTAACATATTCTTGATCATCCAGACAAAACAAAGGTTTGTTTTGATCAATATTTGATCTTTAACACATCAGATTAGATGTGTTTGTGTGCAACAACTGGTTTAGTAGAGTCTTTGACTTGTTCCTCACCTAAAACGCACACTGTGAGAATAATTGTATAATTAACCAGAAGTGGCTGTCGTTAGTGTTTATACCAATTCTAATCAAATTAGTGGCTGTGGTTTGGTGTGTTAATTGTAAGTTCTAATTAAAGAAACAAGTGAAACTTTGCTGATTCAATTTTTTCAAGTGGTTTGTATTTATTTATTCTATTCTATATTTGTTCAATTCAAATGCACCACGTTTTTCACGCATGATATTTTTTTGATATGGACTTGGAAATATATTTAGGATTCAAACTCGTGTCTTCTTCACCTCTGTTGAATCATTTTCATCAACATCAATGTCTGAATCATGGCACCCTCATTTACAAAATCCTAAAAATTATGCTCTTATTCAACATAACTTTAAAAGAGAATAAGACAATAAAAAAAAGACTGCAACTTCTACCTTAAAACAGTATGTGACAAAGTTATAAAAGTCACTGAAAACAGTTTGCTTATAATCGCTGCTTCTTCCTCTTCTGTCTGCCCCAATACTCATTCTCCCACGCCTCCACTTGTTTAGTCCTCTTGATCTTCCCTTCATTGAAGGCTAGGATTTCTTGAGGATTGTAAGGCGGTTGCATCGTGCACGGATCGGACTCACTAGGCCCCTTCTCCAAGGATTCCTCCATGAACTTCCGCCAGATCCCTCGAGCAGCGCAGGCCACTGACTCCGGGCACAGCTCAACTGCACCAGCAGGAACAGAGGGGTTGTACTTCATCAGCTTCCCGTACTCGTTGAGAAGATGGAACATATAGTCGTAGACGTACTCCATCTTTAGATCCTCGTGGATGAAGCGGCTCCCGGCTTCACCAATGGACTTGGCCTAACAATCAAGATTGTGAACTCGTTTAGCTAGGACACTTATTGAGGTTTATACAAGAAGGACAGGGGTTTACAATTTTCGTATGGTTGTTTCCCCATTCGACTGCGAATTTGAGAGACCTGCATTTGTCATCATCCCTCACGGGCCAGTAGTGGTGCTGAGGAACCATGCCTCTTATGAAGAAATCATGCCAACGCAGCGTATTGAGCAAGACGGGGGAGTCGCAGGCGAAGATGTACTTCTCGCTCACCGACCAGGCCCACCCTTCTATGTAGATTTTGTACCTAAATTTGAACAACTTTTTTCTTTTGAGGATTTTGCATAGCAATAGAATCTTGTTAGAGATAAGTATATACTACAATTTGTCACCTGTGAGTGCATTGGTTTCCAAGATTAGATTGCTTGTATCCTTGTTGGGACTCTGCAATCCAGTCCTGAAATGCAAGCAAGCAACAATAAGAACAATGGTAGTTGAGGTTGAGGGATTATGATATCAGATGATTGCATGCCTGAACATAAAGACGAGCGTTCCAGTCAGTTTGAGGGGTGGCATTGCACTTCATAAGGTCAGCCCTCCATGGGCACACATCGGGGTTTCCCTTCCAATACGCATACGGCTCTCTGTCCTCCCATTTTGCCTTCTTGTTTCCTTCTTTTATATCCTTCAACACACTTCTCCATGGCTTTATGTTCGTCTCCGCCCTACACCAACCATTCCTTATGATCAAAAAAAAAGAAATCACATTGGATTGGATTTAAAAACAAACATTACCATCCCCAGAACGACCAGTCAGGGAAGACGATATCCAAGCTGCGCCAATCCGAACAGTAGCGGAACAACGGGGGCGGGGCAGACTCCGGCAGCCCGAAGCGCTCGGCCTCCACTACGGGGCGATCATCGCAGTCGAACATTAGCTCCAGGTCCGGCAATCTCCCCGGATAGGTCTGGGCGAGCTGCGCGATCCCCCACACCGTGAACAGAGCCCGCGTCTGAATGGACTGCCGGAAATTCTCCACGTAGACTTTCCCGTCGAGGATGGTGAGGCGGAAATGTGCCGTCTCCCGCGCTTTCTCCACCATCTCTTTCGTGACTCCGGTCTGTCTCCAGTGGCGGAGGTCCTCGTGGATCCATCGGAAATAGTCCGGGCAGGTCGGAGGCGGATTTGCAGACGGTTGGCGTCTGACCGGGTAGTATCTCGGGCAGGACTTGGTATAGTTCCACGCCGCGCAGTCCAGTCCATCGATGCTATTTTCGCGCGAGCTCCTTAGGTAAGAATAACTTACATAGTTTCCCTTCAAGATTTTGCTTATTCAAATCAATAACATCATTTCTAATTTTATAGTATCCTCTATTCCTTTATCTTACTAATTTTTTCTTTTTTAAAAAAGTTTTCTCCCATTAATATTTTAAATTATATTTTCTCTTCACTTAATACACACCCAAGAATTGATGTATTGTTGCTATTCAGATGGTGGCATATCTAAGTATATCGGTTTTCAGTTATACCAACATAAAACAGAAATGCGGAGAAGCTTTCAAAATTTATGCCTAGATAAACCGCAGAAAATCTCTTCACGGTTCACGCCTTATATTTAGGAAACCGTAATAAGTTAAATTGAACGATTCAATAGTTATAGTCGACAATGTGGACTAGTTCATTTAGGCTGCCAAATTATGAGGAGTTAGTAGTAGTAACTATTAATTAATGTTGACAATTTTTCATGTTAGTCTCGGTGCACACGTACAAGATCCTCGAATTAATACTTGAAATATTTCTTGATCTCCAAATTAAATGTTTTAATGAAGGGCTGCCGGTTGATTTACCCTAGTTGAATGGAATCGACCAATTTAATCTATCCCACTAACTTTTTATAGTAAAAAATCTAAAATAGCAATCCTTTTTTCAATATCGATATTGTTCACTCAATTTAAGTCCACTAATTCTTTGTGCCTGATTAAATTTAGTATGCGAAGAAAACAATCAGACACAATGTGATTGTCCCATTGAGATAAATTGTTTTTCCAGATTTTGTATGAACATAATGAGTTAAAGAAGAGGAAACAAAATTTATTCCGAAAAAAGTAAATCATTTAACAATCATGATATCATGTTCTTATTTCCCAATGCATTAATCTTATGAGGAAAACCAAAAATGATAAATTAAACACAACATATGCATTGATGAGAAGTTTGAAGGAGACTTACGAGGTCGACCTGGCCGGTGAAGACGAGAACAGCAACAATGAGGATGAAGAAGACGAAGAATGGGAGAAGTGAATATGATGAACAGAGTGCCTTGTTAAAGGATGCGCACGAGGGCGACCTCAGAGAATATCTCTTGAAAGCAGGCCTTAGCCAAAATATATTCATCAACTTCTCTTCATGCCCTTTCATGTTTTCCCTCAATGATTAGTGCTTAATCAAAACTCATCACTCAATATTCTACAATAGTGTGTGTGTGAGGAAAGAGAGAGAGAGAGAATTTGAAAGAGGTTTCTGCTCTAAATTCTAAAACAGAGGAAGGAATGTGAATAATTCTTTGCGGTCATTGTACAGAAAACAAGACTGATTTGTAGAATTATGTATGGGTTGAAAAATGAAAATGGAATAGTAATGAGAAGTAAATTTATCTTCCCTTTAGAGGGTAATTCATTGGTTGCTGGTGGACGTCAATTGACTCTCCTAAAATCATGCCTTGTAGATAGGCCGCCGAAGGAAAAATCGGTTATTTGTTAGATGTGATATCTATGTTATGGGCGCGACCTTAATAATCATAGTAACATTTAGTACTATAGATTTTTACTGCTATTAAACAAATAGTAGCCTATCAATTGATTCAAAAAACACTATTTTATAAATTGGGAAAACTCGAAAGGCACCACTAAATTGAGCAAAGTAGGATTTATAACTAGGTGTTTATCGTGAAGGATCATACATTTCTTGGTAGCATGGACAGCATGAAAATGCAATTATGTGGAAGTGAAAAAGCGTGATACTGCGAATTAAACATGTGACTAAGCCCACAATTTCTTCACCTCAAAACACATGCAAACTCATGCTATAGAAAACAATCAAGAAGAATGGATTACCTGGAAATGTGACACTAACACATGATGGCCATTTCCACACTCATTTTCCATCAACGACCTGCTGAACAAAGAGAAATTATAAAAAAAAAATTAGTAAGATGCAAGTTTAATTGTAGATATATACTATGATGCATGCATGTATAGTATATTATTAGAGAAATGATAGTTTAGTTGAAGCAATCTGGTCATGCAAAACCAGACAACTAGTAAGTATTAAGGTAAGGGACAACCAGACAAACATATATTAGTAGGAACATGGAGCATGCTCGAATCAGAAGCAGCTAGAAAGCCATAAATTCTCAGCATAAACTCCAAATATAATTTGAGTTGAAACACAGCATGTCAGAAAAGCTATTTGCACATAAGAATGCCGATCCTCGTCAAATATGAATTTCATTATTGGCGAAACGAAGCACGCAAGTAAGGAAATCGTTTTCCTTGACCATAGTATACTGCATAGCCACTTTAGTTACACAATAAGTTTGACTAAAGCACGATTTGCTGCAGGGAATTTACAGAGAAAAGGATAATAGGGTGCAGTTATAAAATGAATAAATAGAACATTATAAACAACATTGTCATTTACACCCTGTTTCTTGTTATAACGCCTCTAGCAAAGGGGACTTAAAGTTTTGGGGTTTAACCAGCCAGTTTCTAAAATGTGGGCTAGCTTTTAGGGTCTTTGATGCTGCCCTATATTCCTCGCACATTCCTTCAATAGAGAAAGCATGTGCTTCCTCAAACTCTTTAAACTCAAGAAGATGCATATGTTTTGAATATATCATAGGAATCAACTTCTAGATTATAATTCATACAGTATATCATTAGATCTTCTTGGAAACTACATCCAAGTTACACAAACTATATGGCTGGAACCATATAACATGATGCACTTGGTTGTCTAGTAAGGGAACTATACAGAAACATGCTAAAGACCCGATAACACATTTATGTACAGCACAGTGAGTAGGAATATGGAGCAGGGTCGAATCAGAAGAAGCTAATGTATTACCATACTTGACAACTTTCAGGCTTTAATCTTATGAGTAAAACTCATATAAGGGATTTTCTAATTAACTTCTAGCTCATAATAACCAATTAGTTAGAGATTAAACCAAGGGGGAAAATTCTTCATTCTTTTTACAGGTTCAGCTAGTATAATAGTGATTACCTACATGCTATTTGGATTAACATTTAGGCGGTCACATTACCTAGAAGAGATCGCCTGGCGATTAATTCAGCATGCGAATCGTTCATGACATCGCCGCCTCAACTCCACCGCGATCTCCCCGTGCCCAACGCCACCACTTGTAATCCTTCATATCAACGGAAGCATCAGTCAATTATAAAAAATAACTAATGGAAAATATCCAGAGTCGTTATCACCAAATTAAATTGGGAAATCATCAATTTAATGCGGAAAAATATGAATCCACTAACCTTGAGGAAGATTGGAGAGGAGAGAGGCGGCTAAAACGGTGACCTCGCGGCCTTGAGGCTCCCCTTTCTTGGCGACAAAATTGTACATCGACGTCACTGTTTCTGAAACGTTGTCTGCCCATGGCTTCTCCGCTATGTTATCCGATTCCGGCGATGACGTCATTGTCGCCGGTGACGCGTGAAAGTGGAACAATTTCTGAGCGGGAACATAAACTTTGTACGACGTCGTTTCAGTTGTGCTTAACCGCTAAACAAAGGCCGGCTGGCTGCTAAGTGGGTTATAAAATTGATCCAATTATGATATAGACCACACAGTAAGCCCAATTAGTGAAGCCCGATTAGTACGCCCAAATAGAATTGAAACATTTGATTTGTTCTCCTTTCACCTATAACACAATAATTCAAATTATTATTTTTATTTTTTTTGTGTTTTCCTTATGTTAGTTTCTATCTGTTTTTTTATGTTATATTTTCTGTTTCCATATTTTTATTGGTGTTTGGTAGACATATTAAGTTATCATAAGATAACTACGTCTGATGGGCTTTAAGATAAGAATTGAGATTAAATCTAAGATAATTTATTTAGCATTCTTGTTTGGTAGCAATGACAAAAATTAAGATCAAGAACTAATTTAACCCAAAAAAATTAATCTTCTCCCAAATCTGTCCCTAGCCATTTCATCGTTCATTTCTTCCCCATTTTCTCTTAAACCCAAATACATTATACTCCAACTCAACAAGCAACTTCATCAACATAATTGTCTTCTTCAGCTTCAACATCCGTCAACGGGAACGGAGAATCGGTGATCCGTAGCTGCCTCACCAGCGGGCTCGCCCCGAACCCGGGAAGCGCAGGCGACGCCACCGCGCTGCTGAATATCTCGACGGCGGCAGCCATCGCGTCTCTGTCAAACGCCGCGTGAGAGGTCTTGCGCTTGGTGAGGTGGAAGGGGAGGCGGAATCTGTGGTGGTGGTGGTGGAACATGAGATTATGTATGGCGGCTTTGCTGGCGATTTTGCTGCGCTTCATCATCACAGTCTGCACGGCGGCGAGCTTACGTTCTAATCCATCGAGGAGAGTTGATCGGCAGCGCCGTCGGAGAGAGCTTTCTCGGAAATTAGGGCTAGAAGAAATGGGGATTTTAGAATTGGGGTTTTTTTTTCATAAATTAGGGCTACAAATCGGATGAAAGAGGAGGGTATTTTAGTCATTTTATATTTTATCTGGATATGGATATGGATATGGATATGGGCCTGATAAATCAACACACCTGTTTTGGGCTGATAACATAGATAAGAAAATGAACTAATTTTTTCCGCGCCGTGACGGGCCTAGGTCTTAATCATGGGCCATATAAATAGTTTATCTTAACCTACCAAACAGTAGATTAATCAAGATAAAATAAGATAACTTATCTAATCAAGGTTTATCTAAGCTACCAAACACCCTTAGTATTTTCTTTCTGTTTTTCATAATGATAACTCCGTTTATAAAAATAGCTTCATGTTTTTATTTTGTTCGTTTACCAAAATTATAAAGTTATTCGTAACAAAACACAAGTATATTAAATATATAGGTCTCACTTTTATTCAAAACTTGATTCATTTTTTTCTTTTTTTTTTCATACTTTAACAATAATTGTTTGTAGGAGTAAGAGATAATTTGAAACTTCAAAAACCTTTGAACAGAAAAGAAAACAGTACGCCCGGCTCTTTAATTTCGGCGTAATAGTTGGACTTGGATCATCGGAACCACACATGGGATACTGATATAGCTAGGCCCCACTCAATCATCTTGAATTAACAAATTTCATAGAGAAATTAAAATAACGTGGAAAAGAATAGTGTATATCGACAAAATTAAGAGGGCCCCTACCGACAATAATTTATTCAATACGACCAAGAATTGCTGGCAGCAGAAAATCATTTACAAATATTTTCCAAAACTTGTGTATTCTCATATTAATAACGAGCATCGGATCCTCTATTTATAACTAATTTATTTTATTTGTCTCGTTAATAATGTTTTTTTTTTCATATTCCTTACGAAATTAGACCCATTGTCCTAGAGGGAACACTTGCCTCCCTCCTACTTTTTGGTTAAAGCATTTCTTTACATTTTTTACTTATACTTTTAATTGAATTCTAAGTAAGTTATCATTTAGTTTAGACATGCTCTTCTTAATTTCAGCGTTCAATTTTATCTTAGATGTTTAGTATTTTCTTTATGGGCAAATAAACATAATTTAAAGGTTGCATTATGGTGGATTCGAATCCGTGACTTTTACTCCAACATCAACCACTCTACCACTTGGGTCAGCAATTGTTGTAGTACAAATTTCTTTATTTGAGCGACATTTTTTTAAAAGGGATCAATAATGGTTCTCTATCTACCCTTGTGATGACTCGAACTCTCGACCTATTAGTTGGAGTGGAGGCGTCTTACCAACAGAAGTGTGCTTGGTTTGAGCGACAATTATTATCAAACCAGAGAACGAACCAATAAATATTTTACTGAACCTCTTATGGTTCTCTAGGAATTATACATCAGACCACTGAAACGTGGCTCATCGGACCACCAAGGCTCTTATGTCTCTCGGTTAATCCATTATCAGTAGTAGTGTTGTTTATGCACACACCCGATCAACACTCTAAGGGGGTATCTTCCCTCATATTGGATTTAGTATGAACCACGATTCCTTCTAGGTCTATTGAATTGATTTTGCTCTGGTTCGGGTGATTTAGGTTGTTCAATACAAGTATAATGTTTGATTATATTACTCGTCCATCCCACTCTAGGAGTCCTATTTGATCCCGGCACAAGTTTAAAGAAAAGAAAGTTTGAAGAAAAAAATAGTGAAATATGGGTCTGACTTTTATATATTAGTTTTATACTCCCTCCGTCCTAGATAATTTGAGACACTTTGACTCAGTACGAGTTTTAAGAAATGTAATGGAAAGTGAGTTGAAAAAGTTGGTGGGATGTGGGTCCTACTTTTAAAGTATTAGTTTTATAATAAAATGTGAGTAGAAATGAGTTAGTGGAATATGGGGTCCACTACAAAAAAATGGTAAAAGTGAAGTGGGACAAATTATGTGGGACGACCCGAAATGGGATACAGGGTCGAATTATCTGGGACGGGGGGAGTACTCAATAAAATGTGAGTTGAATGGGTAGTGGAATGTGGGGCATATTATCATTTCTTAAATATTCTAATTGAGACTTCTAAAATGGAACGGTATAAAATGGAAAGTCGGGATTGCTAAAGTGAGACGGAGTGAGTATGTTTTTATCAAAATAAGTTATTCATATCACACCCATAAATATAATTGCCGACGCCCTGAAACTAAACCCAAAAATCTTACTAGTACGTGGCTGTTGTGATGGGAAATTGGACATGTAGAGTATGTTTTTATCAAATTAACGTATTCATATCACAACCATAAAGATAATTGCCGACGTCCTAAAACTAGGTAAGAGTTCAACCAAAAAATCTCAATTGTTGGTACGTGGCTGCAGTGATGGAAGTTTGGACTTTAGTGAAAAAGAATTAATTCGTCAAAAATCAAAATATCGTGTCACGCACTTGAGTTGAAAGCTCAAGTCATGGGATTCTATTATTCATCAACATGTCACATTCGACAATAAATAATACTACAATCTTCTTTCGATCTCCAATTTTCTAAAGCATCAATGATCATAAATATTGGCCCAATTTATATTGTAAAATAAAACAATATGAATATTTGAGTGAAAACATATAGTCGAATGACAATGAAGTATTGCATATTGCACATGCCGCGTAGGGGTCTTTTTTGAAGAATCAAGTGAAAAATATAAACCAATGTGCATATTCTGTTAAATTTTTTCATTAATACTCTTACTGTATTCACGTTATTCTTATGCGTTAAAACTTAAAAGCAAACATTACTCTAACAATTTTGAATTATTTTTCGTTACAACACTAACAATTTTTTCAACATTTTGTCGTAAAATAATCTAATTGTGATGGCCCATATGGGACACGATGTTACGCTTATTTTGTATTCACTGTATTGTTTTTTTGGCTGAATTAGTGAATTTCCTATTAATTCGTTAAAAATAATAAATATAAAAAGGAAACAAAGGAATTAAGTCATTATATAAAAAAACAACTCACCTAAATTAAGATGCTAGAAGGATCTATTCTCTGGGGTCGTCCTGAACTGAAAGATGGCAGTGCCATTTGTTTAAATTTGGGTACATTGAAAGTAACCGTAGTTATCACTTATCACTTATCTGCGATGTTACGTGTTTTCTATCCTATCGGATTAGTTTAATTTAATGCAATCACACTATATAAATTGGGCAGGTGGTTAAACGCAATCTCTAATTAATGGAGACTATTCTTTAGATCTATATGTAGAATTGGATACCAATTTTAAGTTTCATTTCAAATCAAATCTACAGTTTTAAAACTCACATTTTCATTACATGCAATGTTATTATTATTAGTATTTTTTTTATTATAGTTATATATGGCAAAATGAATCGATTTAATTATTAATAACATATAGACTACATTTGTTTGCTGAGATAAATAGACTACAAAACTAGTACTCTGTTCTGTTCGATAGTATTAGAGTTATTTTGCCATCTTGGTATGTTGCATAGTAATGAAGTCATTTCTTTTTTTTTTAAGTAAAAGTCAACACATTTCTTTTTCACTTACTTTTTTCTCTCTTTAAATTTCTCATCTCTACTTTCTCATCTCTCATACTCTCTCCGTTGGCTTATAGTTGAGTCATTTTTTCATTTCGTGAAGTTTGCTCATAGTTGAGTCATTTTCATATATAGTACTCCCTCCGTCCCATAAAAGTTGAGTCGTATTCTTTTTTAGTCTATCCCAACAAAGTTGAGTCATTTCCTTTTCTAACAAAAGACAAAACATCTAATCACTCTTACTTTATTCAACTCTCTCTTATCTTTCTTACTTTTTTTCATTTCTCCTATTTATTTAATATAAATTCTTAATCTCCGTGCCCAAAAGTTTTATATCAACTTTTATGGGACGGAGGGAGTAACTTTTTTTCTCTCTTAATTTACTCTCTCTTACTTTATTATCTCTACATTATTCACTTTCTACTTTATTCTCTCTACCTTTTTCTCTCTCTTACTTTTTTATCTATTTATTTAACACACTCAACATTCATTTCTTAAACCCCGTGCCGAAAAGTTTCGCCTCAACTATGAGGGAACGGAGAGAGTAGTACTTTATTACTCCATCCGTCCACGAAAAATAGGGCACATTCAAAAAAGGAAAGTTGTCAACAACTTTTTCCTTCTCTCTTACTAATAATATGGACCCCACATTTCACTAACACAACTTCGCTCTTACTTTTTCCCCTGCTATCTTATTTTATTAATTCTAAATTAAAACTCGTGTTATTGACAAAGTGCCCTATTTGTTGTGGACTGAAAGAGTATTTTTTATTTAATACTATATTACTCACCTTTTCTTTAATCTCAACGCCGAAAAAGAAGGTATGTTGTTCATTTCTTTGTTTTGGGATATAACATCGCACCCACACAGACTTCATCCGCACCCTATATCTAGCCGATCGTAATTGTTTCAACGGTCCAGAAAAAGCGTTTTCCTACTACCATGAGGCACAGTGCAGAGTATCGCAACTCTTAGCATACGCAGTTTGCGTTGTCGTTTTAAATCCCCCACAAAATACAGTCATATATCATCGAATTCTCTTCAACGCCAACCGTTTCTACTTGTTTCTCTGTTATTGGAGAAGAATGGCTGCAGCGGCGGAGGAAGTCGTTCCAAAGAAAGCTGAAGCGGAGGAGGCACCACCAGCTGTGGCCGTGACGGAGAAGTCCAACGAGCCTGCTGTCCCGCCACCTCTCGACGACTCCAAAGCTCTTGCAAGTAAATCCTTTCTTCAATTCTCTCACTCTCACTTAAGCTACAGCTCATCTATTCAAGACTCTGTTGTGAACAAAGTCATTATCCCTGCTTTTGTTTCAATATTTTTGTTAAAGAAGATGCTAAAGATTGAATTTTGGTTGCTGGGAATTCATCACTTGTTGCTGTAATTGAGCTGAACTAATTCACACTAGCTATATTAATTACTGGCTAGCTACATTGAATAAATTGATCACTTCTTAGAATGATTCATCAACCTTTTTATTCAAATCTGCGATGAACTGGGATATTTTCTAATGTGTATGATACTTGTGACAATTCTTTTTCAATATGTTATTGAAGGTTTTCTATGTTAATATTGATGAAATGTTTATCTTGATAGTATATAGTAAACAGATTATCTGGTGATGATTAATTGGTTGCTTCTCCTTGCATATCAAGATTGAACAATACACACACATAATTACAAGTCATGGCTCATAAAAAACATTCGATGATGTCAAAACAAGAGCCATTAGCTCTGTAAGTTCTGATTGAAATTGAAGTGTGCGACTGTTTTTGTGTGCTGCAGAGATCCCTGAACCCGTTGTCAAGAGCAGCTCGAAAGGGTCCCTCGATAGAGGTGAGTTTCTTGCTCGAATTGATACTTCTATAGAAGGGTGATTCGGTTTAGATGCAGTAAAACTTGTGTTTAGTCTTAGAATTTGGATTTTGCTCTCTGTACTAGTAGCAGGAGTTGATTATATCAGAAAATGAAAATGAAAATGAAAATGAAATGTGGATAAGCAGATATGTTTTGTAGGGAATGGGATTGAAATTTGAAATGATTGGAGCAAATTAATTTATGAAGAAGTTGGACTGTCTGAATTTTGTAGATGTTGCTCTTGCAAAGCTCGAAGATGAGAAGAGGTTGTCATATATCAAGGCATGGGAAGAAAGTGAAAAAACCAAAGTCGAAAACAAGTAGGGCTTATCTACATCTCTTCTCTTTTCTCTTCTTCCAACATGTTCTTGTATGAATCCGGTTCATCCTTACCATGCTTTTCGCCTCAACGATGGCACGTTGAAGTTCATAGCAATTTCTCACTATAATCGAGAGTGGTAGTAATTCTTTCCTATGATGAGGCAGGGCACAGAAGAAGCTCTCAGACGTTGCATCGTGGGAGAACACAAAGAAGGCCGCCCTTGAGAGTGAGCTGAAGAGCATTGAGGTAATACCCACATTCTTAAACTGATGAAGCTTCATTATGATTACAAGTTATTTACAAAACCGAGCAATGAGACAAACCACATATACTTGTCAAAGGAAAAAATTGAGAAGAAGAAGGGAGAATACGCGGAGAAGATCAAGAACAAGGTGGGACTAGTACACAAGCAAGCAGAGGAGAAGAAGGCCATGGTTGAATCCAAACGCGGAGAGGAACTGCTCAAAACTGAGGAGACAGCTGAAAAACTCCGTGCAACGAAGCAAGCTCCACCAAAGGCTTGTGGATGCCTCGGAGGCTAAAACACTAGTGAATCTATCACCTATCTCCACCAACAAAATGGTTGAATATTGAAGCTTAGTTTTTAAATTTTTCTTATGTATAGATAGTGTCTTCTGTTGTGTGATTCTACTACTATGTTATGCCATATATTTGTATTGTAAACAAGAAGACAATGATCTTGAATAAATCCACTGCAAATTGTTCGAATCTTCCTACATTCTCCTATTACATCTGGCGTTTCACTATCACATGTATTGCAACACAAAATGTTAAAAAGTTGATGCAGGAAATGAAAGTGGGAATAGCTCAGATTTGTGCAACTTCTTCCATTGCAAAGCTACCAAAGTTTGCAGCTCAAAAACACACAAAACAGAGCTTCCAATTTTGTAACTAGACAAAGCCATGTTGAGGGGAGGAATGGAACAAACTATCAGTATTAAAATCTGGATACAAGTTGTAGCAATCAGCATCTCCCAAGAAGCTCATATCATTGTTGCATGGAAAATCCAGCAGCAGCTGCAGTGTAGATTCAGAGGAGTCTTCCACATCAGATTTGATCCTCTTGCAGTCCCTCGAACCGCTGTGTTTACTGCTTGGATCCTCCACCAACGGGCGTGCAACCTTGAGCTCGACTTCAGTGGTCGTGCCTGATATCGAGCAGCACTTGTTGGAAGCAGAGGAGGATGGGCTCGAGGATTGATTATTCTTGATCTTGAACTTCCGGAAGGTCTCTCCAACCTCGGAGTTCCAGAGGCGGAGGAAGTGGTCACCTCCCCCGTGCGACTCCCTGGAGAGACGGGCCTCGGCTTCAACCCTGGCCCCCTCCCACTGCGCCATGTGGCGCGTGGAAGGCAAGCCTCCCCCGTCCAACGACGGGGAGGGCTCGTGGGTCTGAGGGTCGATGCCCATGAGCATTAGCCGCTTCTTGAGATGCGTGTTCCATAGGTTCTTGATCTCGTTGTCTGTTCTGCCCGGGAGCTGGGAGGCGATGGCGGCCCATCTGAAGCCGTAGATTTTGAAACATTTATCAACAAGATCAAGGGTTGAGATTTGGTGAGATTGAGGTGTACCTGTTGCCGAGAATGGCGTGGAGCTGGATGACGAGCTTCTCGTCCTCGGGGGTGAAGGGCCCCCGTTTTATGTCTGGACGAAGGTAGTTCGTCCAGCGCAGCCGACAGCTCTTCCCGCAGCGGAGAAGACCTGTGCAATATAGCATATAGAGAGTTAAGTTGTGTTGAAGTTGAATGAGATCAAGTCATTCAGTAATTGAAAAGAGAAGAGGAAATAAACCTGCAAGCTTGGGGAGGGATCTCCAGCTGCCATGGCCATGCTTGTCAATGTACTCCACCAACTTGTCATCTTCCTCAGGAGTCCAAGGCCCCTTCTTCAGCCCCTTCTTCTCACAGCATGGCGCTCTCCCCATCACCACCAAACCACACACTCTAAACACAACCAAATGCACACAAAAACACACACAAGTGTCTCTCTCTCACTTTCTCTCAAGAAAAGGTGAGTGTGAAATGAAACAGAAAAGAAGGAGAGTGGAGTTTGAGAGATGAGAGCGCCGGAAACGGCATTGAATGCTTGGACTTAGGGTGGTATCATAGAAATGCAGCAGCAGATAGATACACATACACTATATCTGGAGAGACTTCTCTTCTTTGTTAATCTATAAATGGTGCAAGATTGTTCAACAACATGGACGAGGATATTGAATGATTGATTTCAATGGAATAAAGCAATTCTTTTTATTTATTGCTCTGTCTTGACCTCCCTTCATTTATTTCTGACACCACTACTATTTCATTTCATACACATTATTATATATATGTGCATAGACTTAGACAGAGCCTTCACACATAGAAATATGGATATATATGTGGCGGATCAATCAAGTCAGTAGCATAACATGAGTAGTAACACTAATTAATTACATACATAGAACTGAGATGGTGTATGTATGATCATCACACTTATTTATATTTAATCTTTTAATGCCCACAACAATAAATGGAGAAACAATGATTTAGGTGTGCTACTATAACAAGGAAAAAGTTAAAGGAAATGATACTATTAGACTTTTGGCGTTGAATGTTTGGTATATACTATAGTAAAATAAGTGGAAATTGAACTTTGAAGATTTGTGGCAACAGTTGCTACTGTTTTTCCAGTGTGTGTGTGTGTGTAGAGAGAGCATGCCATGAGGTGAGGAGTAAATGCAAGATAACACAGGAAATGGGATGAGAGAGAGAGAGCAGTGAAGAGCAAAGCATTTAATAGGGTTTTCTTCAATGGTGAAAGGACATACTTTGCATTGAATGAAAAATCCCATTCTCTCTCTCATTCCACCAAGCACATGACTGCACATTTTGAAGAGAGAGTAAGCATTGATGGGTGGGACAGAGATTCATGCAGGAGGACAGGGGTTACAAGCTGTGGGAAAAATATCAATTAAGAGGGATCCATATTTTCTTGTGAAACCTCATAAATTATCAAAAAAATCTTGTCTGGCTCAGAGCCTCAATTTCAAGTTTGAAACTTTGAAACTCTATTGCAATTACTGATTTTGCAACATTTGCTTGTTATGGACTGGATGGAGAAACTAGAAAGGAAGAAGAAAAATAAGCATTGAAGAAATGGAGATAGATATTGTTGAAAGAATAAAGATTTAGACAAGATTGTCGTGTCTTGGAATATGTGAGGTCGATTCTATTCACGCACATGCATGTTTTCTGCCATGTATATTACTCTATCCTATTCCGTGCAAATACTGCCTCCGCTCAAAATCATGAAAACAGAAATTTCTATTTTTCCATCAAATTAAATGATCCTAGAATTAATTGCTACTATTGTTTTTTAATTTCGAATACATTCAATTAAATTTTCTTGAAACAAATTAAGGGAAAATGGGTGTGTTTATGTGGAACTTAACAGAGTATTCAGCATATGGAGTTACTATATACTACTTGCGTTATAAGAGCATCCGCAATGGTTAATAGGCCAGCCATAGGCCAGCCATTCTCTCCCCTGCCACGTCAGCAACACTCAAAAAACCACCTGCCACATCAGATTTAGGCCAGCCATAGCCAGCCGCAATAAAAATAATTCAAAATACACTACATTTACGGAATTAAAATACGGAATTAAATTTACGACACATATACGGGAAAATTCATTAAATGCATTTAAAAAAGTTACATAGATTAAAAAAAAATTTACAAAAATAATAAAGAAAAAAAACTATCGCCGAGTCCTCCGTGCCCACAACTCTTCAATTATATCCTTTTGGAGTTGAATATGAGCTTCAACTTGGCGCATGTTGGCAAATTCCTTGAGGCGGCCGGCTTCATCGAGAGGTACCCCTGGCGTACACTAGGGGTGGCCGTTCCGTGGCTTGGACCGGCTTCATCGTCACCGACCCAACTAGTCGGTTGTACGCTTTCGTCTTCGACAATCATGTTGTGCATGATAATGCGGGCGTACATTATTTCGGAAACGCATCCGACATCCCACAAACGCGTGGGACCCTTAATTGCCGCCCATCGAGACCGGAGCACACCAAATGCGCGCTCCACGTCCTTGCGCGCCGACTCCTGTCGTTGCGCAAAGTAGGCCTTCTTCTTTCATCGCTTGTTTGTCGGATCGTCTTCACAAAGACCGGCCACCGAGGGTATATCCCATCCGCCAAGTAGTAGCCCATATCATGCCGGTTGCCGTTGGCAACAAAAGAGACGGCTGGACCGACGCCCTGGCACTTCTCGTTGAAGAGGGGAGACGAGTTCAGGACGTTGAGGTCGTGATGCTCTAATAAAATTAATTTCCAATCCATAATGTAGAATTTTCAATATTGTATATATACTAAGATTATCAACATAAAGACATGACTTTAAATATCAACATAAAGACATAACTTAAAATAGAACATGTTAATTTAAATATCAATTATCAACAGTCTTATGTTGAGGGTAGTGATAAAATACAAACTCGTATATTGTACAAACTCCAAACTTTTCAATATAGTATCAACATAATGCCAACACTGTGTAAAATTTCAAGATTTTGATGTCAACACAATTTCACAACATCAACCGTTGACATTGTGTTGACATTTTTTGTTGCTATTATTTCATCATCTGTTGCTATTTTCTAACAGTCCAAATTATAGTTTGAAGTTTGTACAATATCTTGAGTTTGCATTTGATCACATTACCTTGTGTTAATATATCTTATATTTTCTTGTTTGATAATATAGACATACAAAACTGAAAATATACTGTGTTCCGAGCATTTGATCACATCCATATTAACGATAAAGTACGATAAAGTATAAATGAGTGAACTACAAATTTAGGACTTATACTTTTTCTCATGTATATTTGTTATACTTTCAAATATCATTTCCGGCCTATATACTATACTTAATGCATGTTTCAAGTTCCTATTGATTTTTTCTCATTATTTTTTGACTAAAGCACCCTTAAATAGGTAAAGGCAATATTTGTACATTGAATATGCAATACAAATTGAATTTATCTCGACTAATTCTAATTTGCGTGCCTTAGAATGTTTGATATCAAGTAATGGTGCTTAAGCCGACTATCTAGTTCTTGTGGATACGATAATTTCACTTGCAGTAGTTTCTTGAGCTAAAAATAGTTTGAGTCACTAGTTTAACATGTTTTAAAGATGAATTAATTATCAATCGAATATAACACGACTTTCAATCTTTCATCTTCTCATATATGTATACGTCAGTTTTTTGAATACTTTTTTTTATCGTTATTGGTTTGTTTGGTTATGTTCTTTATTATTTCTATATGATTATTTTTTTTTATAATAAAGGTTCAATATGTATATTGTATTTTTAACTATCTCATTTAGTTACAAGTCATTTAAATAATTTAATTTTGAATTTTTAATACTAAAAAATTATCAAATCTCAATCAAAATTAAATTTAGCTAAGTCATTTTGATAATTAAGTTTATAATTTTATTTTTGATAAATATATTTAATATTTTTATAACTAAGAAACTTCCCTGTAAATCAAAAGATCATATGAATCCGAAATACAGCCCGCCAAAACTCATGATTGAGCAAAGGTCGCTAACCTGAGTTAGTTGACGTGGCGAGACCTAATTCGGTAACCACCCTCCCCGTCCTCTCCCGCATACTCATCAATCCGTCTCCGGTGCTGAGCTCCAACGCAAGCGTCAGATTTTGGTCGTAACATTTCAATAACAATATTGTTTACCAACTTTTATTTGTTTCAATTATTTTCAAATTCCCGAATTTGGTCATCTTCCCCTCCCCCAAATAGCTTTAGATCTTTTCTCCTTCTCTCCTGTCAATATTTGATTCCAAAATGTGAGATTTTTCTTGCACTGTTATGGATTTGAAAATCCTTGTTGGTAAAGTGCATATCAATTTGATCAATGTATTAGTTTCTTTATTCGAATTTGACTACTTATCTCATAGTGCTGCATGCTCTACATAATTCACAAGTTGCTGAAATAATTAGGACGTTTCTAGGAATGGTTTTATTTTGTTTACTCACCTCACCATCACATCAGTGAACCTGGAATTTCAGTTTTCAGTCACCTTGTTTCCTAGATTAGCAAGCTCTGTTTTATTATATGTTCATTACATATATTAGGACATGTATATGATTTATAAAATGCTTATTTTCACAGATGAAACATTTGAGATACGGATTTGGTAGAAATATGAATTATAATTCATATTCTTGTTTTGAAATTTATGTACGGAGTATGTTTTTTTATTTTTTTAATTTCTCTATGTCAGTGAGTGTTTTCTAAATCCTTTTGAGTGGCAGAGAAATAACTCAGCAAGGATAGCTTAAACATGGTTTGCTGCTTCTCAATAACTCGGCTTAGTTAGCTGCTCTTATTAATTCATCCGGCTTGGCATAATGTCAACTTGTCACCAGTGATGATAGCCCAACCGCAGCAGCAGGGTTTTGTTTCAAAAGATCTATCAAACATCTCAGAGCAGGCTCAGAGTTTTGATTTGATTGTTGCTCTGTGACTGCTCCCTTATTTCTATTTTTAATAAAGACTTCTTTTGGTTTTGGTGTTCTAGATTAGACTCCAGATAAATGTTTGTTACCTCTACCGTCAAATATTTCCATTGTATTGTTTTGAATATGCTCCTCTATCTTTTGGACCTGTATGTGATCACTCTTTACAAGTGTTTATTTGGACTGGTTATGTCATGATCTCCATAAACATGAGTCTAATTTCATTCTGATATTATTTTGTTATGGCAGGTTTCGAGGGTTTTTATGGGAAGCTGCTAGAATAGGTAGAATCTTACAAATGCTAACTTGTAATGCTAATTGTATAGGACTTGGTTATTTAGGGTGGAATAAGATATTTTGAAAATCATTTATCTGCGAATATATCTTCTGGAACAAGTCTTCCCAATATAAAAAGCACCGGGATTCAACAAGTTTTAAATCACAAATTTTTTTTCGTAAAAACCCAAGACCATGGATCTTTTGAGAATATTGCTTTATGAGGAATGTGACCATCTTTATGAGGACATATCTCATGTGAAGTGTGAAACTAATATGATAATCGATTAATTTTTTAAATATAAGGATCTTGTGGTTCCCTGTTCTATCATACTCTGTTGAACTAGATATTCTGTCATAACTTGAGATTTTAGTGATGCTTGTCAAATGTACTTGTAACTTGTGCTCCAACTTAGTGACAATTGACCTGCTTACAGGTGAGAGGCTCAGTCCTTGGGTGGCCGTGGGGAGCTTTGCAAGGGGGGTTTCAATAATTTTCTTCTGAACAGACATCTCAGTGTGTTAGACGTAAGCTTCATTATTACTGATTCTATCATGTAGCTGAGTGATTTGATATTCACTTTTGAGCCAATGGTTATTGATGGTGGTTTTTCTACTACTATGAGTTGAATCATGGCCGCTTAGTTGTATGATAACTATATGGAAGATGTTCGTACTTTTTCTGGTGTTTCTTTTAAAACCCAACTTTTCTAAGGTGTAGATGCTTTTTTATTAGAAGTCCACTTAGAAAAACAGTATCCAGCATGATGCACATTGTTTTGGGGGGAACATAATCGCGCTAGTTCAATGCTACAGCCTGAGTAGCATTGGTGTATATGGGCTTGGTGTTTTCACATTCTTGTCTAAGTTAATTTGTTAAGCATCAGCATAATCTTCATCCTCCTCTAATTCATAGGGCTTGCTGCCTAAGAAAGTGTACTAGTATTCGTATAATAGTACCCTGTGTTATGAGAACACTTACAGTCCCATTTTCTGGTTAGGAAAATGAGCCCCCGGGCAAGGGTGGACACTGTACAAGTTGATATATTTGGTTTGGTTCTAATATCTCCTTTACATTTTCTATAAAAGAATGAACACTCTATATTTGCAAGTATTCAAGGCTCAATACTCAATAGCAAATGTAAAATCAGCAGCTGTTTTAAAAGATTTATCTAACTGATATCAGTGCAGTAGGTAGTTTGAACGGACAGGCACACAATTAACAACATAAATAGTGATCTTATGCTTGAACCTTCTGAATACTAGGTTCCTCTCCTCTCCCCAGTGGACAACTGCAAGGACTATCTTCTTCATCGGCCCTTTCCCATTGTTTCTTTGTGCAACTTTTTCAGGTTCTTCTTTGCCGCGTTCAATTGCCGCTTCAGCGCTTTCTTCGACTTCAGATTGTGTACCCCAGCGAAGTGGATAACTCCTCAGGAACACCCTTCTCGTGTTGTAGTCTTCGTCCCTGAAACTTTTTGCTCTCAGTCCATCTTCTTCCATGCTGTTGATATCTTATTTTTACTTGCTCCTAGTACCAGCCTCCGATGCGTGAGTGAGTATGTGTTGTATTTATTCTGGGGTAGGGTCAAAAGATTACAAAATACGTATAGCAATCCCTTTCGAGATCCTATTGTGTTTTTATTTGTATACTGCATTTGTCGTTTCTTTTCTGCGCAGCAGAATCGATTTCAGGTGTGAATATTTTAGAAGGAGTATTTGCTTTGTGGCAGCGCATGACAGGCAAAGATGGTGCATTCTATACTGCTGCACTTCCTAGGTGATATATTAATCTTTGATGAGAGCCATTTCATGATTGTGCTTTTTTTGGAATCTCTGGGTCTGCCAATTTATTGATCTTGTTAGCTGTAAGTATTTTTTTATTATTTTCAAGGATATACCTCCTTTTCCTCTTTTTTATAATAAACCCTTGTGGCATTTTTCCTTCGTTATTGTCTTTCTTTATTGTTTTTTCTTCTATGTTTGCTAGTGTGTTTGACGTAGAAGGTGTTCAATGAATTTGGAACTATCACACTTGAGTGGCCGGAATTCTATTTTGGAAGCTTTTTACCATTGGCCTTTCGGATACTTTTTTAAAGTGTGAGAGACGTATAAACCTCACGTGTCTGGCTTATAGTATGAAAATGTATGTCTCTTATGCGTCTCTTCTATTGGACTCAATTCAAGTAAAAGACACATGAATCTCATAAATAGTTGTGAATGACGCATGAGGCTGATGCATTGTTCACATGTGTTTCATTAAAGTGAAAGACGCATGAGCTTCATGTGTCTCTCACAAACTTGGCTTTTGAAAAAGAGCTTCTCAAATCGGGAAGCTCAATGATAGATCTCTCCTGAATTAGAATTTTGCTAGTGTTAAAGATTATTCAAGAACTCAATTATCCAATTCGGGGAAAAAAACTCAATTATCTATAAGATTTTAAGTAAGGGCCGAACTAGACATATATTTTGATTGAATAAATAGACAAAATATGTGGCAGGATCATTTGGAAATTCAAGATGTAAAAAGATGTCCCTCTCAACGTGGCCTGCCCAACTTTACATGGTTGGTTACATTGATATTAGTGTCGTCAATGGCAGGTTGATTTGTCTTTGGGCAACCTCGATCTTCTTATAAGCAAATTATGAAATCTTGTTACAATTTTTTAATCAACGTTTCAAATACTAGTTCTAATTAAATGTAGTAATATTCCAAGATTAAAGAACATAATATACGTTTCTTTATAGAGCGACGGACGGGGCTCGAATCAATTGAAACTTTATTATGTACTGTAGTTCTTATACTACTACGCTACAGTCTACGTATGTATTGACTGCTTTATGCTATGGAGTACGGACCAAAGAAAGAATGCTAAGAAAATATATTTTGCGATCATCAAGGTAAGTAGGGTTTATATTTTACTACAAGCCTACTTCTAAGACGGTTGAGGAGGGTCAACCGCCACCTCATTATACATTTTAAAAAAATATTGATTGCAAGGATCAGTCTCTCTTCTTGATCTCGATCGGTTTGGATACAACCTCTAACTGCTTGGTTGGTCAACTTATTTAATGATTCAGCCAATGAGATTGTGCCAAATAGCACATTCTCATTGTTTGATAGTTTTCTTTTATAAAATTTATATATTTCAAATATAATACTATTAAAAATTTAAAAAATTATATCAAAATTCACAACTTTTCGTCCTTTAGGAATAGAGACTACATTTGCTATAGTTTTGCACAAAAAAAATTCACTTTTCTTCTTATATAATCCTTCTTTGGTAAAATAAAAATCTCATATTTTATCCTCTATAAATATTGTAATTTATGTTTTCTATTTGTTTGTTGTTATAATTTTTAGTTTGTCATTTATTGTTTTTTTTAATTATTGTGCAGTAATAAATATTTCATGTATAAAAATATTATTAAAAAATACTAATATAAAATAATATATAATGATGTGGTTGGGTGGTCATTAATAAACTATTAAAAAGAGTAGGCTTGAGTTGAATGAATATTGATGATATGGAAGATAATGTGGAGGACATAGAAATTAATTAAATATTAAAAAAGTGGATGATTGGGTTGGGTTGGATTGAGTTGGGTTGGGTGGTTGCCGTTAAACATGGTCTAATTGCAAATCAAACCGATAACTATTTTACAAGCCTCGTAAACTTTTTAGTAGCAATGTATTTAGATTAACGGAAATGCTTTATTAAGTTGTTATGAATCAAGATCAACTGAAGATGATGGGAATTTTTTTTAGGGTAGTGATTTAGAGACATAATGTCTCCAAGCCATAAGGGTATTATGTCACTTTGCCATAATCTAAATTATTATATGGACTATTATACCCTTATTTTAAATTAAATAATAATTA
>NC_062966.1:11328971-11416316 GCF_023119035.1 Salvia hispanica
GCTGGTTTTTCGACTGTGGGGTAGGAGTGGTGGTGCTAGACATTGGAGACTTCGGAGACATAATGTGTTTGGCTGTTGTGTGGAAAAATGAAATGTCAAAGTGTCATATATATAGTAGTTAAAAGTTTTAAAATAAGGAAAATTAATTTAACTTTACTCAAATTTACGCGCTATTACCGTAAAGATTGATAAAGGTCTATGATTTTATTCACCATTTTTCGGATGGTAAGATTTATAAAGATATGAAAATTTTCGGATGGTAAGATTTATAAAGATGTGAACTTTTCAAATAAATGCACTAATTTTGCAATAATTTAGAAAGATACTCCATATCATAAATTATTTCTTAGTAGTATTAAAAAATTATTAAAATCATAAGTCATAAAAACAATAATATGTATATATATATACTTAATTTCTAAGTGTTATCGTCCAACGAAATAGTAATAGCATTAGCATCAAATTATTGTAGTATTATTTTTAAATAATTATTAAAATTATAAGTCATAAAAATGAATCACAAAAATTACTCAGATCAATTTTTTTTCTATAATAATGTTTAATTTAAAATTCTAAATTGTAAAATAGTACTCCAGTAGTATACATATGTTATATGGAGTACTTAATTTCTACTTGTATCATCTAATGAAAGGATAATAGTCATTTGCATCAAATTATTTTATTAGTAATTACTAAAATTCAAAATCATAAGTAAAAATTATTGCATGTACATATACACTTAATTTCTTAGTGTTATCGTTCAACGAAATAGTAATAGTTACTCAGATCAATTTTTTTTCTATAATAATGTTTAATTTAAAATTCTAAATTGTAAAATAGTACTCCAGTAGTATACATATGTTATATGGAGTACTTAATTTCTACTTGTATCATCTAATGAAAGGATAATAGTCATTTGCATCAAATTATTTTATTAGTAATTATTAAAATTCAAAGTCATAAAAACAACTACATGTGTATACATACTTAATTTCTTAGTGTTATTGTCTAACAAATACTAATAGTCATTCGCATCTAATTGTTTTATTAGTATTAAAAATTTATTAAAATTCTAAGTCATAAAAATGACTACATGCAAATACATACTTAATTTCTTAGTGTTATTGTCCAACGGAATAGTTATAGTCATTCGCATCAAATTATTTTATTAGTATTAAATAATGATTAATCTTCTAAGTCAAAAAAACGAATACATGCATTTATATACTTAATTTCTTAGTGTTATCGTCAAACAAAATAGTATAGTTATTCACATCAAATTATTTTTTTATTAAATAATATTTAAAATTCTAAATTGTAAAATACCGTACTTGTTATCATTCTAAATTATTTTTAGTGTTATTACCCAATTAAATAGTAGTATTTGTTCGCATCCAATTATTTTATTCTTAAATAATCGTTAAAGTTCTAAATCGTTAAAGTCAAATCTTAATTTTGATGCTCTAAGAACTCATGCAATTAAATTGATTTGTTACTTTTATAAATATAAATTCCAGATTCAATAATATTTTGTAAATATAAAATTAAGATTGACTATTAAATCAACTATAAGTTTAGAATTTTAAAAATATTGTATAGTATTATTTAAATAAAGGTTAATTCATTATATTAAATTATATTTAAATAAACTAATATTACGTGATTGAAGTCTATGTACACTTCCTAGACAAAAAATAAAGATAATTCAAAATTTAGCATTATTGGAGTAATTAAAATTTTGAAATTTCTGTACACTTCATAAATAAAAATTAAAATTAAAGTCAATATTTTTGTTTGAAGATTTGAGTATATATTTACTTAAATTAATTGTACTTTGAATTTGAATGCATATATTGACACGGTAGTTACTTAAAGCTCATCTAGTCCACATATTCAACACTATTCACAGAGGAAATTTTTACATTAAAATAATATTATATTATTAATTTTATTTAAAAAGAGCGTCTTGTCCTTCCTTCAAACAAGCAGCTATTTTTTTTTTCTGTAATTTCACCTCTGCAATTTTTTTATTCCAAAGTTCAGCCCCTTCTACCATTCTAATTCTGATGATTTACTCTTCAATAATATCAACTTGGGAAGGGCTAAAGAGTGTTTGCGAATTTTTTTCAAAAAATTGAAGTAGGAAAAAAACACAAAAAAAGTTCTTGGGAGGGGCTTAAGCCAGTGGCGGACGCAGAAATAAATTTTGGCAGGAGCTTCACTAAAAATGTTTCATACTCTCGTCATCCTCAAAAAATAGAAATTCTTTTGTTTTTGGTGTTCCATGAAAATAGAAACTTTCCATTTTAGGAAATTTCTTTCTCTCCAACGAGGTGAGATTCATTTTCCAATAACATATTTTTCTTCTTATCTCTCTTATTTTACCAATTTTGCTCTAAAATCAGAGACGGTCAACAATGGGACATTTATTCTTGAATGAATATAATATATTAACAAAAAGAATAATAAAATTATTGTATTTGTTTTGCTAAAATAATAAATATCTAATACATAAAAATGCGTAATTATCTAATATAGTTGTGAAGGATAATTTTCATGTAAATACATTAACTTTAAGTTTTACTTTTATTTTTTCCCTAAAACTTTAAAATTTGAATATAAATATATGAATTTTTGATTTTTCTCATTTTTTCCCTAGATCTAAAATTAAAACATAGGTGGCAAAGTAAAATATGTGCCAATCAAAACTATACACATATGGTTATATTAATTAAAAAATACTAATGAATTTGAAGTTGTGAACTATGACAAAAGAAAAGTAAAAAAGGCCTAACCCATTAAAAGTTATATACTAGTAAAAAAGCAAGTTTAATCTCGTTTGCAATTTTAGAAGTGTTAGTATAAGTAATAACGTTAAAATGTAGTTACAGTTTTCAATGTTTTCATAATTGTGTAAAGCAAAATCGTGCCACCGTTTTAGGGAATAGGAATTGACTTTTTCAACTATTATTATAATTATTATATTCATTTAAATTTAACACTTTTATTTATTTCTATCTTCTTCCTCGTCTCACTCTATGCTGCTGCCATTGTTCAAAGAAGTTTTCTCTGTAATTTTATTTTTCAGCCCCTCCTTCCCATTAAATCTCCTTCTCATTAAACCCCAAAGATATTAACTTGGGAAGGGCTAAAGCTAGTTTATAAGAATGTTGAAAATTTTTATAGTAGAATCTTATTAAAAAAAAGTTTGGGAGGGGCTTAAGCCCCTCACCCCCTCTACTCCATGTCTCCATTGAAATCCGAATTCAAAAGCTGCAAAATATGATAGAGATGGAAAAAAGAAAAGAATGAGATCTAGAGCATCAATTTTGTAAAGAGAAATGGTAGAGATGAGAGAGAAATAATGAAGTTAGAGTATGAGAAAGAAAGATGGGCGATGGAATGTGGAGGAGGGAGAAATCACAATCACAATATTTGCTTAAATCAAGCCTTCCATAAATATACATACAATTTCCCTAAATAATTAATTCTTAAATATAAATAAATATTTTATATGCATGAGGGTAGTATGGTATATGTATAAAACATAAATTTAAATAAAAATATAAAATGACTATTTTAGCCTCAATATGGCATTATGGCTTGGAGACATTATGTCTCTAAAACATTTTCCTTTTTTTTATTCATTTAGTACAATATTATAAATAGAATGCTATATATGACCCCAAAATAAAAGGATTTATAGCAGTCATTAGCCACCTAATGCTCTTGACAATCACTTCAATGTTCCTGGGCTTCAAGCTTTCACAATCTCTAGCTTTTTAGAGTTTTATGATACTTCAACTTTAATACTTAAGTTATGCCTAGTTAACAAAACAATAATCCATTCATTCTCTAATCAACAATATTATCACTGCCATCATATAAACAAAATGCACAACATAAATTCCATAATATCATACATAGGGGAGATCTTACATCGTGTACGACAAATTGCCTTATATAAAATAATTGTACTAGTATATTATTTGAATGCTTTGTATTTTGTAAAAATAATTAATGGTCATTAGTTAATTTTTAGATGCTCAAAACAGGCACATCCTCGTAGTTTTTTTTTTTTTTTTTGCATATGTGTGTGTATATATCAAGCAAGCCATGTAACTGTGAATTGTTAACATAACATAACTACCATGATCAAATAATAAAGAGAAAAAAATTAAAAAAATAATCTTCCCTCCAAAAAAATGTAGACCCTTATTCACGTATGTGTAATGGAACAAGCGAAAAAAACATGGCCCTATTTACCTCCAATTTAGGCGGATTTTCCATCAAATTTTTATGGCAGCATTGATGATCCTCCATTGTTTTCAAAAGACTGGGATATATATATATCCAACCACGTGTCAGTTTAATAATAGGATTAAATCATTGCCATTTTAGAGCATGAAAAAATTGTGGCAAATTTGCTGACACAAACAGAAGAAGAAGCAAATCGTGCATATTTATAAGTCAGACAAATAATTCGATTTCCCTTTTGGATTAGATCATTCTTGAAAAAAAAAGTGAGAGGAGGAAAATGGCATCATCGTTCACAGGAACTCTGGATAAATGCAGTGCTTGCGACAAGACTGTTTATTTCGTGGATTTGTTGTCTGCCGATGGGCAAACTTATCACAAATCCTGCTTCAAATGCAGCCACTGCAAAGGCACTCTTGTGGTATTTGAACATCTATACTTTATTTAACGTTAAATTTTGTTAGTAATTAATCTTTTATATATGTGCAGATGAGTAACTACTCTTCCATGGATGGAGTTCTCTACTGCAAGACACATTTTGAACAGCTTTTTAAGGAGTCCGGAAATTTCAGCAAGAATTTCCATTCTGGTGATCATTCAATTCTATATATGTATATAATGGATTTTGGTGCATATTTTTTTTTTTGTGGTGGCCATTGATAGTAATTCTTTTTCTTTTTTTTATGTTTGTAATGAATGTGTATACAGGAAAGCATGAGAGCAAGGATCTTGTAAGTACTTCAAATGTTTGATTTTCTTATGCACTTATCAAATCTATCAGAAAAAATAAGATTAAAAGAAAAATCATAGTTCTAATTTCAGTATTTGACATGTAGACAAGGGCACCGAGCAAAATGTCTAGTATGTTCTGTGGGACCCAAGAGAAATGCCCTGCATGCGGCAAAACTGTGTATCCACTCGAGAAGGTGATCTTAATTCCATTTCTAGCTAGGGCTTATTTCCCCTCTTTGGAAACCCTAATTTGATTTCATTGAAATGCAGATAGGGCTGGAGGGAGAGTCGTTCCACAAATCGTGCTTCAAGTGCGCGCACGGCGGGTGCGCGCTGACGCACTCGTCGTACGCTGCTCTGGACGGAATCCTCTACTGCAAGCACCACTTCCACCAGCTCTTCATGGAGAAGGGAAACTACCAGCACGTTATCGACGCTGGTAGGAAGAGCTCCGCCGAGAATGACGAAGAGCACCGCGCTGCCGCTGCTGCTGCCGCTGCTGCTGCCGACGCTGCTGCTGCCGAAAACGAGGAGGGAGGGGACGCTGCTGCGGAAGATGACGACGAGCCCAAGGCGGATCCGGACAACGAGGAGGGAGGGGACGATGAGTCTAAGGAGAAGCCAGAAGAAGACTAGTCCTATAATGAGACTCGTTTCATCACTCTTTTTGTTTTTTTCTTATACACCAAGATTTGCCTATTGTTTTTCGACATTTGGGTTTTCTAGTTATGTTGTTTGTGTCTTGTAATTCGAATTTTCCAATTTTTTGCAGGTATATAATTATGTATAGTAGTACTATGCTTTATTCATTAAGGTCCGATGAAGTTGGGCATGCTTAACCTTCCTATAGTAGTATTAGACTCGAAGCCCGTGTTTGAATTGAAGTTTATCTTTCATTTTGATAAGAACACAATCATTTTGTAGAAATGTTTTTCTTGGTTTTTCATTTCTATTTATGGTGTTTGAATTGATGGTATGTTATCTACGGTCCTTAATATCACATGTTTGTTTTGTTTTTTTAAAGCCACACTATAGTAGGATATTCCAAAACTATCCTCTGACTTTTTCTATATTTCTAAGGCCGAGGTCTATATTAGTAAATTCCATGTAATTTAATATTGATGCAGTGTTGCATATATTACTATCATTCAATTTTCCATGATAATAAAACACCATTTTTCAGCCTTAATTCAACGGGGCCTTATCCATTAAACGGGCCACACAGAAAAGTTAACCAACATATCAAACACTATATTGGGCCATTAAATGCACTTTAAATGTGTTTATCTACCAATTCAGAAACTAGGGCTTATTTATTATATAAATCACATATGGATTAAATTGTTTTTTGAGAAATAAGCACAATATAAAGGCATTATACATACGTTTATAACTTGCATATGTATGGATCCCACAATATTAAGATATCTCAAAGTAAATATAACTAACGCTGTGTTTTACACCAAAATAAGTTGCATGAAAAAACTAAGGATTTTGTTTGACCAAAATTTTGTTATTTAATCTTATATGCCATTCCATGGTTCCATCTTTGAAAGTGTATTGCTTACTGAATATTGAGTACTACTACTCTGCCACTTTCCAGTGTTATTTTGAGAGAAAAATAATTGGAACCAAGTCAACCAACCTATAAAAAATGTTGAAACCATCACCACCTACCAAGTGATATGTTTTTATATCATCACCGCCTACCAAATATTGATCTCAAGCAATACAATAATAAGTTGGTTCTAATAAGAGCGGTATGTAGTCTATATGCAAATTAATATCATCTCATTTATTCGTATACACGGAGTATGTAATTTACATACTATATTTTCCAAAACACTAGTATTATTGGAGTTCGTATTGCATTGAAACTGAATTAAATAATCTACCACTACCAGTATGTATAGGTTAGATGAAGACCCATCTTAGTTGCAAACCTACAAGCAAAAAAGGCCGGTGTTTTCGTTTTATTGTGTTTTCTTCCTCGAATGAATAATCTGAAACTGAATTAGAACGTTTAATTTCTTTTTATTTTGAATATAACTTCGTGAATGAATAAATTATTCAAGAAAAATGAGAAAAGGAACAATTCTGCCACCCTAGAATATACTTTTTAACAAGACATAATTGGAATTTTGGAATTACTTGAGAATCCACTCCGTTCACACAATCTCGCTTTCATAAAAATTGACTACAATACTTTGTATCACAAGATATTTTACCTTTATACGTGAAATAGACATTGGAAATGTTTTTCTCTCAACCCCAAATGTCTAAAAAATACGAAGCGGAGTATAAAATTAAATCTCTTTTTCGTTATTTGTTTGGAGAAGGAAATATAGTAGTACTATATCATTAATTCATAATGAATGCCAGTTGAACTGTTGCCCCAAAAGAAACATCAGAAGTCAAAACTTCAAGAGTGTAATTTATATTTAGAGAATGAGTAGATTTGGAAGTTGTAGTACTATATCATAATTTGTGGTTGTTGAGATATGTTTCATTGCATCGATAAAATGCAAGAGTCTTTACATGAATAGCAAAGGCCAATATTCAAGAAAATGTTGAATATCACGGGCTCCACGCCCAATATTTCTTTATTTATCCACCTATTGTAATATTTCAATAATAAACTTGTATTTCCAATTTTCCACTTTATTTTTGAGTAAAGCAAAGAAGGCGGACGGCAAATATATCTACCGTCAAACTGGCCCTCCTGCCGTTATCACTTCCGTCACTTTCTCTGCCTGCCTTAATATTTCCGCCTCCATTTTTCGCCATTTCCACGCACCAGTTTTCGCTCTCCTCCGCTCTCCACTGGTTAGCTTCTCACTACTCTCTCTCTCTCTCTCGGTTGCGTGTTCAGGACTCTGCCTTGTCAATTGTGGATTGTATGGAGATTGATGATTATGCTTTTTAATTAAATTAGCTCGGGAAAACGTACCTTTGATTTGATTGTTCATGCTTAATTTTTCGACATTTTTTTTGTTTCGATGCAAGTTCTGTGATGGTGTGAGGTCGATGAGAGATAAATGAGCTGTGCGGGCCGTACGACTGTGTTTGACTGGGATTGTAGTTATGATAATCAGCTAAATGCGTAGCATTTTGCACAATATTGTCGGGTATTTCCAGTATATTTAGAAAATGATCTGGTATTGATGCGTCGTATTTGAATTACACACAGAATGAACATGAAATGCTGTTTAGAAGAAATGCTTATGTTTCGTTTTGCATAGGATTTGCACCTTTTTTTTCAGATTGATCTGAAGCTATATTAGTTGCCAGAATTGTATAATAGAATTTGTTGATGAATTTGTTATTCCTGAAACAGGAGTGATGGATGCCGCTTGTAGTTTGTCTCGGTCAAATGTGCTATATGGAGGTGAAATCACTGGTTGCAGGGCCCCGGAAACATTGAATTTGGGGACTAGTTTGAAGTATAAGCGTATATGCCGTAACTTTTTTGGGGATTCAAGACTTTATGCGGGAACAAATTCACCAAAGAAGTTGAAGAAGAACTGCTCGCGCTATGTTATTTCAGCCAGTGGTCGAACTCTCAATGACGGCAGTTTCTGGCAGTGGCATAACAGTTCTAGTGGTTCTGCCTTATACAACTCTAGAAATCTTAATAGTATTTCAAAGCGTGTGATTCTGTCACGATGTCAGGGAAGTGAATCAGTAGCTTATCTAAATGGAAATGGCAGAGATGCGGAGGTCATTAAGACTGGCGAGGAAGAGGCCGGCCTTGAATCTATTGTGTCTGGGGACATTGGTGAGGAAGAAGGAGACGAGGCTCCTAGTTTGGATGAACTAAAGGAAGCGTTGTTGAAGGCACTGAAAGATTTAGATGTTGCACGATTAAGCAGTACAATGTTTGAGGAGAAAGCTCAGACATTGTCAGAAACTGCTATAGCACTTAAGGATGAAGCTAAAAATGCATGGGATGATGTCAATAGGGCCCTTGGTGACATTGAAGATGTCATAAACGAAGAGACTATTGTCAAAGAAGAAGTTCAGAAAGCAACATTGGCTCTTTCTTCAGCGGAGGCAAGACTCAATGTGGCTATTGACTCATTGAAGATTGCAAATGAAAGGAATGGATTTTCAAATGCTTCTAAAGAAAGTGATCCTGAGGACGATATTGAAAAGGATGATTCAAGTGATGATGAAGTACTCTTGGCTTCTCAGGAGGATGTAAAAAAATGTCAAGATCATCTAGAGAAGTGTGAGGATGAGCTCAGAAGGGTGCAAAGCAGAAAAGAGGAATTACAAAAGGAAGTAGACCGCTTGAATGTAGCCGCTGAGCAAGCACAGATTAAGGCTTCTAAAGCAGAAGAAGATGTGGCAAACATTATGCTTTTAGCGGAGCAAGCTGTAGCTAACGAACTTGAGGCTGCGCAACATGCTGATGAAGCTGAGGTTGCATTGCAGAGGGCAGAAAAAAAACTTGCCCTGTCTAGCATTGAGAATACGGAGTCTACTGCAGAGGGAATCAACAATTTAGAAGTATCTCAAGGAAGTAGTGCAGATGGTGTTGTTGAGGTTGCAGAGTTACATGGACAATCGGAGGAGTCAAGTTTGTCATATGAGAGTGACAAAGAGAATGGAAAGTTGACCGTGGAAGTCCTCAAGGACAGTGAAACAGATAAAGAGAAGTTAAAATCTATTCAAAGTAAGGTACAGGAGATGCAGAAAGAATCCACAAAGGAGATTTCTCCGTTAAGTGCTCCAAAAGCATTACTGAAGAAATCATCCCGATTCTTTTCTGCATCTTTTTTTTCTTCTACGGCAGATGAGGAAGAGTTCACACCAGGTTCCATTTTCCATGGCCTTGTGGAGTCTGCAAAGAAGCAATTGCCTAAGCTGGTTTTTGGATCATTACTTGTAGGAGCAGGGTAACGTTAACATTATACTGGACATTTCTAGTACCTTCTACCTCCGAAAAACAACTTGAATTGATGCTTTGAATTCACGAATGAATTTTAAAATATTTCACCCAATATGCAAGATTTGCTTATTCAGCTTTCCATGTGTAAGAGAAGATGCTAATATTTCCAATGCTGCTGAAATTGATTGCAGAGCTATGATTTATATCAATCGAGGTGAAAGGATTAAACAGTTATATCAACAGCCGGACATCATCACCACTGGGGTTGATGAAGTGTCAACTACTGCAAAGCCTCTGGTCCGAGAAATAAAGAAACTTCCAACTAAACTGAAGAAATTAATGGAGATGATTCCCCATCAAGAGGCATGATTCCAGTTCATACTACTTGGTCTAATTTGATATGAGCACATGTCAGTTTTCAACTAACCGATCTGTCATTTTTTCCTTTCCTTTGATTTACCAGATAAACGAGGAAGAAGCTTCCCTCTTTGACATGTTATGGCTACTACTTGCAAGTGTCATATTTGTGCCTCTTTTCCAGAAAATCCCTGGAGGTATGAGTAACAAGTGTTTCTTCTAACAGCACTTCCAGATTTCTTTGAAAAGTGAGCGGATCTTAGCAGCATTGAAGTACTTCTGACCTACTTGTAATCAATTGATTCCATCTTACACAAAACTTTGTTTTATTACAGCGTGTGGTTTCCTTGATAGTATCTTTTCTCTCTATTTGGGTTGCTCATATTGATTGGTAGCATATTATTCAGCCAGATCTTATAGTAGTTTTGATTTTATTTACATTGTTCTCTAAATAACCTACATATTTCTTTCAGAAAGATTTTATTTTGATTTTGTGTCATATTAGCATTTACTGATTATACTCTTCCCTGCTGGAAAATATAGGTAGTCCCGTTCTTGGATACTTGGCTGCTGGGATCTTAATTGGACCTTATGGTCTCTCTATTATTCGCAATGTACATGCAACTAAGGCCATTGCTGAGTTTGGGGTTGTCTTCTTGCTATTTAATATTGGCCTTGAGGTAGAGCTTTGTCTAATTTGGTCTGTGTTTGACAATTCACCTTCTAGTTATATGCTCATTTTGTTACATTCAAACTATTATTTTGTGACAGCTCTCTGTTGAAAGACTAAGCTCAATGAAGAAATATGTGTTTGGATTGGGCTCAGCTCAGGTGACCAAACTACATAATCCTATTTTATTTTTTATTTAGAGCATTGTCATGAGCATGGATGAAGCTTAAGATCTTTATACATGTTTCTAATTTTTGGTGAAATTTAGGTGCTGGTGACTGCTGTAGTTGTTGGCCTAATTGCTCATCATACCGCTGGTCTGGCTGGTCCTGCTGCAATTGTCATCGGGAATGGCCTTGCATTATCCTCAACTGCTGTTGTCCTTCAGGTGAACATTTTCAACAGTTAGTCAGAGACTTTGGGGTTTTTATATAAATCTTTCTCTTACTTCTGCATTCGATATTTACTTTCTCAGTTTGCTTAATTTTCCTTGTTCTTCTTTAAGTTCATAATCTCTGTGTGGTGTCTGTAGGTATTGCAAGAGCGTGGCGAGAGCACATCACGCCATGGACGAGCTACATTCTCCGTGTTACTTTTCCAGGTATCTGACTATCTGTTCTCACATTATTTGATAATATTCTATTCCATCCCCCTTCCTTCCAGGGATGTCAGTTTTGGGGTCATCTTTATTACTTTTAACTATATGCATTCCTTTTTCAAATATCTGTGTTTGTTACAGGATTTGGCAGTGGTGGTTTTGCTCATACTGATACCCCTTGTTTCACCTAGTTCGTCTAAAGGAGGGGTAATGATCTTGTATTTATTTTTTACTCAACAGACTGAAGGAAAATTTCTTGTGACATGATAACCTATCTCTTACCCTCCATATTTTCATATTCAGCCATATGATGCTAATTGAAATGGATTGTACCATGATAAATTGCTAAGTGGATCTCTGAATACTTCCATAATTACCAAGCACAAAGTTTCTGCAGCTTTGGTTGGCACTGTTTTATTCACCACTGTTTCAATGGTTTTCCAGATTGGTTTTCAAGCAATTGCTGAAGCGCTTGGATTGGCTGCCGTGAAGGCAGTTGTTGCCATCTCGGCCATTATTGCAGGTGGACGCTTGGTAAGAATTCAACTCTTTCATGCATTTATCTAGTCATCGCCATTCTTTCCTTTCTGTGGAGCCAACAAGAGTTTGTTGACAATTATTATCTTTGTTTAAGAGTAGAACACTCATGAATCAAGTAAATGCATTTTTGCAGTTGCTCTGTCCATTAAAAATTGTTTGGTGTTTTCTGCCTTTCGCAGCTGCTTCGCCCAATTTATAAGCAAATTGCTGAGAACAAAAATGCAGAAATATTTTCTGCATGTACTTTGCTTGTTATCTTAGGCACTAGTCTCCTTACTGCGAGGGTACGTAAATTCTTTTTATGGTGGTTATTTCTTGTTTTCATGTGCCTGGTAGTAGTTCTTTTGAGTCGTCACAATAATGCTGTTATTTCTCATTCTTGATCTTAAAACAGGCTGGCCTTTCCATGGCTTTAGGGGCATTTTTGGCTGGATTGCTTCTAGCCGAAACTGAATTCTCCTTGCAGGTCGAATCTGATATTGCTCCCTACCGCGGGCTTCTATTGGGACTTTTCTTCATGACGGTATGGTCATATATGAGTGGTGTTGTAAACCTGCAGTTATTGGATTGAAATTTTAAGCCTTTGCCATTTTCCCCATGAACCTTATATAAGATGATTCAAGATTGATACTTGGGCTGTGTATTCCTTGGCTTTACAATTTTCCATTCTCTTTAACTGCATCTTTCCAGCACATGATTTTGTTGATTGCTTTGTTCCTTCATAATGCTTTGGTTGTTCAGGATCAGATTGATTGGCAACTTTCTAGTGAGTTTTTTTAAAACTTTTTAGTTATGGTGTTTCACATGAAACATGTTATTATTCGCAGGTTGGAATGTCCATTGATCCAAAACTTCTAGCTTCAAATTTCCCAGTTATTACAGGAACACTCGCCCTTCTAATTGCTGGCAAGACCATCTTGGTTGCCCTTGTTGGAAAACTTTTTGGTGTTTCAATTATATCAGCAATAAGAGTTGGACTTCTACTTGCACCGGGTGGAGAATTTGCTTTTGTAGCTTTTGGTGAAGCTGTTAACCAGGTATAACTAACAAGTTATTCCTGTTTGCACCATTGGACTGCTTGCCCTTATTTGTTGCATGCCTCAAGTTCCTTGAAGCTATTGTGCATATAACGGCTCTAGATTTCTTACAAACAAAAAATACTGTCGACAGTTAATTCAGATGTGTAATGCTCGTGGTTTGAAAATGATGTTGCATTTCATGCAAGCTCAAGAACCAAAACTAAGTTGCTACTTTATGACTTAAAAGATACTCCATTTGAGGATATAGCTTTCTCCAGTTCCACAGAAAATGTATCCCCTTTATTTCACTGTCTATGACAGATGAGATTTTGTTGCCCACTGCCCTTATAATTTTGTTGACATGCATTTCTAATTTAAGGTGCTTATTGTTCACGTGTATGAGGTTCAAGTGATTGTTTCAAGCTATTATATTGCTCAAGATGATTAAATAGTGAACTTTTGAAGTACTATTCATGAATTTTCTTCTTTGCAGGGAATAATGTCCTCACAGATGTCGTCACTACTTTTTCTTGTGGTTGGAATTTCAATGGCATTGACTCCTTGGTTAGCTGCTGGAGGCCAATTGATAGCATCACGCTTTGAGCTGCATGATGTTCGAAATCTATTGCCTGATGAGAGTGAGGTTAGCTGGAAAAAAGATTTGATCTAACTAAATAATGTGTTTTCATGACCACAATATGCACTGTTTTCTCATCTTAGTTTCTAGTTCTCTGCTAAATAGTATTTGACCCTCAAGCTGATCCATTAAGATTAAAAACAAGTTCTGATACTCTTACCTATCATATTTCCTTCTGTTTCTTCTGACCTCCATTTCTAATATTAAAGTTGTGATCCAATTGTCTTCGTACTTGGATTTTTGGTTGGTACTTACCACTGAAAGGCTGATTTTTCTTATCAGGGGGTTCTGAAATTGTAATTTGGTAAAATAAACCAGCTTTTGTGTGACCATGTTCATCTTTTAGTCAGTTCATGTTCCTAAGGTATCTTCTATGAAAGGTTATAATATTGTTTCCTTGTGTTCTTCAGACGGATGATTTGCAAGATCATATAATCATATGTGGTTTTGGACGTGTTGGCCAGGTAACTATACAGTCTTGGGTCATGTTCCATAAAGTCCACTAACACCACTCTGGATATGTCAACATTAACGTAGTCACTATATCTTAAAGCTATTTATCTGATTTCCATTTTAATTTTACAGATTATTGCCCAGCTTCTCTCTGAACGATTAATTCCATTTGTTGCGCTTGATGTCAGGAGGTACGACTGCTTCCTACATTTTGGCATATTGTCATCATTTGGAAGACGTGACTTTTAGGAAATTTAAGCCTTATAAGGCTATATTTGATATGCATACTGTGTAAAGCATCTAAAGTTCTGTTGTGATTGATGTATAAAAGAAGACTGGCCAGCCAGATCTCTGGAAAGAGCAGTGAGCTCGAATAGGCTGGCATTCTGTTCAACCAGTAAGATGCTGATCTTTAATATTCATAATTTCAGTGATAGAGTTGCTGTTGGGCGTGCACTTGACCTTCCAGTATACTTTGGTGATGCTGGTAGTCGAGAGGTAAAAAAATCATCATGACCTGCATACGGTTTATTAAGACTCAAAGGCATTTGGTAGTTGGTACCCATTGTTTTTTTAACTGTCCAAGATCCGCTTATGGCTATCTAAACTTAAAAGTCATTTGGTACCTAATCTTTTATAACCTGGTACTCAGGTCCTCCACAAAGTGGGTGCTGAAAGAGCCTGTGCAGCAGCAATAACTTTGGATAGTCCTGGAGCTAATTACAGAACTGTTTGGGCTTTAAGCAAGTACTTTCCTAATGTCAAAACATTTGTCCGCGCTCATGATGTTGATCACGGCCTAAATCTAGAAAAAGCTGGTGCAACGGCGGTATGTTTCTACTGTTGCTTTTCCTAAATTTTATTGAGGTTTCTCCATAATAAAAGTAGCCCATGCTTTGAGTTATCGATAATATGGTTTATCATTCTTGTTACATATTGTCTTTGAATTTCCCAATTTGTATGGAAATTGTAACAGGTTGTCCCTGAGACTTTGGAACCGAGTTTGCAGTTAGCTGCGGCTGTTCTTTCACAAGTAAGTAGAATGGCTCATAAAATATGGTTACCCATGTTAAATGTTTGTAAGAGTTTTAAAGTAAAATTTGTTGAACTAAAATTCTCACTGAAAGTCTGCTGATTATTTTTCATTCCCACCCTAGTGAATTCTATACCTGCTCAACTAAGAGCAGAAGCTATAGTGGGTGCTGAAAGTTATTCTTGTGCATGGCAAGCTGAATACAACTTGCATTCAGTAAATTTCACATTAGTTTTCAGTGAGATGAGGTGGATAAAAGTTCCCCCCAGATGGCTAGAAAGAAAGTTGTTATTACCATGTAATAATGATCCCACATAGCTGCATAAACATCTATTGGAATCAATCAAGCTTCTAACCGATTGCTTTGTACATTTTCATTAGCTATTTGACTGTATTCATGCAAATGTTGTGTATTGTTTCAGGCTAAATTGCCTATGTCAGAGATAGTTACCACAATCAATGAGTTCAGATCGCGCCACCTCTCAGAGCTTACAGAGGTATGCAAATTCTAAACAAATATACTCCTATAAATTTTGCACATCTCATCACTTGATCTTGTAAACATGGCACAACACTTCTCCCCATGCAGCTCTCAGAAACCAGTGGAAGCTCTCTTGGGTACGGATTTTCTCAGACTATGAGCAAACCTAAACTCCAGGCAGATGCTCCAGATGAAAACCAACTGGCCGAAGGATCACTGGCGATATGATCAATTAGGTACGTTAAATAGGAAGAAAGAGTAGAAAGAAGGGGTTTTTGTTCTCCCATAGAAAACAAGGAAAGAGGCACGAACGACTGTATAGCATTTTTACCCCTTTGGCAAAAGTTTGTATAGAAACACAGCAGCTGATCTAAATGCTGCTGCATCAAACTTACAAGACTCATGGAAGAATGATGGATTTTCATTCTTTCTGCTTCATAAAATTTTGGTGTCTTTTGGCCAATATTTCGGCGCCTAATGCAAAAACCACCTAATTTTGGTCGAGAGGCTATCGTGTTGGTATGTTTCGTTTATGGTCTTTTCAGTGTTGCATGACATGAGACACTGCAGTGATAGTATTATATTTATAGGTGGTCCATGTTTGTTTGAATACTTTCTTCGTCCAAAAAAATAGTGTTATTTGTAAACAATTTTTTTTTAAATGAGAAATTGGTGAAGTAAGAGAGAAAAGAAAAGTAAGTAGTAGAGGAAAAGAGAAAAAATAAGAATGAGAAAGAAAAAAGGTGGGTAAAGTATGAGAAAAAAGTTTTCATTTTTATATGAGATTTTTTTTGTGGACATTCAAAATAGCAAAATGATAATTACGGAGTACTATTTTAAGATAAATTGCATAAATTTTTTTCAAGTTTAATCATTATTCAGTCAATCTCACAACTTTTAAAAATACTGGATTATATCATAGTAGTATTTGATAACCTTTTCAATTCTCTCAACCAAAAAAATCTAGCGTCCTACATCTTTATTTTTTGATGCATGGTATTTATTATGTGTTTGATAATTTGCATAAAAATTTTTCAAGTTTAATCACTGTTCAGTCAATCTCACAACTTTTAAAAATACTGGATTTTATCATAGTATTTGATAATTTTTTCAATTCTCTCAACCAAAAAAATCTGGCATCCTACATCTTTATTTTTTTGATGCATGGTATTATGTCTTTTGATAATTTTTATTTTGTAAGTCTATTTTTGGGTATTTTTGAAAAATTGCCCAAAGATGGAGTATTCATAAAAAATTGAAAATATTTAGGCAGTGAAATATCACTATGTTATAAGGTAGATGTCACATTTTCCTTCGTAGTTCATACCACAAAAGATGTTATATTCTCTTTCCATTTAACTTGTTAAACAACATTTCCTAAAGTCTTGTGTTATTACTCAAATATGATATTTAACTTGGGACAGAGAAAGTATTGGCCGTGAGATAATTAATTATTTTCTTAAGTTGTGTAGTGATTTTTTTTTACTATTTGTTCTTATATATATATATATAGGGGAGCACTAGGGTGTCCCCTTATTTAGAGTCACAACGTACATCCAATCTGGTGCTGCCATGTGGCACAAAACATGCAATACTTTAAACACAAAAATGCAATCTAGATGTATATGCATTTCCGCAGATTGCATTTTAGTTGTAGGTAAAGTTGCATTTTATAGTATTGAGTTTTGCATTTTCACATAAATTGCATTTTACATTGTTAAGTTTTGCATTTTCACATATATAAATGCAATCCGTCTATATATAAAATGCAAATTAAGCAGTCAATATCTAAAATGCAAAACTTAACAATAAAAATGCAATCTGCATAAAACAAAAATGCAATCTGCCGAAATTCATTTATAGCTTCTACAAATATATATTGCATTTTAGTGTTTACAATATTGCATTTTTTGTGCCACATGACAGCACCAGATTGGATGTACGTTATAACCTTAAAATTAGTTGTTATACTAGTACATCCCTATATAGGTATATATACAGTTTGATGGTACTAAAAGTGGATTGAATAATGTTCTCTAGGACATACTACTAGTATAATAAGAATAAGTTACTCCCTCCGTCCTATAATAATTGTCACTTTTATTGTGAGCATGAGTTTTAAGAAATATAAAGAAAAGTTTGAAAGTTAGTGGAATGTAGGACCCACTAACTTATATTGGTTTTATAATAAAATGTGAGTGGAGTGAGTTAGTGGAATATGAGACCTACTTACCATTTATGGTAAAAATGTAGTGTGACAATTATTGTGGAATGGACCGAAATACTCCCTCAGTCCCAAGTTACTTAGTCGTATTCCATTTTGGGTTGTCCCAAGTTATTTGAGTCATTTTTCTTTTTTGGCTAAAAACAAAACATCTAATTACACTTACTTTATTCTTTTTTTTTACTTTAACCCTCTCTTACTATATTATCTGTTCTACTTTATTTAACTCATTAAACACAACTTTCTTAAATCTCGTGCCGAAAAGAAACGCCTCAAATAACGTGGGACCGAAGGAGTAGAAAAGAGTGACAATTATTGTGGGAATGAGGGAGTAATAGACAATGTTAAACATCAAAAACGATAAAGCGCAATTCAATTAGAAGACGATTCCCTCTCTAAACAATAAGTTGGAGGTTCAAATTGGGGGTAAAGAAAACGACCGGGGATTATATAGTTTAATGTACTTTTACTTTTTTTTTTGTTGGACCAAAGGTGTATGAACCCTATCGAATCCGCCTTTGGCGAAATTCGATTAATCCTGCTTAATTAGGTCACCATAATTCTGCATTGTCAATTGTGCTACGACCCGTTGATTAATGTACTTTTATTGAGTAATCTCTTAAATGGAATTTAGATTCGATTAAAAAATGGACTTTGGTATAATCTCGTGAAATGTAATAAGCTTGTTTAGGTAAAAAAAATTCAGAGCTGTGCTCTGGGTTCACCATTTAAAAAATCATTTTGCCATTTTGGATTGCCCACGATTTATAGAACCATTTACTTTCAATTTTAGTATGCGGACCTCACATTTCACCAACTTTTCACACTCACAATTCAATATAAAATTAATACTTTAAATGAGTCCCACATTCCACAAACTTTCTCCCTTAGAGCATATCTGCAATAGCTCTGAACTAGCAAGCAATAGCCTAGCAATATCCTAGCCAAAAACTCCTCGTGCCACATCATCATGCCCTTCTCACAGCCTAGCGACTGCTCTAGTCAAGCAATAGCCTAGTCAATGCCCTAACCCAGCAAATAAATTGATAAATACGATTAATTCATTTTAACTGTTGTGTTTATCAAATATAAAAAAAATGAAGTGCAATGAGTTGTAAATATAGAGTATAAATAAAAAAATTTCGGCAAGGTGATAGCTCGCCGCGCAATAGGCGGCGAGCGATCGGCTAGCCGGTTAGTCCACGCCCGACCTCTCGGGCTTTGATTTTTCGCCATTCGGTTTGCCTATCGCAGTAGTGGACTAGCTGAGCTCCCTAGCCGCTGGAGCTCGCCAGCGGCTAGAGCGCCGCCGGCTAGTCCACTATGTTGGGGTTTGTATACTAAAAGATGCTTCGAGCGTACATGCCTTTGTACAGTCAGCTTGTGCATGTATACGAGAAACGCCACGTCCACTTGTTTACCTAATTATGAGAATAAATAATATAATATAATGGTTTATTATTGAAATATGATAAACAAGTCTAAGGCTTTTTACTAAGAAGGTCAAGTAGGGAAATTCGATGAATCTCCTCATGAGTTTTCCAGTAGGGGACTTGGCCAGATCTAGTAAGAAGAAAAACGTATTCACAACCTAGATAGGCTTTGGCTACCTATTAGTACGGTTGCGGTGTTTGTGATAATTCTCTCTTACCTAAGAAGAGATTAGTAACACCGGTGTGGTAAAGCACTGAAAGGATCTAATCGGAAATGTATTCTTTATTGCTATCTACTGAAAGAATATATTTCAGAAAGTTTAGTATTTTCTAGTCTATGATATATTTATTCAATCAAACGCCACTTTGACTTATCAATATGTGAGAGTTTGTACGTAACTCAAGTTCATAATATCTTGGGTGGTAGTAATTGAATTACATGAAGGTATTGGAATATTATTTCATAGAATTCGCGTACCCAGTGTGGTATGATTAAATCCCTAAGGGGTGATCCCCAAGAGGTGTTTGAAAAAGGAATTTATTATTCAGAAATCTGCGCAGTTGGAATTTATTCCACGAATAATAAATAAAGTTTCAAACTAGAAAAACTCTTTGGAGAATTAATTTAATTCTAGTCACATAGCAGACAAAAGAATTAAATTGATGGATCAAGATAATCTTAAACGCGGGAAATATTATAAAATAAAATGGACCCAAGTTATTTGTAATTTGGTGATTTAAGTGGGAGTGCAATATTATTCTTTAGTGGAATAAAATAATATTCCATTGATAATATATTAAATCATGGGTCATTTGATTTAATTAGTAATTTATCTAATGGGTGAGCCCAACACTTAAGTCATTCCATGGATCCCCTTACTAGCCCAATAAGGTCCACTATAAATAATGAATGAAAGGGAAACCCTAACACACAATCCAAGACAACACAAAAACCCTAACCCTGGCCTTGAAATCGGCGCCTCCTTCCTTCTCTCTCTTGGTCTCGATTTTCGTGCCTAGCACGAGAGAGAATTAGGGTTTTGATTATTGTTCTTGATCCATCCTAATTCATAGGATTAGATCTAGACAATTTGGTGTTTGTATTGGGTTTCCCTAGATCCATTCAAAGTTATTTAATTGGTTTTCTAAGATCCGCCCACACGGATGGAGAATCAAGGACGAGGGAATAGTACGGAAGATTCGTGGTCGATAAACCAAGGATCTCCGGGTGGTGCAGCTAGCAACGTCAATCCAACGATGGATTATGAGGTAACAATCGAATCTATATCAAATATGCATGATTATGTGTTTATTTGATGTTATATCTATAGATCTATGTAAATTGCATGAAATTGGAGTCGAATGCATAATCACCTAAATTGATCCGGTCAAGGACCTGTTTGGTTTCCGTGTCTTCCGCTGCGGTAGTCCCAACACACTATTGTGGCTAGGGATGTCAGTGTAGCCCGCAACCCGTGAGCTGGCTCGAAGAGCCTGCCAAATTATAGAGTTAGGGCTGGAAATTTCTAGTCCGATAAAATTAAAACCCGATTGGCCCGTAACTCGTTAGGGTCAGACCCAAAAACCTGGTAAAATTTCTATTATTCAATTTTCTTACTCCTAATTCGAAACTTCATTGATTAATTTTATAATATAGATAATTAAAAAAATAACTTTCAATTTTATATTAAATATACAAATTATATATTGAAATTTTATTAATATAAAATTAATATATAAATTATAAACTTCAAATTATACTAAAAAAATATTTATATTTCTAAAACATACATTAAAATTTCACGATATATCTCAAATATTGGTATTTGATCATATTTATATGATTGTGTTTAAGCATATATCTCAAATTTATCATATTTAAATATTTTACATTTTATAAATAAACTAATTTCCATCATTATTTATTAGTGATTGCATGTTAATCTTATCGGTAGCAACCCGATTAACCCGTTGGGCTAGCCCGAAACCCGAGCTTTTAGGGTTAGGGTTGAACTTTTATAACCCGAAAGAAATCACAACCTGATTAGCTAGGGCTGACAATTTTTGGTACGATACGATAACACGACACGAATCCGCACGAAATTTTTGGGTCAAGGTTTATTGGGTTCATGTCCTTATCCGGTTTATTAGGGTTTATTTTAGCTGTTATCTTGTTGTTATTATATTCTTACCGTGTTATCAGGTCGTGTAATTATAATGCCGTTATCGTGTCTTGTTGATCCAAGAAGGTTCGTGTCGTTATCGTGTTCGTGTTCGTGTTAGAGATTTTCCCTACGGGCCGTGTTCGTGTTTATCCTTATTGGGTCGTGTCGTTATCGTGTTGACACGATAACGACCCAATACACACGATTTGCCACCTTTATGATTAGCCTGCATCTGATTGACCCGCAACCTGAGTAGGGTTGTTGGCCCGAAACCCGATGGGTCGACCTTAGAGCTGCCCAAGGTTTATCGAACCGGCGGTTAAAACCGAAATCGTAACCGCCGGTTATGGTTCCAAACCGAAACCGTGAAAAATATTCCGAACCGAAACCGTGAAATTTAGATCCGTGGTTCGGTTCAGGTTCCAAATTTTTTAAACCGAAACCGCGACCGAACCGCCGGTTCCGGACCGTCGGTTAACCGGCGGTTTCACGGTTCCAACATGAATTAATATTGATTTGATATTGATTTGATTTCTACCAAAATTAAGAAGGGAACATGATTTATATTTGAACTTTTAAATGTGAACATTAGACTTGTGTGAATATTTATAGTTGTTTCTGTATATCATGTTGCTTTTCTCTCTCACAATTATAATTTAATTACATATAGGAATAACTATTCATTGGAATGGATTCAAAATGACTGAAATGATTCAAAATAACTAATCACGTTTAATACATTTTGATAGTTATTCCACATCTATTTTGCTAAAAATTGAAAAGGGGTGCTTTGTTGCAATAATGCACAAAATGTCACAGAAACCAAAATGAGATCAAAATTTGTAATTATCAAAAGTAGCATTAATGTTGCACTGTTTTCGTTTATAAAAGCATTATATATGCAATCTCACTGTTTTTTAAGTATGATTATGTAGTATTCAGAATATGAATATACATTCTTCAAAATTGATTGGTTCATTGGCAATGTTGATCATACATGATTTAGTTTTAGTTAATCAAGATCAATTAAATTCAATTAATTTAGTTAATGCAATCTCACCATTTTTTACGTATGATTATGTAGTCTTCAAAATATGAATATGCATTCTTCAAAATTGATTGATTCATTAGTTGGTGGTGTGTGATGGTTGCACTCTTCAAAAATGATGGCACAAAACAATATTTTTTTTTTAATTTTATTTATTTATTATTTAAATGTTGATTTTAAATCCAAATTGGATCTCATGTCCCTCCATTTTTATCTATAAATATTCCCCTCTATTCTTACTTACATTCATCTCATTCTTGTTCAAGAATTTCTCTCTTCAATCTCTCAATTCTCTCTATTTGCCTCATATTTCTCATTTGTTTCAATTTAAACTATTCATTTCCTTGTTTCAATTTGTTTTATAATTTCAAACTACATGACAAAAAAATAAAGGAAAAAAACCGCGAAACCACGAAACCGAACCTAAACCGCTACGAACCGTCCAAAAATCGGCGGTTTGGAACCGAAACCGAAACCGCCGGTTTTTGAACCGAAACCGAAACCGTGAAATAGCCTCACGGTTCGGTTCCGATTCCGATTCCATATTTTCCAAAACCGAAACCGCCGGTTTATGAACCGTGGGCAGGTCTAGCCGACCTGATTGCCATCCCTAATTGTGCGCAATGCTCTTATTTATTTTTACAAAGTCAAACAATTCTTTAAAACACCCGCGGAAGGGATCTTTAAATAGTGGACGGAGGAGTAAATAAGTACTCCCTCTGTCCCTGTTTAGGAGTTAGAATTAGTTATGACACGAGTTTTAAGAAATTTGTGGAGTGTGTAATAAATGAAGTGAGATAGTGGAGTGTTTAATAAATGAAGTGAGATCGTGGAGTGTGTAATAAATGAAGTGAGTTGGTAGAAATTGAGATAGTTTGACTTTTTGGTTTTTATATTTTTTTTTTGGTTTATTTTTGTGAAGATAATGGCATTTGGATGTAATTTTGGTGAATAATGGGGTAAATTTTATGTCCAAATATCAAATATGGAATATTCTAAATGTGACTCTTAAACTACGGACTTTTATGGCAAAATGTGACTAAACTGGGACGGAGGGAGTAATACTCATCCGCAGAAGGGAAGTTCAACGTGAAACGGCGTCGTCGTCTGCAAAATCTTCTTCGTTTCCACCTGATTGCAAGTGGTAAAAATATCAGAAAAAATTCAAGCAGAATACCCTACTTTTGCCTTTTCCGCTTTATATTCACTTCTAGAACCCTAATTCACATTCATTCCTTCATATTTCAAATAAAGAGCAAGGATAGGGCTGAGATTCCGGCTCCAATTCCTCCTTCCGAAGATGGCATCCTCCGCCGCCACCTCCTCCGCCGCCGCTCTATTCGGAACCACCGCCGCCTCAGATAGCTGCTCACGCCGAGTTTTCGTAACGACCACCGTCCAGGTGCGCGCCTTGCGGAGCTCTCCCGCCTTCCTGAGAACGAGTAGAGCTATTAACACTTACGCCTCCTGCAACAATTCGACCGTCATCAATGGTGAGGGCATGCTTTCACGTATTGGTTTGTTTTCTGAATTGGTTGTATTTGAGTGCCTTTGTATCTGGATTGTAGTGTGCATACAGCATACTGATGAGCTTTATGCATGCGTATTGAGAAGTTGTCGTGTGACCAATTTATGAGCAGTTATGGAATTTTTCTTGCTTTGTGTTTGTGTATGTGTGTGTGGGTCGGGTGATAGTTTGAGATATGATGATTTCTATTGGGCAGAGGGTGCTGGTGAATGGAACACAAGCTTCGGAATTTGATTTCTTCTCGGAGACTCAATGGTTGAGCCATAGTTTGTGTTCAGACCTCTAGTTGGCTTTTGTTTTTTTGATTTTACTAGTATATCTATAATTTTGTATATATACATCGAGAATAAGTAGCCATGATAGTGAATTTAGTTTTTATGCGATTAAACTCAAACAAGTGAAGCAATGTCTTTTGTAATAACTCTAGGATGATTGATCTTTGCTTGTATGAGTGGTGAGATTGAGCTTGGCATGCCATTGGAAAATGAGCTGAGCTCAGTACCAATCTTCGTTTTTCTTGAATTCTTAAGAGGCTTACTGATATCTGAATCTATTTAGACCTTTTTTCATTGTAGTCTAACATCACTGACAGCAACGTGTTAGAGGTTATTGTTTGATTTACTACCTGAATCAGGGTTTAGGAACAAGTAACTTGGAAGTTTTTAGCCCCAATGTGTAAGTTGGATTCAAACTGTGTATGTCCGTTTATATTTGGGGCTGTTGTGGCAGTGACTGGTGACTGATCTTCACTTATGGCCTTATGGCAGTTGTTCTTCTGAATACATTCTTATTTCACATGTGATGTTATACAGCTGCATTGGTCACTGAGTCGTCTGCTAAGGTGATTGATGGAAAAGCAACTGCCAAAGAGATCAGAGAGGAAATAGCTGCTGAAATATCAAAAATGAAGGAATCTAGTGGGGTTGTTCCTGGACTGGCTGTTATTCTTGTTGGAGAGAGAAAGGATTCTGCAACTTATGTACGCAACAAGAAAAAAGCCTGTGAATCAGTTGGGATTAAGTCATATGAAGTTAACTTAGCTGAAGACTCCTCGGAACAAGAAGTGCTTAAGCATATTTCATGCTTCAATGATGATCCTGCAGTTAATGGTATCCTTGTTCAGTTGCCTCTACCTTCCGTAAGCCTCCAAATCTGAATATTATGTTTCATGTAGATATTGCAATATACTAATGATCTCTTATGTTTTTTTTTTCTGCCAGCATATGAATGAGCAAAATATCTTGAATGCTGTCTGTATCGAGAAAGATGTTGATGGATTCAGCCCCCTGAATATCGGCCACCTGGCTATGAGAGATAGAGAACCATTGTTTGTTCCGTGTACGCCCAAAGGATGCATAGAGTTATTGCATAGATATGGTGTACCAATCAAGGGAAAGAGAGCTGTTGTAATCGGCAGGAGTAATATTGTTGGAATGCCAGCTGCCCTTCTCTTGCAAGTAATATTATACTCTCATAGTCATTTACTCAGGATCAACTAAACAAACATTTCCAATTCCATCAAATCTAATGTCTCTTGCTTGGCAGAGAGAGGATGCAACTGTCACGGTCGTCCACTCAAGGACAAAGAATCCCGAGGAGATCACTAGAGAAGCAGACATTGTAATCACCGCTGTGGGGCAGCCAAACATGGTCAGAGGTAGCTGGATCAAGCCTGGTGCTGTTGTCATCGATGTTGGAATCAATCCGGTTGAGGTATGCCTTCCTTGTTGCCACCTAGTTATACGTTTTTTGCTAAACTAGTGTTTTTTTGCACAACAGGACATGAGCTGCAGCCGTGGATATCGGCTTGTTGGAGACGTATGCTATGAGGAGGCTAGCAAGATTGCTTCAGCCATCACTCCGGTTCCTGGAGGAGTTGGACCCATGACCATAGCAATGCTTCTCTCCAACACTCTCACCGCAGCTAAGCGAGCCTACAATTTGGAATGATATTCTGAGTCAGTGCGTAGTTTTGGCGAATCAGTGCGTAGTTTTGGCGAATAAGTAGCAAAATTTTGGGTTGAAATTTGAGAAGGATAAAATGGTTTCCCTGTATTCACTTGCTGGCTTGGAAGCTTGCCTCCTTTTAATACCCCCCCCCCCCCTCTATAATTGTCGAGTATAAATGATGCTGAGTAACATATTCTGATTCTGGATTAGTTGCTAACTTACGTTTCTTGTTGATGTAAAAAAAACAGTTGCTCCAGAATAATCAAGGGTTTAATTAGTACTCCTAGTTAATTTATGATTCACATTTCATAATATAATAATGGGTCCTATTCTAATGCTTTTAGCACCCTAATCCAAAATCAAGACTAAATCTCCACCCTTGGATTTTAAAATGAGTGGATGAGATTAAAGCTTACAAAATCTCAATAAATAGTAGACAAAATATCAACAAAAGGGTAATATCGTCATTATGTTATCATATGACAATTTTCGTGAGTGTTTTTTTATATCAACATTGTGTATTACAAATATCAACACAAGGACAAGAAAATATCAACACATTTTTATTGAGATTGGACATGCATAATATTGAGATTTTGCCTACAATATATTGAGATTTTTTGTTGCATTTGTTGAAAATAAGCTGCTTATCAACATGTACGAAAATTGAAATATAATTTATTAAATTTCATCACCCGAACATCGTCGGAACATATGCAATTGAGATCTCGTTGGAATTCTTATTAAATTATCTTTAATTTGATATATTTTTTGCGAAAAAATAATTTAAATTGAAAGAGTTACGTAAATTTAAAGATTTGAGATGATTTTGAGAAGAGAGAAAGTAGTTAGTTATAATTACTACATATAAGATTTGACATTAATACTCTTTTAATTTAATTAATAATTATTTAAATTTAAAATATATTACGCTTGGCATTATATTAACCACAAAATTTTCTAATCTAATGGTTGAAAATTGGTCTCAATTTGAGATTAGTAATTAGTTAGAAATTGATTACATCCCATATAATAATTATCTCTTATAATTCAATTAAAAATCCTAAATATAGAATTTTGACTATAGTATTATTTTCTTTATTCTAGTTCTGATTCATTAGTTCTCGGTTTTAACTTGTGAATTTGCTAGTTAGACTTCATTATTTTTCAATAAGAATTTAATAATTTGATCAAATTTATCTAAAAGAGACATCTGATTTATTTCATAAAATTAAAAATAAAAAGGGATAACTGCTTCAAAAGTCATTAACTTTCATCAAATTTCGATTTTTCCCATCAACTTTGAAAGGTTAGTTTAATGTCATGAACTTTATATTTGGTTGCCGTTTTCCCATAACGGGTTTTTCGGCTATGAAGCAAGCTGACCTGTCTTTTTAAGCTGACGTGGCTGCTAAGTGTATGTTGAGTGGATGACGTGGATGACAAATTTTAAGCTGGCGTGTCTTATCATCCTCCACCACTCACTCCCATCACTGCCACTACCGTGCCTCCACCACTCCTCTTCCTCACCGCCCACCGCCGCCGCCGAGGACTCCGATCAGCGACCACCATCACCGGAATGCAGCGACTCCACCATCACCGGAATTAGTTGACTGAGCTGACCTACTCTCTCTCTGTATAAACCCAAAACCCCCAAATCTCCACCACCGCCGGAAGCAATGGGAAGTTGTACAATTGGCCCTTCCCCATCTCCCCCACATGATCCACATGGCCTTCTACTCCACCCTTCCTTCTCCCACAGCAAAGTGTAGTGACTCAATTCAGCCCACGCTTGAATCCGACCGCTCCAATTTCCGGCGCCGTCGGAGGCGCATAGAAGTTATTGAGAAACCACTCCGTGTTGGAAAGGCCTCCATCCGTTTTCAGTGTCTGAAACTAGATTGCTGCATTGGAGCTCAGCGATTCAATCGAGGTCGCCAGATTGCTGCGTTGATCCTGAAACTCTAAATTCTCCCCTTGCTTGAGCGGTAAAGCAAACCTTAATCGAGAGGGATCGAGGTTAAAGCATGGCTGCTGTCAAATCGCAGGCAATAAATTGGCGAAATTAGAAGCGAATTGGTGGTGAAAAACGCTGGTCTTTGATGATTTGGTGAGCTGGGAATCCTTGGCGGGGGGGGGGGGCGTCGTCGTTGAGGAGGGATTGATCTTCTTGTTCTTACGGCCGCCGCCGCCGCCTCCTCTTCCTTCGCGCCGTCGCCGGAGAAGGAGCTTCCAGAAGAGAGAGCAACTCACCGTCAGTGAGTTCTACCGACGACATCGTTTTGTCTATGGAAAACGACATCGTTTCATGAATTTCCGGCATTCTCCACATCAGATTTCAGGCTTGCCACGTTCACACAATTTCAACCGGAAAAAACCCGGGTCGGGTCAGATGGAAAAATGGCAACGCCCGATAAAGCTCATGACATTACACGAACCTTTCAAAGTTGATGGGACAAAACCAAAATTTGATTAAAGTTAATGACTTTTGAAGCAGTTATCCCAAATAAAAACGGAGAGGAATGGCTTCAATTACAATTTGTTGATCCTTACTGTATAATTCTAAATTAACATAAATTAATTTATTAATAAAAATAAATAAACTAAAAGGGAATGCACCCCCGACCCCGAGTCCAAAGTCGAGAAAAAACATTAATCATCCAAAGCTGGGAACCACTGTATTTTATCAGAATCAAGATGTACTCTTGCCACAAACTGATCAACCCCATTTTGATTTTGCAGTCTTGAACTTCTTAGAATGGATACCTGGTAAGAAGCACATCATCATCACCATCATCATCCATAAATATTATATCACCAACACAGAATACAATATCTACTTGAGAGGGAAAAATATGTGTTCGATACCTTGGGCCGCTCCATCGAGCTCCCAAAATAACCTACTCCGAAAGACGAAGCAGTGAACGCAGCTGCTATCTCGACGGCTTTAAGCTCTGCGCGAGCACCATGGCCCTGATGCAACGACCCAACAATCAACCCAAGTGTCTACATAATTTCTTGATATGTTCAAGTATTTTATCTCACCAGAGGAGAAGTATCGGCTTGGACAAGTAAAACTCCAGCACTTTTCTCACTCGTGCATTTGCCACTTTCAAGAACAGATCTCAATACTTTCGAGCAGGCATTAACTGGACCAGCCTGAGACCTGCAATAGGATATTGTTCATGTGATCACTTTGAGCTACACCGGAAGCTTCAATTCTCCACATACGGTTCAAAGTTTAGGTGAAATAACCCATGGAAGGACGTACAATGATGAAGATATGCAGGATTCACGAGCAGCCAATCCTTTCATTAGGTACTCTCCGGCACCACTAACACAACAACCGACAATAAAAGGAGCCCCAGAAGGGCCTTTTGAGGATGCCCAACAACCAGCACCATACATTGCTGCTAGTCCAACACGGCCTCTGACCTGTGAAGTAGTTCCAAGATGCAAACGCGTTTAATTATTATTATTATTATTATTATTATTATTATTATTATTATCATCATCATCATCATCATCTCAGCCTGAATAGGAGTCAACTCACCGGAAAACATGATTATGGTAAGCTCAATTGAGTTATATAGTAGTATGATAAAAAAAAAAAAAAAATCTTACAGAATAAGGAGAATTTTAATGCCATCTTCACTCATTTCATGTTTCTCACTGGATAAGAGTATAATTAAACTGGCACACAAAAGCAATGCCACATCATGAAATTAATCGGAAAGCACATATTTAGCAACAGAAATTATTTTTGGATCCAAGCGTAACGCAAACAGAAAATTTATTTAGCAACATACAGATTTTAGACATCAAGAATTCACCTTAAGGGCAATGCCACCACTTGAGGCTCCGGAAGCAATATGTCCCTCAGAATCGACACAAATTACTCCAACCGTGTCTGATATAGCATCCTCTTCTAGTGTACTTAATGAATGAGACTGAGTCCCACTTCCCTTTACCTCTGAAAGATCATGTGATTGGGCCTCTATATATGAAAAATCAATATTGCAAATCAGTACCTAAAGTGAATAGTTCCAAAATTTACAACAAAGTTACCTTCCCAAAACACAAATATGTTACTGTTAATTAGCAATGGGAGAATATTCTGGACCCAATCATCTTTTTAAGGAAAAATCATGTTGTAGGGTTGCATAAAGGCTGTCATATTGGTAGAGAACTCTTGTAAATGAAAGAAATATATATACTCCTTGAAGTATATAGAAGTAAATTGAAAAAAAACATTTGATACAGCAAGGTATCAACTATCAAGAACTATGAAAGATACCTCTAGCTTTGGCATCATCAAGCATTTCCCTATATCTTTTCCATTGAGTTCGAGCCCTTTCAGTCACCAACCACTGCACCATGAAATGCATAAGCTACGGAAAATGAAAAATGCAAATACAGCTCACATGTCTTGATAATAGAACAGTAGGTTTCAGAAGCAGAGGTGGCAGGCAGAAGTATTAGATGCCACCATATTTAGAGTTTAGACAGAGAAGAAAGAAGTAAAAGCTACCTCATCAGCCTCCACTAAACCTCTATCAGAAACCATACCCTTGGACTTCAACCACATATGGGCCCCTTCACCGACCAAGAACCTGAGCAGATAATCTTTCTAATTAACAGATGATTTTCCAATAGACCCCCAACCACGAAGCATGATCGAGTGGCAGGGCATGGAAACACAATACACTACAGAGGCCAACCAGTTCTCACAAAGATAAGGATGCATTTGAACACATACTGTATAACTTCTAAGATAACAATATTGTTGAAGCACAAAAAGGAGGAGGATAACCGTACATAGGACTAATTCGACCCAGAAGTGATGAACCTGAAATCTGTTCTTTGGTTAGCAACACAGCAATCTGGATGGGATTTCTAACACCTGTTGACCATTAACTTAAGAAGAATGAAATTAGTCCGTAATTAAAACCCCACCAGTTTTGTAGGAGAAAAGGTTCAATAATTTGCAAACTACCTGGCGTCGCTCCAACAGCACCAAAAGCTCCAGAGTCACCATCCATTACACTGGCATCACATTCTACGCGACCGTCCTCAGTCAAGTTTGATCCCCTCCCAGCATTCGTGCAAGGATCATCCTACATATGAAAACATAGTTCCATGTAAATCCAAAATCAAGGGGCTCACATCACATTCAGAGAGGAAATTTAACATGATTTAACATGGAGGCGCCTAATGCTGCTAATAGAATATGGTTACATGCTATTACATTCATCACATTTCAATTTGCCCATCCAAGACTTGTTCTAAAGGTCTAATTTTCCCCTTAACCGACCTCCCATTCGATTCCCCAAAAGCGTGACAGAAGTGTCATAGCATTTACAGCAAGAAGATATAGCAAAATACCTCCAAAACTTGAATTGCAGCTCCAACAGCATCAATACATACACCAGAACCCTACATTAAACAAGAATAATTCAGATACTGAACTGGAAAAATATAGAACTAACTTCAAATTGAGAAAGTTTTGACTATCTTCAACCACCAAACTCAACGCCATCCAACTCAAAATTCTAATCTTCCCAAAGTATCACTCACAAAATCCAATCTTTTCGATTCTCGGTTGAGGAAATAGCCAATTTAATTCTGTAATAATCGCGATTCTTTTGATTGAATTTGGAAAAGCAAGTGAAGAATATAGGCTACTCAATCACGGAAAAGAAGAAAAGAGAGAAGAAGAAAGACCTTCCGGAGAAGCGAAGCGGCAGCCAGACAGGCGCGTTTCATGGCGGAGCGGAGGGCCTTTTCGTTCGACGGCGCGTGGAAACCCGCGCCAACGTGCACCGCGACGAAGAATCGATCACCTGCTTCGCGCTCCATTGATATGATTTCAAGATTTTTCCCAAATTACACGATGCAACCCTTTACTCATACATACAGTCAAACTATTACTATTACTACTACTGTGAATGTCTCCATTAACTTGATTTCTGATAAGTGCCAAACATTTTTGTGGGCACTACAATTATGACCAAATTTGATAAGTGAAAGGTGGATTATTTTATTGCCATTGTGAGGGGTGGAGTGGAGAAGTGGATTAGCATATACTTTGTAAAAATGTTGTCCAAATTTACTGATACAAGTTTTAAGTAATGAAAAAAAATTAAATGGAAAATATTAGAATAGCATGGATGCTTTTGGATAGTCATACTAAAAATAAAATAATTTTAAAAATAAAAACAACATTATCTATATTTTTATCTCTTTATTAGTACTCCCTTTGTCCTTCTTAGTAGTTTGTGTTAGTACTCTATAGTGTAGTAGAGACGTTTCATTTTCAGCACTTATTTTTTAAAAAATGATATACAATACTACCTCCGTCCCCCAAATATTGACACACTTTGACTAGGTACGAGTTTTAAAAAATGTAATGAAAAGTGAATTGAAAAAGTTGGTGGGATGTGGATCTTACTTTTAAAGTATTAGTTTTATAATAAAATGTGAGTATGAATAAGTTAGTGAAATATGAGGTTCACTACCAAAAATAGTAAAAAGTGAAGTGTGTTAAATTTTGAGGGACGGACCGAAATGATAAACCGTGTCAAACTTTCAGGGACAGAGGTAGTAGTAGTTAAAGTAGAGAGAAAGTAAAGTAACAGAGAAAATAACATAGGGAAGAGTAGTACTTTATTGTCACCGTATTAACTTATAAAATAACATTACATAAAATCATATGTAAAATTTAAATGTTTCATGTTTATAGTGGAATGTGAGTGTAATGATGTTAGATGGTTGAATGTGAGTGTAATGATGTTAGTTGAGTGCGGAGTCTACTTACCTGAAATGAAAAATTTAACGTGGACAATGTTTAGTGGAGCGACGGTCCGAATAAAAATATGGACAATTTTTCGTGGATAGAGTGAGTATTTTCTAAAATTTTGTTAACTGTTACTCCCTCCGTCCCGGCTAAGATGACACATTGCTTAGCCGGCACGGGATTTTAGGAGTTATTGGTTAAAGTGTTTAATTGAAGAGAGAGAAAGTGGGTGTAAGTATTAAAGTAGAGAGATAAAGAAAGAAGGATATTTTAATAGGAGTGAGAAAAAATGGTTGAGTGTATTAATTGGAGAGAGAAAGTTACCAAAAAAGGAAATGTGTCATCTTAGTTGGAACAAACTAAAAAGGAAAACGTGTCATTTTAAGTGGGACGGAGGGGTAATTTTTTCACTCGCTTGTATTTTTTTTTAAATGAATAAATAGTAGTACTATTAATTTAATGACCATCCTCTATAGACTCGAACCTGAAAATTTTGTCCTTAGATAGTCAGACACTACCACACTATTATTATCATACTAATAGTCTAATACACTACATTACTTATTAATGTTCCCACCCCTTAAGGTGTGATAGTCAGACATTACCACACTATTATTATCATACTAATAGTCTAATACACTACATTAATTAGTAATGTTCTCACCCATTAAGGTGTCTACAAATTACAGAGAATAGTCAATAGGCCCACCGATGGATATCCCTGGTAATTACCAAGAAAAAAAAAACCCATTTTTAATTATACTTATGTAAATACAAAAAATAGATTGAATTATAAAAATAGTCCCTAAATTTTGTTATTTTGCATCTTTGCAGTCTTTGAATTTTAAAAACATCTTAGATAATCCATGAGCTTTAATGTATTCACTTTTTTTTAATCGTTTGGCACTTTTAAAAATAGTTTCGAACTTAAATGTCCCCCCAAGCCATGGAGGATATTAGTGGGTACTTTTGTAATTATCAGTATAAATTGTGTAGAGATTGAGATTAACTAGGCATTAATTATAGTTTTAACTGGGATTTATTATTTTGGAATTCTGATTTTAAAATATTTTGAAATGTTTTACAGTATGATCCAATTGACCTTGAATTAATAATGTCCGTCCACACTTATAAAAGTATGAAACAGTTATAATATTAATACGGTGTTACATGTGCTGATATGCAATCTTTTTTTTTAGTGAAAGACATGCAAGTTGCAACTTCTACTATGTGAAATCAAGTCATTTTCACACGCTCAGACAAACATGAATGAACAATGTTTTTCATGAACAAAATCATCAAATCACACAAACAAACACAAAGTCATTTTCACTCTTTACAAATCTATCACAACAAAAGCATCAAAACCTGCTCACAAACAAACACAAAATCCTTAAGAAAAAAAACAAGACCAAATCATGAACAGTGTGATTGCAAGACTTCCACACGCGCACACTCACTATCCATCAAGTAGAATACAGAGCATCCTCGTAAAAAAAGGCGCCCGAAGGCCCTCCACGTGGCAGCAGCGCCACCCTGACCACGTTCTGAGCAGCCTCCTCGGCGCTGAGTGGGCCAAGATTGCAAGTAATATTTGTTCTAGCAAAGCCAGGGCAGAGGCAGTTGACGCGGATATCTGTGTGTTTTTTAGCCAACACTTTTGTGTATGCAATCAAAGCCGCTTTAGAGACTTTATAAGCTGTAACATGAGTAGGCCACTTGTTCTCCTCCAATCTCCCCTCTTTGAAGTCGTTGAGGAATTCTCGCACCACCCCTTCTATGCTCTCTTCCGTGAGGCATGCCTCGTTGCTCAAGACAGCTTTAGCGCGCTCATTCTGCAAGAGCTGAAGGCGCCAACAGAGTTAGTAGAGTTGAGAATATGAGTTTTGGTGTATATAATATAAGTATACCTTTAGGTGGCCTAATAAGGAGGACACATTGACAATAGTTGGCGAATCAGACAGTCGAAGGAGAGGAATGAAGGCTTCTGTTACTCTCTTTGCACCGTAGAAGTTTGTTTGTATGCACTCTTCTGCGGCCTCGTATGTCTGGATCAGAGTTGACCCTGCCTTGAGCTGCAGTGGCTCTGCCTGCGCAAACGAGGTATGAGTTGCTACTATTTAGTACTACCTCTCCATTTGCACAAAAAGAGTGAAAAAAGAATAAAGATATAGTACTACCTCTCCATTTGCATTAGCAAGGAGTGAAGCAACATCTGCTTGTATAATTTGTTGAATAATTGAAGCATCTCCCTCCAGTCCTATTCCTCCGATGCCTGCATTGTTCACCAGAATGTCAAGCTTCCCGTATGTTGTTGTGAGGAATTGGACAGCAGCAGCGATGCTTGCAGCGTCTACAACATTGAGTTGATGGAAAACCACATAGTCAGAAAGGCCAGAGTCCTTGAGGCTTTCCACTGCTTCAAGGCCTCTCTTCTCATCCCTTGCACCTAAAATTACCACAATTCCTTTCGACGCTAACTGCCTACATATCTCCAACCCGATCCCTTTGTTCCCTCCCGTAACTAATGCATACCGCCCACCTGCCTCCGCCATTGATACTAACCGTAATTTCCCTTGAGATGAGATGACACCAGATTCTCTCTTTGTTTTTACAATATATAGTGCTCATCAAACCCGGCAAAGTCAAGCTTAGGATTCTCATTCCAAATCAGTATGCCAATTTTTGCATTCTATATACATTCTATTATTCTATGATTGTATCATTGGAAGAAAGCGACAGCCGACCACATTTAATATTTATATTATGCACATACCTACAATTTCCTTGTTGGAAACATGGTGTAATGGGATGTAAACGCGCTTATGAGAGTATATTAATGTAAAGTCTGTTTTTTTCTAAATTATAAACAGATAGATTTTGATAGAGTAGAACATTCTAACAAAATTAATAAACTATGGTTTTCACTACATACGGCTACACCATTCACATCCATTCTTTTAAATTTTTAATATCCAATCAGATTAATTATATATGAATCTTGTGAAAATTAATAAGCGTCCAGTGATATGAAATGAGGATAACAAAGAAGTGAAGACTCCTACAAACACAATTATTAATTGTTAGTACAAGAGAAAAGGCTAGTTGGATTGTTTCTTAGAAAGACAAGGCATCGGACCGATGGAAGAAGGAACCCGAGGGGCCTCCATGGGGAAGCAATGCCATCTTGACCGGAGCTTCAGCAGCTTCGACTTCACTTAGAGGGCCTGCGTTGAAGGTTATATCTGTTCTAGCAAAACCAGGACACACAGCATTGATGCAGATATTGGGGTATTTTTGAGCTGCAAGCCAAGTATACGCGTTAAGAGCTGCTTTCGACACTTTGTAGGCTGCAAGGTGAGGAGGCCACTGCTTCTCTTCCAATTTACCATCTTTGAAGTTGTTGAGAAATTGCTGCATAACTTCATCTACTCTCTCTTCTGTTAGCCTCTCTTTGCTGCTCAACACTCCTTTCGCCCATTCGTTAGGCTGAAGCTGAAGATAAATGTACATGATCAATCAGATACACACACAATTTAATGAAGTGCTTCTCTTACAAAATGAAGATTAGTACCACTAAACAGCCTAGAGTGGAGGTGACATTGACAATTCTTGGTGAATGGGAGAGTTGCAGCAGAGGAATGAGGGCTTCTGTTACTCTTTTTACACCATAGTAGTTTGTCTCAATGCATTCTTCCGCCCCCTTCAATGTCTCGATAAGCTTTCCACTTGCCTTCGCGTGAAATGGCTCTGCCTGCCAGCCAAGTAGACGCGTTAAGAAACAGATATACGAATAGGAAGGAGAATCTTCGATTAGAAAGAAACCTGTCCGCCAGCAAGGAATGAGGCGCCATCTGCCTCAATATACTCTTGAAGCACTGAAACATCTCCATCCACCTCTGCCCCGCGAATTCCTGCATTATTCACCTGCTCACACAAATGCAAGCATCAAATACAAAAAATATTGAAATCAAGAATGATCACAGCTGATTTACCAAAATGTCGAGCCTTCCGAATCTTGACTTGATGAACTCAAAAGCAGCGGCAACGCTAGCAGGATCAACGATGTCTAATTGATGAAAAACCACATTATCCAATTCCTTAAGCTTCTCTCGAGCTTCAATACCTCTCTTTTCATCTCTTGCTGCTAAAACCACCACTACTCCTTTAGATGCTAGCTGCCTGCAGATTTCGAACCCGATTCCTTTGTTTGCTCCTGTAACCAAAGCGTACCTGCACCAATAATAAAATTTGTAAATATAATTCATTTAATTTCACTCAACTAAATCTTAACTACCTTTGTGTTGCATCCGCCATTGTTTTTTCCCTTTGTATTCTGTCTGAAACCAGACTAGTAATAACAAGCTTCTTGTTTCAATCAATTGTTCTACCTTTATAACTGTAAGGTTTGTCATGACATTTCGACCTTGACAAAGTATACCCCACAAAATTAAGTTGACAACAACAATGATTTTCCTATGGCAGTTTCTTGTTTCACACTTTTATTCCTTAATGCTCCAAACAGACGGTTTCAATTCTTCGTCATCAACTTAATCTTAATAAAATATTTATCCAACAAAATTGTCCATACTGAATATGGAAGGTCATTTTCTTTTTACTATGTCAACTTAATTAGTACAGTAATTAATTTCTGTCGAACTAAATATCGATCACATTGGTATTGCACAGTAGAGAGTGGGTGACTGCATGTGCCATTCTTTTATTTTTACTTTATTCTTGAGATAAGATGTTAAAAGCTGAGGAGATTCTGATTGTTTTAAAGATTATATGCTTTGCTTTAATCAGCTTATATCTCAAAAGGAAGGGGATGGATGAGGCGAGCCTATGCATTAATGCATAGCTGAACATTACAGTAAAAAGATATGGCGAGCACTACTCGTGTAATCATGTGCCATTGCTTCGATTTTTCCTGAAATAAAATTTTATTAAATGAGTAGAATATTTAGTTTTTAGTTTTATACTCAAATACAAGTATGAAATTTCCATTCCCCCCTGGGTCTGGAGGTGTGGAGTGTCTACATATTTAATATTGCGCATCCGCATTGCTGCTTTCCCTGAAGGGCGGCATCCATGCCGCTGGCGCGGCTTTGTGCTGTCTGCCGTTGTGCTCTTACCGCTGGCACGGTGCTGCTCGATGCATCGAGCACTATGCCGTTGGCATTTTTTTTTAAATTTCGAATTTTAATTAAAAATTCGTTTTTAAATTAAAAAAAATATTTTCTCACTTCCCAATAAATTATACTCCCTCTGTCCACGAAAATTCGTCCCGGTTTGACCGGGCACGGATTTTAAGAAATATAATAGAAAGTGGGTTGAAAAAGTTGGATTGTGGATCCTACTTTTATATATTAGTTTTATAATAAAATGTGAGTAGGAATGAGTTAGTGGAATATGAGTTCCACTACCAAAAATGGTAAAAGTGAAATGGGACAAATTTTGGGGGACGAACGGAAATGGAAAAATGGGACAACTTTTGGTGGACGGAGGGAGTATCCGTTTTCTCTCCACTTTTAATTTTTTTTTTCAATTTATTTTTTCTCCAAAATTCACATTTCATCTATTAATACCCTCATTTCCACACAAAAAATTTCCCACCACACTACAGAATTCTCATCTAAATTCTCTCATCAATTCTCAATCTCTCTCTCTTACAGAAAAAATGTCCGGCTCCGACGATCACCCCTCCGACTCCGCGGTTGGACCACTAATGGTTCGATTCAACATCATTCCCTATTCCGGAAACGCAATTCTCGACCCCTCCTCAAACCCAAGGTTCTCAAATTCCGGGTGGCTACCGGCCTTACCCGGTGGACGACCAAGATGCCCCGATGGGCGATACGGTGGGCACCCGAACCTAAATCAAGAGGGAGCGGCGACACTCAAACTCCTCCTACTCCTACTCCTACTCCTACTCCTCGTGGTGTTCGTGTTCGGGGTCGTGCCGGTGACACTCACGTCCGCACCCCGTACACTTCGGGGGAGATGGATCAATTATTCAAAACCTATTTGGCAATCTCCGAAGATTCGGAGATTGGCACGAACCAAAGCGAGGATAGGTTTTGGTTCCGCGTCTCTCGCCGGTACAATGAAAACCGACCGAAGGGAACCATCGAGCGCAATGAGAGTATGGTGCGCAATGCCATCTTCAGAGTCAACGAAGAAATCCAAAAGTTCCAGGGGTATTACCTCCAGGAAGAGCAGTCGGCGGGTAACAAGAGCAAGCTCGACATCATCAGTGCCGCCCTGGCAACCTACCAATCCCAATATTACAAACCATTCAAGTACCTCAACGCTTGACAGGAGGTGCGTGCACACCCGAAGTATAAGGGAGGTGTATCATCCTCCTCCAGCTCCTCCAACAAACGGTCGGGTCGATAGACCTATCCGACGCCGGCGAGGATGAGGTGGCTAGCCAACGCCGGAGCTAACTTGGGTAGCCCCAACGCCGGCCCGAGCAGTTCCCAACGCCGACCGCAAGGAAGGAAACAGGCAACAGCCAATCGCCGTCGCGCCGCTCCTGCTCCCTTTGTGCCACCTCAACCGCCCACCAACTCGTTGTGGACCCTTTTGGCTCAACTTAATATGGCCGAGTCTCACATGTCTCCCGAGCAACTTGAAGCACATCGGGCAATGGTACGAGGTCTTCGACACACATTGGGGATAGGCCAGAGAACTAGTCTTCCACGGGGGTATTTTTTATCCTTTAATTATGTAATTTTTAATTTGTAGGATTTTAATTATGTAATTTTTATTTTTTTTAAATTTGTAATAGTAGTTTGAGTATTTTTAATGTATTTTTATATTGTAGAAATGTTTTTAGTAATTGAAGTATTTAAATTAAATAATGGAATGGTGGAACCTTTGAGTATGTCCTTGCGGAAGAGCATGAGTGTGGGGGTTGTGCTTTTAGAGAAGAGTAGGGAGTAAAAAATTAATAAAAGTGGGTCTGGGCCCACATGGATGGGGATGCTCTAATAAAATAAAGACATCAATTGCCGAGGGTTACATGACAACAATGGTTGGTGTAAAGGTGCAAAACATGGCAATGACAGATTATAACAAAAATTTATTCCTCAAAAGATGAGATTTCCTTCTCATCAAAGAATAAGCCGGAAGGGCCATCATCTGGCAGCAATGCAGCCATCACTGGACATTCTGCTCCTTGTTCCACTGTCCGCACCCCCGTGCTGTAGTTGAGGTCAGTTTTAACATATCCCGGGCACACGCTGTTAATCCGGATATCAGGTTTCTTCTTGGCAAGAAGCCTCGTGTAGGCGTTCATGGCTGCTTTCGAGACTGTGTAAGCAGCAAGTAGCTGAGGCCATTCTTTGGCTTCTAAACACCCCTCTTTCATGTCTCCCAGAAACTCATTCACCACCTCGTCGATTTTATCTTCTGTCAGATTCTCGACGTCCTTGAGCACCCCTTTGGCCCACTCGTTGCCTACGTACTGAATCAAGGAAGACCAATCCCAAGCAATAAACACAGGACAAGACCATAATTGGAAAAGAGTGCCTTTAAAAGATGCCAAGTTACCTTGAGCTTGCCTGATGCAGATGAGACATTGACAATTGTTGGTGAAGCAGAGAGATGGAGTAAGGGAAGCAGTGCTTCAATAGTGAGTTTAGCGCCGTAATAGTTTGTTTGCAGACATGCTAATGCTAACTCGTAGTTCTCACACAACAACCCTTTCCAATTTATTTGAGCACTCTGTTGTCACACACAAAAACAAACATAGCCTAAACAAGAAGTTCCAAATCCACATTGACTCAAACCGGACTTACACCACCACCAGCCGCAGACGAGGCTCGGAAAGCATCATCGTCGAGCAGGGTTCCACCGATCCCAGCATTGTTAATCTGCCAAACCAAGGTGACCTCTACTTACTACATAGCTCTCACATAATGAATATTCAAACAATTGGGGCTATTCAGTTTGCAAGATTATATCTCGCGATCAAATATCTAGTGTGTTTGGTTCACGAGAATGAATCTCACAACTCAATCCTAGATAGATAATCATGTGATAATTAGTCATAGTCAATCCCTTACGACTAAAATAATCTCACAATTCAATCATAGATTATATTTTGGTACTATTTTATCTAAGAAAGCGAAAACAACCTTTAACGCATTGAATTGTCAAACAAGAAAGTGAAAATAATGGGTTGGAATCCATGTTACCAAGATATCAAGCTTGCCGAAACGGGAGTGAATGAATTGAGCGAAAGAAGCGATGCTTGGTTGGTCGGTTACATCAAGCTGATGAAAGATGACAAAATCAGAAAGGCCAAGCCCTTTGAGTTTTTCAACAGCTTCGAGGCCTCTCTTCTCGTCTCTGGCTGTCACCACTACCGTCACGCCTTGTGACGCCAGCTGCCTGCAAATCTCGAATCCTATCCCTTTGTTTGATCCTGTAACCACGGCATACCTGCATCACAAAGAAATTCAGATGAATGAAGTAAGCAGTATCCTCTAAGTGAGTCAGTGAGTAGTTAATTACTTGGTTTTTGTTTCCGCCATGGATGGGATGGGATGGGATGGGATGAGATGAGAGCTCAAGCTGCCCCCAATGTTGATTTTATTCGGTTGAGATCGAGGTGATTTTTTTTATTCATCAATGCGATTTTTGCTATTATTGTGTTTGTTCTTTTCTTTTTCCAACCCAATTCTTTAACTTCTTTCAAAATATTTGCTTCTCAACATTTAATTTTATTAAAATACGAATCATACGATGCACTAAAGGTCAGTGATGTGTGCGTCTGCTTGTAAAATATTTCAGCTGTCAATAACAAAGTAGATACGTGTTAAAGACTAGTTTGTTTTCTTACAATGGCCTGCAGAGTTCTGCATAAATAATCAGCTAAAAACTAGTAAAACAAAGGGAACAGCGTCACTTTTCGTGCACAAGAGGGCTGTACACAGGAAACCACATGTTCTCCTTCACATACTTGATTGTTTGTTCCTGCATCCCACATAAATTATATCCACGTTACATATTTTATTTTTAGCTTTAGGAAAAAATAAGATGCCTAGAAGATGAAGTATACCTTTGACATGTATTTCAAATCTTTGGGGCCCACCTCGCCGCGTCCATCAGCCAAACCTTCAGCAACTGCTGCCCTCACAACTGCAGCTCCAACCTCAGCTGTGATATCCCGTATACTGACCACACAAAACTATAGATTCAGCTACAGTTCAATAATAGGTATGTGAACCGATAAAAGGATGAGGAGCATGGAATGTAGCATATTGAATTACTTCAACACAATATAACAGTGATTTCTCCTCACTGAGAGGAACTTGATACACTTACATACCTATCAATGGATGGATACAGGATACCCATCTGAATTTCTTCGTCTGTGATGTATGAAGCAAGGCTGCAAGAACAACCCCGATTAAGACATTTGTTCTGATTAAGCATTGTGAATATGCAATCATTGTAATAGAAAATGGGTTACGATAGTGAATAAAGATCAAGCCCAGCCAAGTTCTTAATCTTACCACTCTGCAGCTGCTTGCAGCATATCGTCGGTTATTATACGAGCACCACAGAGAAGACTTCCCAAGCCAATTCTAGATATGCAGAATAACCAAGTTAGAAATCATAACCTCCAAAATAGTAAAAGATGGAGGAATATTTCCTGTCAGCCATAGTAATAACATACCCCGGAAAGAGGTACATGTTATTTGCTTGATTCACATGCCCTGTCTTCCCATTCCCTGAAAAAAAGGAACAAATTGGCACTAATCAAAATACTACTACTAAATAGTGATATTACTATGAGCCCATCCTCCACCACGAAAGACACTGGAAAGAAACTAATTCAACCAACTATCATCGACAATATTATTAAGGGCTTCCACTTGCAAAGACAATACCTAGATCAACATTATTAAAAGGGCTTCCACTTGCAAAGACAATATTTTCGCCAGCATGTTTAAAAGCCTCCTCAGCAGTGCATTCAGCTGTGTACCATAAAGCAAATACAAATGTTTATCTCTTCATGCCCATCAGGTATTATGAGTTTCAAGAGGGATTGAAGTAGCAAAAACAAACCATTTGCTGTAGGATTAGACATTGCAAAAATAGCTGGTTTGGTGGAGTCTGAGTCTTTCATGGCCCTTAGAATCTGATTACATGATCAAATTAATAAAAATAAATCAATTACTTTTAGAGCATTTAAATAGCCAGTAAAGACAAACGGGAAATGAATATCTACTGAATTAACTTTGATAAGGATAGGCTCAACACTTACATACAAAAAACGTTAAAAAGGTATCACGTTAAAATATATAAGCAGAAAATGAGTCAGTATTGGGAGGCCAGATAGCAAATGTTAAAAAAATTAATACGCTTCAAATGAAGAATGCTCATATGAAGCCAAAATGAATGTGTCCACAGGAGTACAATGAAGTAATGTGATCCGAGTGAAACAGAAGGATTTATGACCTGTAATGATTACAGGTTTTCTTGTAATAAAACAGTAGATGCATTATAAGTTCTCGGATCGTTTTGTCAAAGAAAGATTGACCAAGTGGTCTCTTGAGGAGAACATTGCAGCCACATTTCAGATACAGGTAACACACACACATACAGGCATGCGCAAAACATAGACAATCTAAGGGTGCATGAAACACAAAGGTAAAAAGTTCTAGGAATCGTTAATCAACCTCTTCGTTAAAGACACCACCAACTCCAGATAAACCAAGAAGCACATGTGGCTTAACCTTTTTAATCTGCAGATGATTAGAATGCTAAAATTATAATCTCGATGCAATAAAATTCTGCTGGTGAAAGGTAAAAATAATTAAGAGTGGTTATTCGGTATTCTAGCTAACAAGCCAGCAGTTCCTCTCTAGAAAATATAAGGGTTAGAGAATTTTAAGAAAATACTTACCACTTCAAGCAGACTGGAACCCTCGCAAAGTCCAAATTCTTTAGTCTCGCCTTGAGATTTAGCAAACGGAGTAGCTGCAGGATCAATGCATTTTCTCTCTTTTGTTATGAGACCCTGCAAATGTACAGAGTGAAAATTCTAAGAGAAAGCAGAAACATCTAGACAAGACTTCAGATGAAGATATTCACTCTCCCATCTTTCTTTGTACTATTTCCCTATCCAGCAATGACTGCTTAGTCTACTTTACCAGTCCATTAAAAATTTAATATAACTTTTCACCCCCCAGAGACATTTGAACTTAGAGATTTGAGTTGGTACATCTTTGTCAAGAAGGAAAAAATGAGGATCTGCATGTGGTCCGGCCATTCTAGAAACAGCCTGTAATGCCATCTTGAGAACACCAAGTCCTGCACTGCAATGTCAAGTTTGGAATAAGAAAATAGAGAAACAACTGCCAACAGACCATATACTTTTTCAGAACATTGTTTATAGACACATGATCCACTAAACCAAAGACCCTAAGCTACCTTCCAGCCCCAACCACAACGATTTTTTGGTTTGCAAAATCCGTCAAAGGTCGTCCTTGTGCTCTAACCGAACCAAGTAGCCCAGCCAAAGCAACACCAGCTGTTCCCTGTACTTTTTCGAGCCAGGCATAAGAACATCAGTTCAAGCTTCACTTTAAGAGACATCTTCTTTTAACCTACTGTTCTTGTGGTTATATAAAGTGGAGTAGTTTACCTGTACGTCATCATTGAACATGCAAAACCTCTTGCGGTAACGTTCTAGTGTCTCAAAAGCCCACTTCATTTGAAAATCCTCAAACTGTGTAGTTAGTTCCAATCATAAATTGTAAGTATGCATTTCTACCAGGATATCTTTAAAAAATTTCAGAATAAAACGACCTGCACAATAGCCTTTGGCCAACGTGCATGAACAGCTTCCATTAACTCATCAACAATCGCCAAATATTCATCGCCTTCCAGCCTATGTTGTCTGAGCCCCAAATCTGTAAAAAATGTTCAGGTAAACTAAAATAAAACTATAATTACAAAATTTTCACTTTTCTTGACGCATCAATTCCAAAAGTGAGTTAATTACTTGGAAGCATAGTAAGGAAATTAGATTTAGACGCAGAGCACATTGAAGATAAAATTACTTCTGGCAAAAAATATATAATTAAATGACAAAGAAAATATAAGTGAGCTTAACAAAAGTCAACTCACAAAGCCTGTCTGCAAGTAGCTTCTCATTGTTTGTGCCTACATCAAGCATAACTGGCAATATCTGAACAGCAAATATAAATAAGAAAAATGTAAGACTCCTACGACAAAATAACAGCCAAAAATCATAAAGCATAGTCTCTGACACCATACTGTGAATGATATCATATTGTGGTTATTAAGTATATGCTGACTTCTGTAACATGAACCAAATATTTTTAGCTAAAAGGTACTGTCAAATCACAAATGCATATGCAGGTGGACACTAACTAACATATACTATAAAAAAGGTTCCTGCGTAATGGATGCTCATTAAGGATTTGGTGTCTCTGCATATGTAATGATTACTTGATATAAACTACTATGTATGTGAACACCAAGTCTCCTCTCATCCATTTACATATGTAAACAAGAGGTATGTTGGACATACTCTTTGTGGATTGATACCAGCAGCGGCAACATACATGTCAAGTTTCCCAATTGGAATACCTATTCCCTGAACTCCAAGATCACCAAGACCAAGAATACGACTACCATCTGTCAGAACAATCATATCAACCTGCATAAAAATCATGTTAAAATTACTCTACTCAAAAATTATACAGGCAAGATTACGTTAAGTTTGACATGATACCTGCTGTGCAGGCCAATTATAGATCATCGACATCATCTCTCCCTTATCTTTGGCACTGAAATACATTCCACGTGGACGCCGAAACAACCCGGAATAGTTTTGACATACCAATCCTACTGTAGGAGTATATATAGTCGGAGCAAAATCCTTGATATTGTCTATCAGTACCTTCAAGGTTGAGTGAATACCAGCAAGTTAACTATTTGCCATACTTTTATCATCCATAGAAGCTGTGGGTCAGTAAACTTACTCGGTAGTACAGTGTTTCATTTCTGTCATGGAGTCTGTTCAAAATTCTCCATTTTGCAAGGGAAACAACATTATCTGGTTGACCTTGGGTATTTTTTTCCAGAGATCTATATGATTCCACTAATAATACCAGAAAGAAGAAAAGAGAAGTTTAAAAGTCAAAACCCCTATAACTAGTAGCAAACCTAACCAGAGATTACATGAAAAATTCAATCACCCCAAACTCCATACATGAACAAATAACACCTGCACAGACTCAACTTATACCAGAAAAACATAACTAAATTCAGCTACTAGATTGAGTAAAAGCCAATTCCTAGTGTTATCATGTACCCCAAACTATATGGTTGGAAAGGGTAATGCATATGTAAATATTGTAATACTCCAAATTCTTTTGAATGGTGCTTAATTTAAGGTTGAAGGAACTTACTATGCACAAAAACAAAAGTTCGGGTAATATTCTCTACTAGACTATGTCCTAATCAGCTAATCTCCCTCTACAAATAAAAGAAGGTGTCCTAATTTAAAAGAGCAAAAACAACATCGGTTAATCTTTCATTTAGAAGCATTGGTTGGAGGCAACTGCAGTAACAGAAAATGAAATGAAGAACAAGCAGTCCAAATGAATAACTATTTTACCAATTCAAAAGAGTCAAGACACAGAATTAGTGACTTACTGAAACGGTCATATTGCTGCTCAAATGATATCACTCGTGGTGGAAGCAGACCACGTAGTCCCAGTCTATCTCTTTCCGTCAACGGGAAACCTGTGTCCTGATTGTTTCGAATTTTAACAGTTACACCTTGTCAGCATTGTATGATTGAGCATGCTCCTAAACCAGGAATGTATGAACTATGTCTACTCAAAGTAACAAAGAAACGTCTCAAGTGACATAGGTTTTTAGCAACTCACTGCAAATACATTATTTTCCAATGACAGCAGAACTTAGAATACATTACAAACAACTGTTTATTTGTCCACCTACTTAAATAAAAGCTTACAATCAACAGAGTAGATCAAAAACATGAAACTGTATTCATTTAATATTCCACAGTGAAGGCTAGCACAAACTCAAACAGTTCAAACATGATCAAAAACAAGGAAGACAAAATAGATCTCAAAGTCAGCAAAAACTCTCTGAAAGACTGAAACAGTGAGCGGCTAAACATGACAAATTCGACCAAGTCCAATCGGATCAAATGACGTCGGCAACCGACAGGCTCAATAGCAAGCTAGAAAACAAGTGAAACGGATAAGACGAGACCTTGTTAAACCAAGGATCGTGGAGAATATCAGCGCCGCGCTTGTGTACAATACACGGCCCGGGTATCGCCGTCGACATCCGCCGCCGCGACTGGCGGAGGCTCGACGCAGCAGATCGCGCCACTCTCCACATTCCTAAGCTCCTGAAATCCAAAATCGGAGCAATTCAACCAAACTATAACTCAACTGATTCTCCACACCTCCACAAATTGCCAACAATGTGCGTGCAAACATTTATATACACAAAACGAGTCAGTCAACTTGTATCAGAATATCAAGTGCGGACAACCATGAACATATATATTTAAATACATCATACATATATAGATAACGGAATTTGGAATTCACCTTTTTTGCTAGACTGAAAAAGGAGATTGCGTTGAAAGAGGTGATTGTTGAGATTGAGAGTGAAGACTGAGACGCGAAGTAGGCAGTATCTGCCCGAAGAAAACGGGCAGGAATGAGAATGAATTGTGCTTGACAATGAAAGGAAAGAGGGTAAATCTGTCATTTATAGGGTTGAGGAGTGGGCCCAAACGCGGCAACCAGTAATCAATCGAGGGTAGCACTTGTTCATTGGGGAGGAGGTATCAATGAATCAATGTTCCCAGTTATTTTTGGAAAAAACTGTATTTTAGCTATGTCTTAAAATTACTTGTTGCAAAGATATTATTCCATTTTCTTCAATACATAAAAATATTTTTCAAATCAGTGTCAAAATTACAAATGTACGATAGTAATTTTTCAATATTATAGTTACTTACTCTACACGCTTTCAATCAAGATACATTTTTTAAAAATTCTGCCTTGAGTATTCTATCAAACTTTTTTTTTAATCTTTTATAAATCTTTTAAAATTTTCGAATTTTGTGTAAATTATTATGTACAAAGTTTTACTCCTGAATCATCTAAAAAAATGTACTATATTTTTAAATAATATTTAGAGAATATAGCTCCTTTCAAAAAAACATTGTGTTCTACTTAACGTGGATGGTGTTATAATTTCAAATAAGTAATGTAACTAGAGTGTTTTAAAGTTATAGTAGTACTATTAATTTACTACAATTGCAAATTCAGTGGAAATTTTTGCAAAATCGACAATCAACCATTTTCATCATCCACCAAACTAAGTTCTGTTTTATTTAATCGCTGGGTTCCCTTTTTTAAAGGGAAAATGTTTTAGGTTAGAGTTTGACTTCAGTGACATTTGGGATATATTTTACAGTTCCTTTTAGTATGTGTAATTAATTGTTTGAGAAGTGATTCCATAAATTATTAATTTGAGTTCCATAATAAACAGGTTGAAGGATCAATACAACATAACCTAATAATAGTTCGAGCTTCGAGGTGAGCAAATGTGATAATTTTATTTAGTTTGTTCAGTGTAGATGCATGCAGCTTTATCGAATTCATCACATAATATGTTGTGATGATAAAATTTTGATAAATAAGTATTACTACTTCTCAATAAGATATGCACATTATTATAGCCAGTGACAAATCTAAGTGCCAGTTGATATGAAGCTGGATATAAATTTTATATGCTCCTCCCCTTCCGTTTGCTTCCAGCATCATCTTGAGGAAGAAGGAAATTGCTCTGTGCTACCTTGGATCATTTGTTGCAAGTCCAAGCCATATTAAATTTAAGCCTAGCACTTAAGAGTTCAAGTTGCCCAACTTGGTATCCAAACCAAATTCAAATTCCGCAAATTCCATGTTTGTTTGAAAGATTGGAGAGACGAGTTGAGAGAATCGAGAGACAGTGAGGAGATAGAATTGAGGGTAAATCTTTATGTTCCATTTAATTACCAAATGTCATTTAGCTCCCACTAATAAGTTAAACAATGTCATCTATTCATAAATAAAATGACTTTGTTAGATACAAAAGCTTTATTGATATATCATACGAAGGGTTCTTTTTTTTTTTGGAACAATTAAAAATAAAATCAAATTTCATAATTTTTCTAAAATTATGATAAAAATCAGATGGTAAAATTTCACAATTTACCTTTTTATTTTATTGCAAATAGTACTTGGAAACATTCAACATTATTTTGTCACTTTCCAACATTTATATGCCAATTATTACTTCTGAGCATATGCACTTTTTATATTTTAGTACTTGTTTAACCACAAAATTCGTGGATGTATTTCCATTATATCTCTATGGAAATGTGAAAAGCAATATTCACTAATTTCCTACTAATAATTCCTTTACCCACCTTTTTTTCATTTTAGAAACAAAATATAATTCTAAACCCAGACTCATTTTAGCTTAATGTACTATCAAATATGATTTCACTCCAATTATTTACACTAAACTCAAATTTAAAATAATATTCTTTATATTATACTTTTATTACAAACAAAATTTGAAAAACCTTTTGGGTTTAAGTTTAGTGTAAACCTAAGGATAGGCAATTTTTTCCCAAAATTCAAAAATAGAATTAGTTCTGGAGTACTATTGAAGCTAATTAACTATCTCTATTTTAAGTTTTAATGTACCCTTGGAGATGGTACAGGTGGAGGTTTCACCAATATTCAACAGAAATAAGAGCAGGTTTCAACAGATTCAAAGTTTATTAAAATAAAAAAAAAATTAAAAAAAAAACCCAAAAAACAGATTATCGTCAATTCACAATCAAAGCTTGTTAAGGAAGTAATGGAAAAGGATGGCAATTTTTTGGCGGCGGCGTATTCGATTATTCGAATCGACAGAAAAAGTCAGAACTAAAGGCGATCGAGCAATAGCATGGATGCATCTTATGCTCTTGTGTATCCATTCTTTTTAAGGATGGCAGATCTGATCTTCAGTCTCTTCTCCACCACCATTGATAATACCATCTCAAATCAAGACTTGTATTCACCCGGTACATTAATCTTTAATTATGCTCCCTTCGTTCCACCTTCACCCTACTCACAGCGACCATCAAAAAATGTTTTGGCAGGGCTTAAAGATGAACAAAATAGAACGAAGATGAAAATTGCAATGCAAACAATAATAAAAATCAATTGTAAGTCAGAGTCTAGAAAAACCTTATTTCTACAAGACATTGCATACCGGCTAGTGCTATCAAATTGATGCATTATCCTTAAAGATAAAATGACTTCTTCGTAACATGTAGAAACACTTGAAACCGGAAAATTTGAGCTGCATTCCGTAAATCGAGCAAATAAAGTTCTAATGCTCTAAATGAAAAATGCAAAAGAACTTTGAGTTAAAGATGATGAAGATGTAGATGTGTAGTGTGTTTCCATCCCAAAGCTTATGTCTATTTATAGGCCAAATAATGGAGTTGAAGGATCATGAGCATAAAACCAAACATAAGATCATGGAGGTGAAAAGCCAAATGACAAGCAAAACACAATTTTGCCTATTCATCCATTCGTTTTCAATAACCACCTGTATTCATATTGTCTCTTCTCTTTGTTGGTAATTGTATTAAAACAGATTGTTTTTTAGAATGACTTGCATACTTCTCATCTTGTTGTTCAATATGTTCCATTTGTTTGGCCAAAATTGTCTGAAAAAACCAATCAGAAATGCGCGAATATAAACCCGTATTTCCTTGCAAATCAGAATCCATGTATCATACAACAAATCCTTCGAAGAAAAAAAAAACATACTACTATCAACAATTATCATCAACCAAAGAGATCAAACAACTTCTAACACTTTACTGAAATTGTTGTGCTCAATAAAACAATGCAGTTGGTAAAATGAAATTCAATACAAGAATCTTGCTCAAGATGCTGAAACAGAAACTTCGCTTCGTCATCAATCCATTGCTGCTGATGCCTTCCACCCTTCCACATCCTCAATAGAAAAAGTGGCTTACCTATATAAAGCAATTCTAGTACTAGTATTTTTATAAGGGATATTGGCCTATATTATGGAACTTTTTAAAAGTTGGTTTTTCCCACTTAACTTTTAAATTGGTAAATAATATATTGAGCTTTACATGAGTTTGTTACTTCCACCAGCGAAAAAATTTCAGTTATAGTAATGGATTTAAGACCAATTATGGTGATTGTGATTTAAGAAAAACTATCGTCAAAGATTGAAAAACTTGAAGCTCTCGAAGTTGTTCTCGAAAAATTACGAATAAAAAATCCGCATTATGATATTATTTGCCGAAATTATTTCGCCGGTGGGAAATAACAAACACAGGTAAAGTTCATGATATTATTTGCCAATTTGAAAGTTCATGGGAAAAACCTAACATTTTGAAAGTTCCATGATATTAGAGGTCAATATCCTTTTTTATAAAGAGAGAACATATTTTTTTAGTACATCAACTATCCCAAATGAGCAAAATTTGGTTCTCAAAATATCTTTTGAGCTATAAGTTAATATCAATTCAATTCCTTTTTGGCTATTTCCAATATTTTTATGAACAAAGTACCCTTAAGGCCATGAAGGACAATTTAATCTATTTATTCTCTCATTTTCATTAAAATATGTTTCTTTAAGTATTCATCCACTTTCTTCTTTCTTCTAATTTATTTGGGATTAAGTTTAATAGTTTCGAATACTATTATTATTAATATATACCATACCTTATTTGAATATTATGATATTAATTTTTAGTGCTAGTTAATACTTTTATATGGTTACATTCTCATGTATTTAGATAAATATTTTATTTAATGAATCTCGGAATTTTATGAAACTGAAAATTTAAGTTAATCATAATATATAATATATATTACATTGAAATAAAAATTTAATATAGTAGAAAAAATACGATTCACGAATAGTCAAAGGAATAGATATGAGAACTATGAACAATTTTCATTAGGGGTGGCAAATCGTGCGTGTTGTGTCGTTATCGTGTCGACATGATAACGACACGATACGATAACAACAAACACAAACACGACACGTTAAGAAAACTCCAAACACGAACACGATCCACTACCCTCAGACACGAACAAGACATGAACCACTTCGGGTCAACACGACACGATAACAACAAATATATGACACGACACAATAACAACACTATAATAATATTATTATAATATATAAATATTATTTCTTATATTAAATTTTAAATTTTAATTTTAAAATTTTAAAATAAATAATAAAATAATACTATTATAATATATTAATATTTTTTCTTAACGTGTAACACGAACACGACACGAAGTTTTCATGTCCTTATCGTGTCGACACGATAAGGACACGAACCCAATAAGCCTTGACACATATCGTGTCGTATTATCGTGTCGTGCCAAAAATTGTCAGCCCTAGTTTTCATGATATTGTTGTAAATGGCCTAATGATAATATTAAGACACGACATTGTGATATTAAACAATTGATAGCAACTATTAATTTTTTATTTAATTAAACCATCTAAATTAATCATATATTCATCTATGAATGGCATTGTCTTTTTTATTAAATTGTTTATTAATAATTTCAAATTTTGAACTAATTTTTTTTTACTACAATTACTACATAAGAGTAGATAAAATAAAACTTAGCTTTTTGAATTATTTAAGATTCTGTGTATGTTAATGAATTTTAATTTATTTTTAATTGTCAATTTTGTATTGCACTTAAAAAATAATATATTCTTCTGTCAGTTTATGTATAGCTTTAAGATTGAAAAATTAATATTCCATCTAATAAATTGAACTACTTTTATATACAGATGTTTTACAAGTATAATGTTTACATGTTTTACAGTTAAGTTATTTTACTATTAATGTTAAATATTAAAATATTACAAATAAGTAAAACTAACGTAAATAATTAATATCAATAGAATATTAAAGTCGTTAAGATATTTTTATTTTGAAATTAAAATTAGAGGAACTTTTTTAGCACATCAACTATTTCAAATTATATAAAAATGAGAGGATAAATAGATTGAATTGTCCTTCATGGCCTTAAGGGTACTTTGGTCATGAAAATATTGAAAATAGCTAAAAAATAATTGAATTTATATTAACTTATAGTTAATGAACCTCAAAAGATATTATGAAATATTACGAATCAAATTTACTTATTTTGGATAGTTGATGTACTAAAAAATATGTTTTCTCTTTTATAAATATGCAAATACTACAAAGAATAAATTTATTAATATTGTTAAATCCATCAGCTCATCAGCTCAAGTTTTTCTTTTTTTAGGAGACCGGGAGGTCAACTTGTTTATTTTATTGGAGGTTGAAAGGCACATATCCACTATGGCCTATGCTATAAATGCAAATATTAATGTTATGACAATCGCATAGGTACAGTACAAACTTTAGCTATCACTCCTTCTATACGACTAAACGAGGTTTGTATACTGATTTAAGTAATTGTTCTCAATTTTCATGGTATATATAATCAAATACATACCACGTCTTAATGCAAAGCTAATACCAATTATTGAATATGACAATCTAATGGATATGATCACTTCCACATTGCAAACTGTTTTTTAAATTATAATCAACAAAGGGTGTTCTAATTAATTTACCCACCTTCGGTTAATATGAGTCACAGTATTGGGCCTTATAGTTTTTTAGAATTCTAAATAACTAACTACACTTAAATTAATAATGAGGAGTGATGAATTGTCAATTCATCATTTAATTATAATTAAACTAATTTAAAATCATAGGATTTTAGAAATCTTGGAGTCTAAAATTTGTTACGTGTAATTTTCATTTTTATTAATTAAATTGAAAAAGATAAAAGAAAACAACCAAATTAGGGTTTTGGATGAAAATGTCAATATAGTGTTTTGAATATATCAACACAATGCTTTGTGAATGTCAATACAATGCTTTGCGAATGTTAACACATTGCTTATATTGACATTCTACACGTATTATATTGACATATTTTATATATTATGTTGACATTTGTTGCTTTACGAAAAAATAAAAAAAAAATTCGATTTTTTTTTCAAATTTTGATGTCAGAACATATGCAAGTGAAATCTCGTTAGAATCCTTATGAAATTATATTTAATTTGATATATGTTGTGTGAAAATATAATTTAAATTGAGAAAGTTATGCGTTTTAAAGTTATGGATATTTTTCAAAAGTTAGTTATAACTAATTTGTTGTAAATTGACTTTAATATCGTTATTACGTTTTTTTTTTATTATTGTATTGACATTCTAGGACTGATAATCTAGGCTCTTGATTTGAATATCTAATTGTTGTTATTTAATTGTAGTTAGCAATATAACACTCTTCAATTAATAACTACTATCAAATCTAGTTTATCCGATTTAAAAACAAACGGCCAGGAACAATTTTTACGCGATGACAACTAGCTAGCTATTGTAACAATATTAATCAGAGATATTAATGAAAACTGAATTTTATTAGTTATAACTAACGATTTAAAAATATTTCAAAATTTTAAACTCATATTATTATAGCATTAATAAACAATATATAATCATCCAATAAGTTGAAATAATTAGTTGTGCATCTATTGTGGATTTACCCACTTTCCGTTAGGATATGACCGCCAATTTTGGGTGCCTTAAGTGCCATGTGAGATACCTTAAAGGCTTAAGGACATTTCTAAATATGGTCTTTGTTATTGAAAAAATGAAGATGGCACGGCGTTATAAGATTTTGTCGATTTTAAGTTATTGTTAGGTGGCTATATTACAGCAATATAATGCGATTTATCCCACTAAAAACCTATGTTTCAACTAGAAAACTAACTTTCAATTTGGCTAAATTATACTATTTCAACTAGAAAACCTATGTCTCGAGTATTATACTATTTGGAAGCCAAATTATACTATTTCAACTAGAAAACCTATGTCTCGAGTATTATACTATTTGGATAGGTTTTCCATCATCCACAAATCCACTCTTAAAGACAGAACTAGATACCAAATTATAGCTATCCATTTTCTTAATCTTATAGTTAGAATTAATTTACAACTAATTCAATATTTTATTCAATAAAAACTTTTTCATTAAAATTTTTTTTTAAAATTATAATTTTTTAATTTTTTTTATTCAATAAAAACTTGCCGGAGTAAATAATGAACTAAATGAAGTATGTTATAAAGTAATTTTGACATGTTATTGAAATACAGTAATGATACAACAAATTTTAGTGTTAAACGTAAGCGGTAGTAATGAACTATATTCAATAAATAAACCAAATGAACACTAGTAATGAAGTAAATATGACATTTTATTGAAATACAATGTTAACTGTATTAAACGTCAAGCGGTAGTAATGAACTTATTACATCATTCAGTCATGTTATAACTTTATTCCATTAGTTTATTACTTCATTATGTTAGTTTATTACTTCATTCCATTAATTTATTACTTCATAACACATTATGACATAATTATCTTTCATTTGAAGTAAATTCGGTATGTAATGAATGCGAAAAATTACTTCATAACATACGTTCATTTAGTTCATTATGTAGTGAATATAGTTCATTATTTACTCGAACAAGTTTTTATTGAATAAAAAAATTAAAAAAGTTTTAAAAAAAATTTAAAAAATTAAAACGAAATTCAAATTAAAAAGAAAATTATTTATTGAATAAAATATTAAATTAATTATAAATTAATCCTAACCACAAGATTAAGAAAATGGATGACCCAAATTTGGTCTCTATTTCGGTTTTTAAGAAGAGTTCGACATTGATCACAACTCATTTTGATAGTGTTAGTAAAATACATTATTACCCTCTAAAATTTGACTCACATAATTATTTTCCTTATTTATGTTATCATAATTAAAGTAATTTAGGTTATTATAATTATTTTCTTTATTTATGATTTATTGGATCAAACATTTAGTTATGATAACTCGCAATTTTATTTAGCTAACAAACACAAAATTAAGATAAAATAATTAGTCAAAACTATGATAACTATCATGATTATATCATATCTAGTCGAAACATAACATGACTACCAAATGACACCTCATTTCTAAAAATGTTAATGACAAATGGAGATAAGATAAGTTCACTATTTCCTACTTTCAAAAATAGAAACTTTTGAAATGGGACATGTTTTAATTCACAATTGCTAAAGTAAGAAAGAATAATCGGTAAAATAAGAGAAGATGAAGAGAAAAAGTAGTTGAAATAGAGTCAGTGGTTACAGGGTCCATTTTCTAAAATAGAAAATTTAGAGCATTCACAATAGGGACGGATGTCCCGGCGGATACCCCAAAAACACCCCCTACCACGTCATAAGGAAATCCCTCAACACTGCCACATCATAAGGACATCTCACTGCACAATAGCGAACATCCCCAAGGACATCCTGGCGGACAAGAACAATAATAAAAATTCACAAATATGCAATGTGCGGAATTAAAATTTTGACACGAATACGGGGAGAATACAACCGTTTTATTTCAAAATAAATAAATAAATAAAAATCGGGACGTCCGCGCACAGCCGCAGATACCTCTCGTCCGTCGGGGACGTCCGCGTCCGTCTCAAACGTCGCAATAGCGGACGTCCAACACGGACGACTGGCACGCCGGTTCGACGTCTTCCGGGACATCCGCTATTGCGGATGCTCTTAGAAAATTTTTATTTTTAACAGACTTCCCAAAATAAAAATAGTTTCTACTTTTAGAGCATCTCCAGTGGCGTACTTCCCGTCTCCCTTTGGAGAGGCTTCTGAGAAGTCCGTCGCGGAAGGGCGTCATTGTGGCACGGAGAGGAGAACGCGGACTTCCCGTGAGGACACGGTAAGGGCGCAGCCATCGCGGGAAGGGCGGGTGAACGTCCGGTATTTTATTTTTACTTTATTTTTATTATTATTTTTAAAAAAACTATATATATACGGCTCGTTGAACTTCATTTCATTCGCACCACTTGTGTTACCAAGTTTCTCTCTCTCTAAATTTTGATTCTCAAGTATATCTAGAATGGCTAGTAGAGGTGCGAGTGGCACTGGCGGGAACGATAGTGATAGTGATAATGACGAATTACAGGCCGCTATGACAGGGAATATAGATCGCCTGCTAGGCCAGGCGATCCAACGGCAGAAGCAGGCGGCGGTACCTCGGCCGATCAGTCGTCGAACTATAGTACCTCGGGACCACATCGCTGCACATCATCGGTTGTATCAGGACTACTTCGCTCCGGAGCCGCGTTTTAGGGATGCTTTATTTCGGTGACGTTTTAGGATGCATCGTCCGATGTTTATGCGTATTGATGCACTATTTATTTGCACTATAAATACCTGCAAGTATACAGAGTAGGTATAGTATAGCAAAAGGTTAGTACCGGGTATCGAACACGGGGAAGATGTACACAAAGTGTCTATATTCTACTAGAACTCAATTACTATCTGGAGAAACAAGAATTTTTGGAAACTTTTGAAAACAGTAAATATTAAAAACAGTAAACAACTAAATGCAAGCAAATCACGGAGAGAAAAGTATAGAGATAAGGGGAATTCCAGGGATGTGCTTTCGCTTTTATGGTTATACAAATTCCAAACTACAATACCCTAGCACAGTTAATACTTTGAAAGGACGAGTCACCTAGCTTATGCTCATGCGATACAAACGTTGATTACTAACATTAGGGTTGTCAATCCTAACACGTAACTCCAAAAAGCTCCTAAGACCCTTGAAAAGTCCTCACTCTCAATTAACAGTGCCGTTTTAAAGGAAGCTAACTGTAGTGTCTACTAAGTGGATCTAACTCGCTAGAACTCTGTCACAGTTATGAAGCAAGTTGTATTGAATCATACATAATTGTGTCACTCAATTATGAAGCATCATGATTAACTTAGGGAAGAAACAAAGTAAAAACAAAACGGATATTAAATAAAAAACGGAATTGTATAACCAAAGTTGCTACTAACACATCCCTAGAATCCTATGAGTTTAGTTACACATGACTGAATAAACTAAAAACATAGATTGAAGGGAAAGCAATTTGAACATAAAACTAAAGCAAATAAAACCCGTAGGTTGAATCCTTGTCGTTCTTGATGTTCTTGAAATCCTTCTCCAACTCCTTGCACAATTGAACTACTCTAGCTTTTGATCTCTATGAATGTTGCAAGTAGTCACTCTCTTTCTCTATGAATGTGTTCTTGTTGTGTGAAAAAAAACTCCTTTTTGATGAAGCTTGAGGTCCTATTTATAGGGGAAGATTATTCCTCATCATAGAAGGAAAAGATCTTCAAAATTTGGTAAATCTTGGAGCAAATCTAGGGCTGGTCGGATTCGCCGCCTTTCTCCCGCGGGGCCGCCGCACCTTGGCCGGCGGTCGCCGCGTTGGAGTCCGGAGACTCGACCCTTCGGTGGCGGACCGCCACATGTCCTCCGGCGGTCGCCCGGCGAGACTCTTCTCCTAGCGTAAATTTCCGAGGCGGGCCGCCACATAGCTCTGACCGCCGGGCGCCGCGCGGTCGCCGTACAACTTCGCGGGGTCGCCGGTCGCCGTCTCCGACTCCGCAGATTTCCGCACTATGCGTTTTTACTCCCCTTTTCGGCTCAAATATGCACATTTCTCACAAAACACGTCAAAATACCAAAATGTATAGAATATGCAAATAATGGACATGTAGAGTGATTTTGATAACAAAAACGGACCAAATAATGGCCTTAAAACAGTGCAAAATCCGGGCGTATCACGTATCGTGAGTGCTTTGGAGCATCGATACGAGTATTTCAGGTTCAGGGGGATGCGGTTGGAAAACCCGGTCACACGCCCATACAGAAGTGCATTGCCGCAATCAGGAAGCTGGCGTACGGAGGCGCAGCCGACATGTTCGACGAGTACCTCCACATTGGCGAGTCGACAACCATCGAGTGTTTGGAGTATTTTTGACAGGGCGTTAGAGAGATATTCAGGGATTAGTATCTTCGGAAGCCCAGCCCCGCAGACTGCCAGTAGCTGATAGATATGCACAGGTTTCCCAGGATGTTGGGCAGCATAGATTGTATGCATTGGGAGTGGAAGAACTACCCCGCCGCCTGGAAAGGGATGTACACTAGCGGCTTCAAATGCAAGCATCCCACGATGGTCCTTGAAGCTGTAGCTGACTACCGGTTGTGGATATGTGATAAGGTTAATTTCATGCATTGGTTATGGGGTTAAATTCAACGATTTCCTGACTTTAAAACAGCTTTTAAGCGAGGTGTAGAGGAAAACGCCAGATCCAGGAAGAACGAAGGAAATTACCTGGTGAAGGAGTCTGGGGGGAAAGTAAGCAGAAGAAGGAAAAAAGTTCCCAGACGGAGGAGATTTCTAGATGGAGGGCAGAAAGGAAAATTCAAGAGAAGATTCTAGAAGATCAACTCCACGCCTATAAATAAGAGCACGCAACACACTTGAAATCATCATCACTCTCATTTTGCTCTTAGCTCACTTTTCACACTTCTGCACACACATTAGGGGTTACCAAATTCATGGGGTCGGGTTTGTAGTTTGATCATCGTCGTGTACCACTATCTCTACGTGAGGCGGAGAAACAATTTACAATTCTCAGTTTCAATTTCTGCTTTGGAATTCCCCGAGTCTTCGCTGTTCGAAGCTCGACTTTGTTTTGTTGAATCGTTGTTGAATTCGTAATTGTTTAGTTATGGAAGTTTATGCTGCGTTTTCATAATCGTATTATGTTTGCGTTGATTGTTGCTTTACCTTGGATGCTTTTCGCACTTGATCTGTATTGTTTAAGTTGAATTGTGCTGGAATTGTAGTTGATCGGTTGAATTTGGTTGGATCGGAGTGATCGGAGATGGGAAGTATTGTGGTTTATTGTGGATGGCTTGGATCCGGAACGGATGAAGTGTCCGATGTTTAGATCTGTCAAAATTCTACATGGGTTTTGAAGTTTAGTTCCTGTTTTCTCATTTACCTAGTCTAGCGGTAGTAGATCTGTTCTATTTTCTTAGTTAATCGTAATTCGATCGTGAAATTCGACATGCTCTGTTCCGATTTGATGTTTACTCTGTTTTTTTTTCTGCATTTGTGATCATGAATCGTTGGTGAAGATGAAGATAGTTGTTAGTTAAATTCATAGTTAGTTATTTGCAACTTTTCATTTGTACATTTGCTGTTTTAGGAAATGGTCCCCACGATCTGTTCTTCATTTGTCTAGGCATTTTAGGGAAGTTGTTCACTAGGTCTGGTAAATCTTGGTGCCGAAGTGTTGATCTGTTTACATCTCTGTTTTCGTCATGCATGCCTTCGTTGTCTTTTCCTCTTCCTAGGTCTAGCTGTTAGAATAGATCATTTACATTTCCCGAGTCTAGTAGTAAGTTATCAACCCAAAGTTGCGTGGCAGCAGCCAAAACCCTTTTGCAAAGTCTCTTGAATGCTTTCTTACGCTTCCATCTTTGTGGGATTCGATCCCTACTTCCTTATACTAGTTTTTAGTATCGTGGGTTGAGGGTTTTGAAACAGAAAAAGATTGTGTGCCCAACGACCGAGGATTTCAAGGATTCCCTGAATTCCTAGACCCTGTGATCTAGCGGATTCTCTGGATCTGAGAAGTTTGACTAATATTTCAAGTACACACATCGATAAAATTGGGACTGTTTCAATATGGCATGTTTTTTTTGGAGTAGTCGGGTCGAACAATGGCATCAACGTCCTCCAGTCGTCGCCCATGTTCAACAATCAGTGCAATGGCGTTGGTCCCGCCATCGAAATTCGTGCCAACGGTAACCAGCACAATATGAGATACTATTTGGCGGATAAGATATACCCAAACTGGCCCGTCTTTGTGAAGACGATCAGATGCCCATTAGAAGATATGAAGATCTACTTTGCGGCTCGTCAGGAGGCTGCGCGCAAGGACGTAGAGCGGGCATTTGGTGTGCTCCAGAGTCGATGGACGGTAGTGAAGGGTCCTTCATGGATGTGGACAACATCGGCGATGTCATGTACGCATGTATTATTATGCACAACATGATTGTCGAAAGTGAAGGTCATGAACTGACTCAATGGACCAATGAAGATGCTACCGGTGCCGGTCCAAGCCACGACATGGCCACCGCAAATGTACGTATGGTGGTACCTCATGAAGAGGCCGGACGGATGCGCGCATTTGCCGACATGCGGCAAACACAAGCCCATATACAACTTCCTTACGATATCATAGAAGAGCTTTGGACGCGGAAGGGTGGACGTTGATATTTTAATTTTCTTTTGTTTGAATTGTAATTTTTTTTATATAATTATGTGTTTTTTTTAATGAAGTTGTTGCATTTTCCCCGTCCGATTCCATATCGAAATTTTAATTTCGTAACGTAAATTGAATATTTGTGAATTTGTGAATTTTTTTAATTGCGGGAAGTCCGTGCGGGAAGAGCGATGGAAAGAGCGGATTGTGCAGTGGGAAGTTCTTATGACGTGGCAGGAGGGTGGGAAGTCCTTATGACGTGACAGAAGGTGTATTTGGAAAGTCCGTCCATTGAAAATGAGCTTAAGAGACCGGAGGTAGCATGCATTTACTATATAAGAGTCCTACGTCAGTTTGGAAATAGTTTCAATATATTTGTGGCGTCAACCATAAAACTAGAATACATAGCCAACATAAATAATAATCCTGTGAAAGAAGAAATATTTTTGTTCAACTGCTAGTGACATTATTTGTGAAAGGCTGAAAGCTGTACATCACTTTTAAAATTGTTATTAGGTATATTTACGAAAAAATATTATTGAGTCCAAAATAAGAAAATTGACAAGTCAAATCAAAATTATACATCCTGAAAAAAACACATTGTAGAAATTTCAAAATATTTTGAATGGTTACGAGTTACGACTAAGATAGACACTAAATCAGGAACACGCCAAAGTAGAAAATTCCTACCATAAAAATCAAACAGAAAATATACTCACAACTAACGCTTACCAATTTATTACCGTTTCAAATTCGCCGAAATAGCCTTCCTCCTTCCCCCACATTTCTCTCCACCTTCTCTGACCGCGTCTCTCTCTCTCCAAAATCCTATTAAATAAATGAGCAAATATTCCAAATCTCTCACACACAACATTAACCAATACCAGCTAGTTTTAAAAAATAAATTAAATAAAGAAGAAGTGCAGCATGGAAAGAAAGGGTTCGCCCTACGTGATCGAGATCACCGTTATTTCCGCCGAGGGTTTGCGGCTGACCAAAAATCAGCCCGTAAAGAAGAACTCCTACGTCGTCCTAAGATCCGACCCGTTTAACTCCCGGACAACGGGTACGGATCGCGAGGGCGGGAGCTACCCTGCATGGAACGAGAAGCTGCTCATGGAGCTGCCCGCCAACGCTCGTTTCCTAACGGTCGAGGCCCATTCGGGCAGTAGGCTCGTCGGGGCAGCAAGCATACCCGTCTCCGACTTCGCGGCCGGCTTCCTGCCCGTTAACTATTTGAGCTTCTTGAGTTATAGGTTGAGGGACGCTCATGGCGCCAAGAATGGGATACTCAACCTCTCCGTCAAGGTCATAGGCCGCCCCGCCCCCGCCATAGGCTGCGCCGCCAGTTGTTCTGGCGGCCCATGGTCAGGAGTTCCGGTGGTCGATGGAAACGTCGCCGGTCATGGGATTGTAACTGGGATTCCAGTTTCCTATAGATATTAATTATACTACTTCATTTTCATAAAATTCAAGTTTGTGAAGTGATTTAATTAATCTTGTGTATATATATCAAGAATATTTGAATTTAATTTGGGCGTAACTAGATCATAATTCTTTAATATTGTGATTATTCAGTAGGCCGATGGTGGTTTATTTTTATTTTGATGATGGATATTGTAAATTTCCAAATCATGAATTGCACAAATCTTACTAATAGTATTAGTATGTCTTCTCGTGGAATGGAATACAGATATTGATTTTGAGTTGCAAACAGCATGATCAATTAGGTAGACGTTTTACCATGTCTTTGAATTTAATGGTGTATAATACTAATAAATATATCTTCAGAGGAGGGAGAAAAAGAAGACTGTTTCAAAGTAATTTCTCTACATTGAGTGCTATTGTAACTGGACTAGGAAAATTCCTTGCAATGCTATTAATTTAATTTAGTCTCCTCGTTGAGAATGCAATCATAATGTCATTCTCATATATTAATCATATTATTGAGTGTCACGCCTATTATGGAAAAATCCGATCGATTTAGTCAGTTCGGCCACCAATCTGTGTTTGGTCCAGTCTGGTTCGCACATTAAATTAGTAATTTCTTATTCGTTTGAAATGGTAAAATCAGCCAGTTTGATCGTGAATCGCGAACCAGGTGAAATGAATCAAAGATAACCAGGTGACATGAATCAAAGATAGCTACATTTTTTAAATTATAATGATATTTTCATGATGGCTTTAATGGATTCTTGTTTGGATCATCCCCTATACATTTGACATTATCAATAATGACTTCTATATGAAATAAGTTAATTAATTAGTGGGGTATCAAATAATTAAAGAAAAACTGAAAGAAAATTAGGAAATTAATATTACTATAAGAATAACACAGAAAAACAGAAAATAAAATTCAATATTAATTATATGATGTTCCATATCCGTATGTTTATATATTTAACCTTAGATTTGTGTTAATACGAAGAAAAAAAAGGTAAACAAAGTAGACAACAATATAAGAAAAACACAGAGAAAATAGAAAGGAAATTGGAAGAAACAATCTAAGTTCTAAGGAGTCAAACACTAGATAGACAGAAACACATAAGACGTGTGGTTACATCTGCAATATGATGTGATAAAGACAAATCGCCAACACCCAACAGAGGAAAAGTGTGCACAGAAGGAAAACTTTGAGAACAAAGAAATTAAAAGAGAGGAATAGCAAAAAAATAGACGAGTAATTTCTACAATTCTTCATTATAGGGGGAAAAATTACCTAGATTGGGGAGAGAGAAAGAATCATAACTCTAACGGTAGTTTTCTCTAAGTCAGGAAATAATATTTTTTTTTAGTATCGCATTCGTATAACTAAATCAATTACGACAATTTAAAACTCAATTACTTAATTTAATCAAATCAAATATATAATCATTTAATAAATTGGAAATCAAATTACATTATTTAATCAAAAAAATAAATTTTAAAATCAGATTACTTTACCCAATCAAATCAAATACTAGTAGTCGTATATAAATTATAATGAGACAAATATACTAGGTTGAATAAGGTAGGATAGGATTCCTTAAATATAGGAATAAAATAAACAGCATGCGCTCTCGCGGGGACACGTCAGCAGTGAACGAATTAAAAAACGCATAGAAACATCGCATCACTTTCCGCCGCCCTTCCTTCTGCCTTCATATTTTCCCATTCTATAAAACGCACAAACTAACAACACAATCTCAGAATAAAACAAAAACAAAAATAAAAACTCAAGACGTTCCATAATAGTAAGAGAGTAATAATATATGGAAAATGGCAAGACTCCGGCGTCACGACCTATCGAGGTGACCGTAATCTCCGGCGAGGATCTGGTGATGAAGAAGAAGGCAGCCGGCAAGAACAGCGTGTACGTGAACGTGAAGACCGGGCCCTTCCTCTCCTATTCCACGGGAGTCGACCCGGAAGGGCGGAGCTTCCCGTCATGGAACGAGAGGTTCTCTATAGACCTGCCCGAGCAAGCGCGTTCCATAACCGTGGAGGCGCCGCCATTCCGGTCACGGATTTCTGCGGCGGATGCCTGCCCGAGGGTCACCTGAGCTTCGTGAGTTACAGGATGAGGGGTGCCAATGGGGACAAGAATGGGATTATTAATCTGTCCATTAGGGTCAAGGGAGGCGGCGCCCAGAGTTCGAAGCCCTTGAAGGAGGGAAAGCCATTCGCCGCCAGCTTCTCAAAGCCCTTGGCGGCGGAGGGAAAGCCTTGCGCTGCTGGTGTCGTTATGGGTATCCCCGTTTCGCATAAGTATTGATTTTTTAGGTTTCTTTTTTCTTTTTTTTAACTTAATTTATCGATTCTTTTCTGATATAGAACGTTTTTATTTATTTAATAATCTATTTAAGATTTGTTTAGTTTTGCCAAAAAATAATATTCCAAACTTCATTCACGGCTTAATTAACTCTTTCTTATGAAAGATATTTCGTGTGATTCTTAATGAACCAACTTTAATCACGCCTCAATTCTTTCTGGTGAAAGATATTTCGTGTGATTTTTAATGAATGATATTTTTGGGAGAGATATATATGCTTTAAAATCTCAAGATGAGGACATTGATAGTATATATTGTTAAAATCGCTCAAGATGATCCCCCCCCCCCCCCCCAAAAAAAAACGTTAATGTCAACTACCAACCCATAAGTTATTTTTTTTACTAAATATATCTAAAATTTTGATTTTATTTAACTATCTTGATTTAAATATAAATTTATAAGAATATAAGATAATTCTAATTGTATATGTTCATATAAATTGTCCTCCATTATATATCCAATTTTTTATTTTATTTTTATAATGGATCACACATTCCATTAATTCACTCACAATCACATATTACGTTACTCCGTTGTCCACTAATAATCCTCTCATTTTGCTATTTTCTTCTATATACCAATAAATGTCTTATTTATTTTTTTACTACTTTTGATAATGAACCGACCCACCTTTTATTATAAAATTAATATATAAAGCAGGACCCACCTTTCACTATTTTTTTTTCTATTCACTTTATATTGCATTGAGTGAACTACAAAAATAGTCCATGGAATATGCGTCTCGCCAGATAACTCTGGACTTTAAAAACATCCCCAGACAACATTGGACTAAGCGTTTATCTCAAATTGATCCTTTTTCACTGTTTCATCCTGAAACTACCCTTTTAGGGGTTTGGGCAATTTCGGAAGTTCGAAAATTTGACTTTTTCAGATAGCACATTAATTGATTGTGCAGGTTGTCTCCTCTATTAAATACTCATCTCATTCTCTCTCCCACCTTCTCTCCTCCATCTCTCATCCCCTTCATTTGGTGGGTTGGAGGAGAGGACGAAGTTGTTTGTTTCATTTGTAGTCATTATCGTGGATTTGAGCAAGTAGGTTTGATAGATAGATTGCAGTTCGTGAGTTTTGGGAAAATTTGTGATTCGCTTGAATTTTATTTGATTATTTCAAATAAACCCATTGTCTGTTTTTCGTGCTTTTTCATCTGTCACCCTTGTAAGATGTGAGTCGGTGGATTTGATTCCATTAATATCAAGACAGTGCCTTTTTTTTGGATGAATTCTCAAATTTGTAAGTTGGTACTTGGTAATAATTTTTAGTAAAATTTTAATATTTTCATAAGTATTAGTAGTATATTTCAAAATGAAAACAACAATGGGTTAATGAAATTACCAAGACTACATAAATTAAATCGGCCATTTTCAAAAGTCTAAAATGTACAGTACTCTGCCAGGGACTACATCTGATATTTCTTTTAAACTCGATATGATATTATTTTTTGGACTACATCTGATATTACTATCAAGTATAGGTATCCAATACGATATTATTTTAAGTTTATTTCGCCACATACTAGATATGTTATTATTTCAGTAACTTTTCCTAGTACTCCTTATTTCAACAAGACTCATTTCATACCCATTTCATACCCATCGAAGAAAACTCATTCAGCCATGGTTAATTTCTTTGTCAGATTTAGAAATAAATTATTCAAATCACAATATCTGAAACAAACTTGAAACTTCAAAAAATTAATACTCCGTACTTAGAACACATAAATCAAAATCAAAGTACATTGATTTGAACACTACAATTCTTCGCCAAGTTCATGCACTACTACAATTCTTCACCAATTTTTTTCCCACAAACTGCAATCTAGTACTTGTCAAAACCAACTTCATCAAACTCACCATAATGGCTACAAATGAAACTAACAACAAAAACCCAACAAATAACACCAAAAAATACAATCTTTCACTTTACTTCTACCTTCAAAACGATTTGGATATACTTCGGAATCAACTTCGTCTTCTCTTCCAACTTCGTCTTCACGCCCACCGTGCCCAACCAAGTAATCGCAGCCTTTAAAATCCACACACTTGGGATAACACCACCGAAAATACTTGCAACCTCCAACCTTACCCTTTTGCTCGCAAAAGAAATACAACATTCCATTTGATTCCTTTCTTGGGTCGATAACGATTTTGCGAATCGCTCTTTGTCGGCACAAATAATTTTCGTACTCAAATCGGAGCCACCTACAACCAGTCCCGCCTCCTCCATCACCCGATTTTGTAACAGACAGCGAAGACATGAAGGCAAAGAAATGAGTCGAGATTTTGCGTCGACTTTTCTGAAGGAAGGAAGGGGAGGAAGAAGAAGGGAAGAGAGATGGAGGAGAGAAGGTGAGAGAGAGAATGAGAGGAGTATTTAATAGATGGGAGAAGTATGAGAGAGAGAGTAATATAAAAAATCAGACAACCTGCACAATCAATTCATGTGTTGACATGGTGAAAAAGTCAAATTTTGGAAATGACGAATTGCCCATACCCTTAAAAGGGTATTTTCGGTACGAAACAGTGAAAAAGGACCATTTTTTAGATAAACGCTTAGTCCAGGTTTGTCTGAGGATATTTTTAAAGTCCAGAGTTCATTGGTGAGATAAACGCATACCAGAGACTATTTTTGTAGTTCACTATATTACATTTCATGCCCGACAAAACTTGCCTTATAATCGAGGATAGATGAAGTAATTTTTGTTGGAATCTATGCCGATCAATGGACTTTGACCAATTATAATTTCAACGAGACACTTAATTTTGTGAAATTAAATGATATAGCATCGATCTACGTTCGGAGCAGATGACCGTGGTATATTCATTTTCTCAAATCCGATTCCTGATAAGTGAGAAATAATGGATTAAAGTTGTGCAAAATTGCAAACTTAATGAGCTATGAAAGAAGCTTATGGAATAATGAAGAGAGTTAATTATCCCACATTGGAAGTTACAACCTTATTAAACTAGTGTTTAATAAGAAGGATTATTACATGTAATAATTATAGTGGACTAAGATGGGCTGTAAGAGCCCACACGCGCGCGTGTGCGCGCGCCGCGAGCCTTGAGCCCGAGCACGTGCTCGTGCCCGTGTCCTTGGACTTGGACTTGGATCTTGGATCTTGGCAATTGGTCTTTGGGCTGTTCTTTGGGCTTGGCCCAAGGCTAGTGGGTCTAGTTCTTTTTAGACCACCACTGTTTCCACGTCAGCGAGCCAAGCGAGATGACACCTCGTCAGTATGACGCGGTATGCCAACGTGGCTGACACGTGATAGTCCACGTCATGATCGCATCTAGAAGCTTCTACATTCAGCCTCACGGCTTGTAACGCTTCGTAACCGACGATCGTTACTGTCTAGCATTGATGACAGCCATCAAGGCTGTGATGACCCCTGCAGTGGACTGAGCGTGTAAATAGGCTAGTCATTCTAGCATTCTACACACCAGAAACTAGAATCCGCATAGCACTCTGCATCATACACTCTCTTCTCTCTCTGCATTGTTTTTCTGTCGAAAGCTCTGCCCTCTCCTCCATCCAGGTTCGCCGGAGCTCTGGCGATAGCGGTGCTTCTTCACTAGAGACGTAGCCGTTTTATCTTTGGGGACGAAACGTCAATCCGAAGAGCACTACTGGGGCGTATCTCGTCTTGCGGAAAGAGACCTCCTCGACTCGACTAATTCTTTCACGGTTTATTTGTTTCGATTTTTCAAATTTTAATTTCAGTTTTCCATTTGTATTTCTTCTTGGGTTGTATTACGCCCGGCTAGTTTATCTCTTGTAAATCCAGAAATCAACAATTTTTTTTACACTTTTTTTTTTACATTTTTTAAAATATGTATCATGGATTTTATATATTTCGATAATTGAATGTCAATATATTTGATCATAATATTTTAATATAATACTTGTATAATGTCAATATCGAGTTATATTGATATTTTTAATATATTATATTGATATCAATCCTATAGCCTAAATTCGATAATTGCTAATTATATTTTTAATATTAAATAATAAAAATTAAAAGTACTCATATTACTATTAGAGACATTATATAGCACTCATAAGTCACAACGCATGAATGAGGGGGAGGGAGGGTTGACATTACAGCACTCACAACGCATGAAGGAGCTCACGGCCAGAGGTGCGATGCGTTGTGGAGATGGGGCGACGAGTGCAAAGCTGAGTGAGGGGCGTAGCAAGCATCGCCCACTGTGGAGGACGGTAACAAGGGTTCCTAGATAATTTTTTCTTTAATATTTGTATTTAATGTAATAATAGTGCTAATTACTATCCATTAATTAATGAAAATTGGTGGAATTCCTTAATTAGTTCTTTAAGTAATGAATGAATATATTTTGATTTTTTTTGTATTCCCAAACACAATTAATAGTTACTTTGTGATTGTTGTAATTGACGCGTGATCAATGGAATAATTATGTTAATAATTTAATGAGATTAATGATTTGAGAATAATATTGATATATTATTTATTAAATTTAGCAATAAATGTTATTGTTATTATATATATTTGGAATGAATAGTGTAAATTAATGTGAGAGGCGTGGGAAAGGGTGTGGCAAGAGGTTTTCCATTGTCGAAGTTGTGGTTTGATGCAGAAAATGAAAGGAAAGATGATGTGTCCGAGAGCTATGACACAGGAGGAGCCATGGGTTGTGAATATTCTTAGATCTCTAAAATCTTACCGTTTTTAATATATTGTAGTTACAGTTTAGGGAGAGTTAGAAAATTAAAACTCTATCTTGCCATTTGTCTGCAATTAAAAATCTTGTTTACTTCTTTCAATTTTAAATAATTAAATTACATATTTCATTAAATCATTAAACTCACATTTCCACACGATCAAATTTCAGTCCATATTTCAATATTACATTGAAATAAGAATATTAAATCACAAAATTATAAAGGACGATATTTTATTGAAATAAAAGTAGAATAAACAAAAGAAAGAAAGTAAAAGTAAAAATACTTATAATGGAATGTATAGTTGGAAATATCATCAAAAGACAATAAGATAATTGAATAAAAACTCAAGCTTCATAATTTAATATCCCAATTAAAACGAAAATTATCAAAATTTATAATTTAAAATTATTAATCCTAAAATATAAAAATTTGCATATTAATTTTTTTTCAAAATTTTAAATTCACATGGAATCAAAACAAGATATTATATCAAGGAGGGACAACGCATTTCATATAAAAATTTGGAATGTCCAATTGGTTTACTGGTGTATTCTGATTTCTACTATTAAATTTTCCTACAGTATACTCTCTTTGTTCCAACTAAATTAAACAACTTTTTTTTGCACTCGTTTTGAAAAAATCATACCCCTTTCATTTCGAAAAAAGAGTCATATTTAGTTATGACACGAGTTTTAAGAAATGTAAAAAAAAGTGGGTTGAATAAGTTAGTGGAATATGGATCTCACTTATAAATACTCCCTCTATCTCATGTTACTTGAGTCATTTCTTTTTTGTACTCGTTTGAAAATATAATACTCTCCATCCCACAAAAAATGTCACACTTGTGGGACGGCACGAGATTTTAGGAGATTTTGTTTTGTGTGTTAAATGGAGAGAGAAAATATAATTTTTATATTCATGTGAAAGAGAACTTTTTTTCAAAAAAAGTGACATCTTTTGTGGGTCAAACTGAAAAAGGAAAGTGTGACATCTTTTGTGGAACGGAGGGAGTAATAAATAGCTAAAGTGGAGAGAAAGAAAAGTAAGAACGATGATAATGTAGAGAAGGGGTCATATTCTAATGCTTAGAGCGGAGGTTCGGGGGGGCGGCCGGGGTGGCCGAAAAGGCGACAACTATAGGCGTTCGGCACCCGGCGGATCCCATGACCTCCCCCGGATCAATTTTCCCCCCTCCCCCTTCGGTCGCCCCCCGGGGACAACGGGCGGCGGGGTGGGCGGTCCCCCTATCCCCCCCGGGGGGCCCGGCCTCCGCCCCCCCACCGCCCCCTCGAGTACCTCTCCTTGCGTAACCAAACGCGGGCTCGGAAGGGTCTTGGGGTGGAACGCCCCGCCCCCACGGAAAAGGGGTTTTCGGAGCTCGGGGCAGCGTCGATTTGGATCGCGGGGCCCGGGGCGGGGGCCGCGTGGGCTGGGATACCACGGGTGGCGGGCCCGGGCGACGGGGAGGGGCCGGGGGGCTAAAGAGAGAGAGGGCCCTTGTTGAACCCTTTTTTTTTAAAAAAAAATCATGTCTTTTTTTAAAACTTTGTATTTTTTTTTAAGGAAGGATTTTTTTTTCCCGTATAGTTTTAAATTTTAATTTAGATATCGCAAAATTTTTTGAAAAGTATATTTTTAAATTGCGGGCGCCAAGGGGGCCCTTGCGTGGCGGGTTTTTTTTTGGGTTCAGGGCAAGGGGGAAAAAGGGCCCTATTGGGGTAATGGGGCAAACCCATGGGGGCAAACCCTTCTCCCCCCCTGGCCCCAAAATTTAAAAAAACCCCCGTCAATTTAGGGACCCTAAGGGATTTAAAAATTAAATATCTACTTCAATTAAAATTACAATTAAATTACGAATTAAATTTTTCGACACATATCGGGGAAAAATTTATTAATTTTATTTAAATAAAAAAAAAATACATTAACTAAAAAACATAAAAAAAACATAATAAAAAAAAAACCGGCTTTACTACGAGCCACCCCAATCGTATATTCGCTGTGAGGGGGGGAGGCTTTTTTATTGGGTAGGGTTGTTGTCCATCCAGATGTTTTTTGTTTAAAAATTTAGAGAAGAGAAATCGCTTTTAAGGGTTTTTCAAAAATTTTAAAAAAAATTTAATTTTTTTTTTTAAAAAGAATTAAAAAAAAAAAAAATTCGGCCCGTCGGGTTGCCCAAAAGGCGCGGCGATGGGGCCAGGACGGGGCCCTTTGCTCGCCGCACAAATTTCTAGGGTCGGGGGGAAATCGCCAATGGTCCTTAAAGGGATTTTTTTGGGTCATTTAAGTACACAAAACAAGTAATAAAACCCTAAAAATCTACCTGCAAGTATCGAGGGCGTTTAAAAGGGGCCAACCCCGGGGGGGAGAAATTTCTAAAACTAGTAAATCTAACTAAAAGCGGGAAAAAAAATTTAATTTTGGGTTTTTTTATCTAAAAGGGGATGAAGAACAAACGAGAAGGAAAAAAAAAAGGGAATCACGATAAAGAGGGAAAACATTCCTACTTGTTTGGGGCTTGTTCACATGAATCCAAGTCAATTACTTTCCAAAATTTATGGGATCGTGTTGATTTCGCTCTCAGGGTGATCCGTCGTGGAATTTTACACCCAGGGTAAGGGGTCACGTCTCTGTTCTTTCCCCAACCCCCCTCCCACTGATAGAAGCTCCCAGATTGGCTTCACAAACGTTTCCCAAAAAAATCCCCGGGCTATTTTGATCGTTTTTTTTCCTTATCATGTTACCCCTACTCCCAAATTAAAGCATTAAGTTAAGGCCTTTTTTGGATTGTTTTCTACCAAAACCCCACGGGTTAAATAAACACTGCAAAACAAACATGGAAATCTATCAAAAAACAAACATAATTATCTCCCCCCCAAGATGCACATTCTTGCCGGCGGGTTTAAAATTATTTTAAAGTGTTTAATGGAGAAGAAGGGGGGGAAGATTAAAGAGAGATAAAGAAAAATGGGAAATTTTTGGGGAAAAGGGTTGAGTGTATTAATTGGGGGAGAAAATTACCAAAAAGGAAAAGTTCCTTAGGGGACAAACTAAAAAGGAAAAATTTATCTTAAACAAAAGGGAATTTCAACCCCCAAAAAAAGGGGTAATCCCTAAAATCTACCATCATGGTGGGAAAATACAAGAAAAAAAGTAAATCTACCATATGGGCAAGATTGGGGAAGAATTACCTCAACTTCTTCTTCTTCCTCGTGGACTCCAACCTCTTTCTTCAAAGCCCCCCTCCCCGAAAGATGAGGGAAGTCGTGCCTATATTTAAATAGTTGGGGCCAAAAAACGGCCCGTAGCATTTGCCGGTCGGGGGATTTGCATTTGCGCCTCGGGGGTTTTGTCTTCCCCGATCAGGGGGCCTTTCTTTGGGCCGTTTTGCCTTTCATTCCGCTTTAAACATGATCTTCTTCATCCGGATCCCTTGGGCGTGCGAGGTATCCAGCGGGTCTTTCGAAGGTGAATGGAATGGTGGACTTGTAGAAGCATTTTTAAATTAATCTTGGGGCTGATTACTGATAGATTTGGACCTTTGTTTTTTTCCTCCTTTCATGGATTGGTCTTTTTTTCCACAATATATCAAAATGGTTTTTTTTCACCCACTAGTACAAGAAAATATCAACACATATTTATTGAGATTTTTACATGGTTTTATTGAGATTTTTTGTAACATCCCAAAAATGACACTAGATCGAAAATAATTTTTACGGTACGAAAATCGTCAAAACTATGGTTTTCGCCCTTTTTTGTGGAAAAGAATGAAATAAATTAAAAAAAGTGCATAAAATTATCGTATGATTAAATTAGTCATAAATAATGCTATACATGTTATATAAGTTAAGTTTTGGGTTTTGAAAAATTTAACGTGTTCGAAAACGAAATTATTAAGATTTTTGAGGGTTTTGGGGGTAATTAGAAATGTTCATCAAGTAAAAATTTTTTGGAATCGGGAAAAAAATAAGTAAATGTAAGGTTTGAAACGATAAGAAAATTATGTGAAGGGATTTTAGAAATCAAAGTGATGTTTTTGAAAAACCCAACGTTTAATCGATTAAAAATTATGCTTCGACTCTAATTTATTAATAAACTAGAACTTATTTGCTACAAGATGGTATATATATAAATCATAAAGACAATTAGCAAAAAAAAAATGATTTTAATTTAAGGAAATTAAATAAATAAAATAACTAGATATATATTAAACTTCTCTAGAAGTTTCATGACATCATTTAAAAGCGATTCTTCGTCGTTTAGTTAATCCGATTGTGAATTCTCCGATAATTAAAGGGAAGAAGCCTATATTGCTTTTGGAAAACAAAGGGGGAACCTAGAAGGAAAAATATCGGGGTAAAATTGGGTTTATGTTTCATCCCTTAAGAGGTGATATCCTTATTTTATAAAATTTTTTATTCCCCGGGGTTTAAAACTATGTGAACTAAATGTATGACAATGCATGTTAATACGTGAAAATAATTGAATTTATAAGGATTTATATGATGTTTATAAATCTGATATGAATGTTCCATAAAGAAATGATATAAATATGATTATATGATGATGATATAAATAATATGTTGTGAAAGGTGATCATATGAATATTTTAATCTTTAAAAAAAAAGGAAAATGAAGGTTTTAATTTGGGTTTCTAAATCAAAATAACATGGGGGCCCCTACGGGCCAAACCCATATTGGGCCCTTTTCGGCCAAATCATAGTGGGACCTTTCCCGGTCAAACCATTTTTGATTTTTAAATTTCCCAAGAAATCGCTTGATTCGTTTTAAAATAAAAAGGTAGAAACATATGCATATGAATATGGATATGGAATTGTTTATGATATATGTTGTATATTATTTATGATTATATGTGTTTTGGTATATGAGTATCTTGGTGATCGTTATATGTGCTTGAAATGTGATAACATTGGTGATTTGTTTGCCTTGGTGTGTGGATAAGAATGTGACATAAGTTATAAATGACTGTATAACTTTGGATATGGAAATAGGACGTAAGACAGATTATGGGAAGTTATATGCTTATAAAATAAGAATAAGTATGGATAAATAATAATTAGCAAATTGAATAAAGTTAAAGATTACATGGAAATATGTATTTGGTAAGGAAGCATATAAAGAATTATGGTGCGATGTGGCAGTAATGATATGAGATATTATTTGGAAGACATGATGAAATGATAAGTGGTAATACAAGAAAAGAATGATGATATATGATGCCTTAAGAAATGACAATATGTGGAAGGTGATACAGGAATTTAATTTATTTTGATGAGTAAAATGAAATAAAGGTAGGATACTGTAAAGACATAATATGAAATGATAAAAGATGAAACGTATGATGAAACAAATAGATAAAGGAAAAAGGGATAATGACATAAAGTAAAATGAGGGAAGGTAATGAAATGAAATATCTGACCATACAATGGAGGTTAAAAAGGGAAGTAAAGATGTTGTGAAGTGCGTAAAAGATTAATACCCAAAATTTATGAAAGTGGGAAGTGCTACGAATAAACGATTATAAGTAAAAGATAAACATTTAAAATCTCAATATGTTTAAAATTGAGAATTAATTTTTTAAATTTTGATATGTCCCCCTGAGCGGAAAGTTTACCCCCCTCTCCTTCCCCGGGCAAAATTAAAGGAAGGGATGTCCGGGGTTTGCCAGTTTTTTATCCTTGGCAAGTCACCGGTGGTCAACATGGTTAAGAGTCCCGGGATGGTGAAAAATAGTTTTAAATTTTTTATCTTCCTAATAAGTTTTTATAAAATAGTTTGTAATTGTGGTTTAATCTAAAGAAAAAGAAAAAGAAAAAAAAATTTAAAAACGAAAGGGCGGGACAAACCCTGACATCACTTATTCCGGGTTTTTCCACCGGGGAACTTTTACATTTTTTCATGCCTTTTTTTCAATTTTTATATATTTTTTTATAAAAATCCCTTACAATATTTACAAAACTAAAATAAAAAAAATCAAATTTCATCATCCAACGTCAATTTTTCATAGCAATTGAGATTCGCTGAAACCTTATAAAATTATTTTAATTTAATATTTTTTTAAAAATAATTTAAATCGAAAGAAAATTTAAATTTAAAGGTTTTAAATTTATTTTAAATTTGGAGGAATTGAATTAATACCCTCTAATTTTATTTATTAATTTTTTTTAATTAAAAATATAATCCATTGGATTATTTCAACTAAAAGGGGGGAAATCGCAGCCAATTAAAATTTTTTTCGGGTTTAATTTCCTAACATAATTTTAATTGGGAAAAAACCCCAAAAACCCAACACAACCCCCCCCGATTACCTAACCCATTAACGAAAGAACCACTTCGGGTCAACACGACACGATAACAATTTTAAAATAGAACCCAATTTTGATAACGACACTAAAAAATGAAAAATATATTTTTCACGAATATCAAGTTGCTCGAAGATAAACATAATTAAAATTTTAAAAAAAAAATAAAAATAATATTATTATAATATATTAATATTATTTCTTAAAAGGAAACAAAACCCGGGCCAAATTAAAGGGGAATGCTCCCAAACCAACAAAACCCAAAAATTTTTTGGTTATCTAAAAGCAAGAATAATGTAGAGAAGAGTATTATCTACATTTATATACTCCCCAATTTAACTATTTTTTACGATTTTTTCAAAATAACTTTCTTGGGAGAGTACTACTTATTCAAATGATGGAATATAATTAGTCATAAAGCATTAGAATATACAGTCCCATATATTACCGGAACTCCTTTGTGGACCTCAATAATGCGACAATGACATAAAGCATTTAACATATTGAATAACACAAACTGGATCAATCTGAGAAAAAACGAATTATATAACCTGCAGATTTGACCGAGGTGCCAATATATGATTTTAGCTTTTTCTGCAAATGAGTACTTACTACATACAGCTTAATTCTAAATATGTTGGAATGTTACATGAAGCAGTTTAGTTTCGAGTTACAACTCCCTTTTTCTAGTCTTGCAGAAACAAGAAGTTCCACAAAAACTATTTATAAGAGAAAATATACAATCAGAGTAAAGAAAGCACCAAAAGGCCATCAAAGTTACACAACAAGCACAAGCAGCTCTCAAGGCGTTACCTGAAGCAGGAAAGCTTTGGTCATCCAACATCAAAGTTAAACAAGTCTCCTGGTTGATTGTTTATACATTTCTCGATTATGCTTCTTCGCTGTCAATGTGACTGTCAGTTTTCAGTATGTTGAATTTGCAGAGTGGACAAATTGCATTTATGTGCAGCCACTTGTCTATGCAGGCTGAGTGAAAATGATGCCGACAGGGGAGTTCGCGCAGCTCAGCTCCATCATCGTAGGCACAAAGGCAAATACAACATTCCTATAATCAGATGAACATTTAAATGTAATCAACAAACTAGGTTCTGAGGTTTATCATGCATGGTCAAGGATATGCCCACCAGACACTAGCGAACCGAAGATAAATAGCTTACGAAAACCAATGCACCCCCTTAACATCTAGAATAAAATCAAAGCTTAAAAGATAAAGAAACATTATCCAAGTATCAGTGCCTGACCCTGTCTTATGGTGTCTATCAGATGCAACTTAATGGTCTAGATAATGCACATCTACAGAACTTGTATATGTATCAGTAGTCTAGAAAGACATACAGCATCGTCAAGTGGTAGAACATGCTCTGTGGGAGAATCAGTATCGCATTCAGTTATTATTCCTCCAAATGATTCTTGAGTGTCACCATTTTGCTTCTCAAAGTCACCAATTTTCCGAAATCTGAATTTTGGTAGTCTCTCAATATCTTCCTTAGTAGCTCCTTCCTGTACATAGCGTTGAAGAAATGAATAAAGAGTGGCAATGATAAGAAATGTCAGATAAGGGCAAACATTAGTTAGATAAGAAATGTCAGATAAGAAATTTTGGTTTCGAAGACGATGACTTATTAGTTATTACCAAGAAGGCAGAAGTACACATACAAACATTAGAAGATTAGGGGCATCCAATTGTGTGACACACACAGTAACTCTACAAAATTTTCACGGTTTAAATTATTACATAATACATATACAGCATCTTTACTTAATAGGAGTAATAATGAAACAAAGTGAATAATGAGATTTTCAGTAGAGGGAGTAAAAACTAAGAACCGAGGGGCAATCACCAGTGAATTACCAAAGGCACACTTAATCTATTGTTCTTTCCCTTTGCTTTCACAGCTTTTTTGCTTTATTTTTGTATTAAAGTCATCATTGAAACAAACAACTAGCAATCACCATAGGCAAGCGTGAGCCCTAGATTCTATGTTAAATTTACCTGATCTGCAACTGCATATAAGATTGCAATGATACATGGTAGACAGCAGCAAACAGCAATTCCAATTATACATGCCACAGCAACACAAACCACAACGAAGAAAACATCGAATGCCAAGAATGCAATGGAAAGCCTGCAAAATACATCATTGATAATACATAAAAAGAACTAAAAAGCATGCCATGATCCTAGCAGAATCAACAAAAATAACTTGTCCACACCAGTAAAGCTGTGGCGATTCAGCAGTCAAATCCGGGCCACCAGAAGATACCCAATAGAACCCAATTATCCACCAAATGAACGAGAACATTGTATTTGCAGACTCCAGGTGTTTAGCAACACTGCCAAAAAGAAAGCAATATATTATCCCCATTATCAATTTCTTATCTCTAAACATGACCTACAGATTCCATTTTCTCCTCTATGCGCACAGGTGACATGCTTAGGAGTCAAAGCAAGGAGAACCAAAATTATACTACGATGAAAAAAACGTATAACATAAGAAATGAGATAAAATGTGATTGTAAGTTGGTAATATAGATAACAAAAAACATTACGTTGTGTCAATTATGCAAGTCCATCATCAACAACTCAAAGAATCTATATTCAGAAGAACATTCAAAAAAGATAAGTATTAACAGTGACTATCAGTAGAGCACCTTAAAACAAGTTCGGAATTGAAATTAAAAAAAAAAAAAAAAAAAAAAAAAACAAAGATCAGATTTTTTTTCTTGAAAAAAAAACAAAGATTAGATTATCACCCTTTCGAAGCAAATGCAAAAACAGTTCTACCAGACAAAAATATCATGTAACATAAAGAACTCAAATGCCAGCCCCATGAATTTCCAGTGAGTTTAAAATCACCAGGGTTTAAGTAGGGAAAACAGTAATATAGCAGCTTTCAATTCCTATACACAATCATCCTCTGTATAGCCAGCTTTGAAAGACGAGAAAATAGCTTGTTTCCATTTTTCTTAGACAAATAAATGCAATAAGAATCAGTTGATCAGTTTCACTTTAATGATAACAGCAATTAAATCAAGCATTAAAGCAACATTGTTTAAATCTGATTATAACCTATCAGCTGCAAGATTAGCATTTATGTTAGCAACAGAGAAAAACCAAAGTAGGGGCAGAAAAAGTCAACTGAAAATTGAAATCGGAAAACATGAAGTTTACCTAGTTTCATCATCACTCTGCTGGCGCTCGGAAGCATAACCGCCGGATTCCACGTCATCACTTCCGGTTCCGGAGCTGGAATTCGAGTAATTCTGAGAATTGCGGTGGGAATACCTCTTCCTGTACTCGGCGCAGACGCAGATCATGTGAAGGACGCACTGCAGCGCGTAGCCGACAATCCAAAGGCGCAGCGGCATCGAGGGGGTTTCATCGCGGCTCATGATGAGAACGGAAATGGAGACGACGACGAAGGCGAGGTTCCAGACGAGGTCCAATACGACTATGGGCTTGGAGTAGGCCCAATCGCTCTGGCGCTCCTCGATTTGCTCGGCCGCAGCTTCGCGGACGCGGACGGAGGGCTCGCGCATGGAGCGGCCGCGGCGGAGGAAGCGGGCGGCGCCGCGGATGCTGGGCGTGCGGCCGAGGAAGCGGGAGAGATTGCTGGGGCTCTGGTCGCTCAGCAACGGTGTAGTGTCGGCTGAGGGGGAAGACGGGCTGTCGTTGTTTGACGACATCGTCGCGGACGGAGGAGAATTTCGAGTCTCTGGTTTCTCTGGGTTGGGTGTCAGTGATGATTCATTAATCCATTTGTTTTTTGTTCCAAAGTTCTGATCTCTCCCTTTCCAATTGGGGGTTCATCGCACGGTCCAATTTTGACGATGGATTAGGTTGCTAATAATTTCTTCTTTTCGCGATAAGGTTTGTAATAAATTCGACTCCTTCAAAATGGATTTTTGTTATACTCCACGTTGGTTTCTTGAGCAAAAAGAAATCCAAATACCTTGCTACTTGCTAATACTTGGAACTTGTTACTTCATCCCTCCTATAGAAATTAATAGAGTAAAAGATAAATAAAAAAAATAAAAAATTGAAATATTTTTAGTGAAAAATGTGTTTCACATCATAAGAGAGAAAATAGTTTCCAGAACTAAAAACTGCATATTTTTATGAGATGGATTAAAAAAGAAAGAATGTATACTCTTATGAGACAGAAAGAGTAATTTATAATGCTAATTTCCTAGGAAGTCATTGTAATTCGTAACTCGTAATCCAAGTCAAATAACATACTAAATTCAAATATTAACATACTAAAAATTTCAATTAAATAGAACCAAATATGTAAAAAAAAATTCTTCCTTTCTTATTTATTTTTTTCTTCTTTAGTTTATTCTTCTTCCTTTTTAGTATTTTACCTTCCTTTCTTTTTTCTCCTTAATTTATGTTTCATCTCTTTTCTTTTTTCTTCTTTTTCTTCTTTCTTTTTAGTGTTTTATACATACATCTAATTGCATTCATAATATAAATCAATAACAAAATACATAATTAAATTAATTATTTAAAGTAATTAAATATTTTTATTTAAATTATTTATACTCATTTTAGGGTTGAAACACCTGACTAAAAATATTCAACTATTTATCATTATGAATACAATTCACAATTTTAATTTATGATTAAGACTATATTGATTAGTTATTAACATAATATAAAATAATAATTATTAGTTATTAATTACTACTAGTTTTTACTATTATAACAATATTATTATTATAATAATTAAATATGATTATAACTATAATTATAATTTAAGTATATTTAAATGATATATAAAAATAAATTAATTTTTAATTTATAACATCAAAATAAATATATTAGTATTGATTAATAATAATAGTATAAAGAGTGAGGAGAATGAGAGAAGATATTATAATATTATTTTTGGTACTAGTTTTGTCAATTTCCAAAATACCCTTTATGACACAAATGGAAAAATGATTTTTTTAGAAGGTATTTTGGGGTGAAAATTGCATCAGATACCAAAAATGTGATTTATAAGTAAAAAAATGATACTCCATAAAATAAAGATCAGATATCATTTTATGTGTGAAAGTGAAAGATAAAGTACCATTTATATAGTTCACTCTTTCTTTTATGGTTTATCATTGACCATCCAATCACATTATAGGAGTACATAGTAGTATCTTTTAATATTAAAATGTACATTGTGATATCAATGCTATTTCTCTTGCTCACTCGAACCTTGTGGAGTGTGAAGAATTTATATTGGTTTGTAGCCTATTTTAAAGTGAGTTTTGAGAGTTAATTTGAAATACGATATGATATTTGTTTGAATTTAGAAAAATTTTAAAATCAAGGAATTCTCGACAAGGATTGAAATTTTGGAAATAAATTAACAAAAAAAAAATGAAGTGCTATCATTCTCATCATTTATAATGAATAAAGAGAGATAAAAAAAAAAAGGATTATACGTGGAGAAGAAAAGAGATCTCTTTTATATGTAGAATTATGGAGCAGCAGATTTGGTTGTAAGGGACGAAAATTTAGTACAATAATTTATAGTATATTTTTTTAATAGTAAAAATATTTATTGACTAATGAGATTGTGACGAGTGACACAACCTCATTTGTGAGTAAAAAAGTAATTAAAAAATCGATTTACAAGACTCCTTCGTCTCATTAGGCCACCTGGGCCTGGCCAACCATAATATAGGTTAGAGACCACATTAAGCATTTTTCTTTTTCTTTTTCTTTTTTAATTGAAATTGAAGAAAGAAACCTAGGTCTCAATTCAAAGTGAATATAAATTTTAAATTTTCTATTAATGGTAGAACATGTTCAGTAGACATAATTCCTTAATATATATATTTTTTAAATCATAAATTTACTATTATGGTATAAATAATAAACTACTTTATCTTTTGAATAGCTAAATATTCTCAATTCAATTTGTAAAATAGGCTCTATTGTCAATATTGTCATTATTTTATATTATTATTATTATTATTATTATTATTTATCCTGCTATTATCAGACAGAGTAAATGTCTAAATTATTATTTTTTTTAGACAAAAAGTCGGTTAATGAGAGATTAAATTTTGTAACTATTGTCAAATTTGATTTTGCATGGAGATGTGCGGAACCCATAATGGACTTCGGACTATTTGTGGGCTCGGTTCTATGTGATGGGTTGGCAAGATATCGTCCATTCTATTGCACGGCCCACTCTATATCCTTTCTCTGTTTTATTTTCTATATTCTTCTGTTATATTTTATGTAACAACCGCAGAATATTAATTATACAAGATATTGAACCCTGAAAATACAAATCCATCATATTATATAATTTGTATTCATTATTTGGCAGCAAAATTCACACAATTCTTTTTTGGGTAGTGATTTAGAGACATAATGTCTCCAAGCCATAAGGGTATTATGTCACTTTGCCATAATCTAAATTATTATATGGACTATTATACCCTTATTTTAAATTAAATAATAATTAAATAAATGAATATTATATCAATTAATATAAAAGGAAAGATAATCATATCAAATTAATATCTTTTATCTAAATATAAAAGTCAAACACATATCAAATTACAATCTTTTTCTTTAAATGTATGCAATCACAAATAATATTGCCACGGCAGAATATCTTCATTCCTCCCTCCGTCGACCAGCCTCCGCCGCCTCCGTCGACCAGCCTCCACCGTCCGGCCCTCCGCGTCACAGGTTGCGGCATCTTCAGCCTCGTTCATCCAAATCATTGCTGCCACGATATAAAAAACATCAAAGGTACCACTCTTTTCTCTTATTTATATGTGTTTTAGGCCTCCTATACATGTTCATTAAAATATACATGGGGTTTTTGTGAGATTTTTGGGATGTTGTACATTTTTCACATATAACTAGATTATCACATCTCAAGATTTTTGCATTTTGGGACTACATAGATATTAAGCAAATTATATTGCAAGTGGAGAAAATGTCCATTTTGTTAGGTATAGTGTGTTGAAAGTGTCGTGCATAATAAATTTGTAAATATCTGAAAACTTTTTTATTAGGTATGGTGTGTGGAAACTTAAAAATGGTGGGTCATGCATAAAAAAAATGTAAATATCTGGAGAAACTGTGAATAAAGAATTGGTCTCAAACGAGTGTATGTTAATTTATTTGAATACTCCAAACAAAAATTTATGAGAGCAAATATGAAATATGATTAAATAAGGGATCGTAGTAGTATCCAATGTTAGACCGTGTTAGGTACGATGATGGATTTAAAACTGAGGCCGTTTAACTATGCAAATACTGAATAATGAATTAGACAATTAGGCACTATTAATTCCAAATGGAAGATAGCTGTAATGCTTTAAACAATTGGCTGTGGGAGTTGAATTTTTAGATCCATACTTTTCAGTCAACTATCATATTGTCCTTGCTTCCATTGAATTTTTGAATTTCGCGAATGCAATTATTTTTAGTTACATTCTCATTTTTCTGCAATTAGCTGAAAACTAATTAAGTCCCATTTTTCTGCAATTATTTTTAGTTACATTTCCATCCTGTGTTCGTGTATGATGAATACACATACGTCTATGATGAACGAGATATTTGAGGAAGTTTTTGGCGACAATCATGAGTTATCGGAAGAGAGTAACAACAATGGTGAAGAAGTATATGATGTGACAGTGGAAGAGGAAGATAACAACAATGATGAAGAAGGAGATGATTGGATAGAAGAAGAGGAGGATGAAAATAACAACAGAGAGGAAACAGCTAATGAGATCCTAGATTCTAATGGTGTAGACGGCGACGATGATAATGATGTTTCGGGTGAAGATCGTATAGCCAATATGGCTCCTATGAAGGGAATGGAATATGATTCAAAAGAGAGCCTTAAGACAGCCTATCGAGATTATGCGAAGCTAGCAGGGTTTTCTATTGCAACACGTAACTCGTCGTCTAAGTATTACATGCTTGCATGCTCCAAAGGGCGAAAGCCTAAGGATGCAATTAAGAAGTTTACCAGACAAACGCAATGTCCAGCTCGTCTTAGTTGCATTGTAAAGACTAATGGTAAAGTGATTGTGTCGAATGTTAAGTTGAATCACAATCACAGTCTTGAGCCGGAATTGTCAATGTTTATGGCGGGTAATCGAGAGTTAACTTTGCACATGAAACGCCTACTGGAAAATCGAGATATTGCAGGCTATAGGACTTGTAAAAACGTGAGGACTCTAGAAGTTATGGCCGGAGGTCCTCAGAATTTAGGAGATTTTCTATCTAAACACAGTCTTCATAACAATAGGTGGCTGAAAGATTTGTTTGATGAAAAGGAGAATTGGGCACCCATCTATTTGAATCATACTTTTTGGGCTGGTATGGTATCGACCCAACGAAGTGAATCTATGCACGCATTCTTTGATGGTTTTGTGAACTCAAGGAGCACATTGAAACTATTTGTGGAACAATACGAGGTCGCTATTCAAGACAAACTTCAGAAGGAGATGAACGCTGATTACAAGTCAAAGTGCGTGATGTTGCTACCTGTGACAACTTTTCAATGGGAAAAACAATTGCTAGGTGAATACACTTATAACATCGGCCTCTTGTTGCAAGTGGAAATCAAGAAAATTAGCAGTTGTAATGTGGAAGATGTCGCAATTGGTGAAGATGGTGTGCATCGTTGCAAGATAAAGGAGATGCGATTAGTGCAGAATGTTTTTCACAAGGAATACACTTACACCGTCGAGTATCGTCCTTTTGAGGAATATATAAGCTGCAACTGCCGTAGGTATGAATTTAAAGGCATATTTTGTGTTCATATCTTGAAAGTCTTGGTGTACAAAGATATCAATCTTGTACACGATCGTTATATCATGAAAAGATGGCGGGCAAGAGAGTATAGACCGCACTCTAGTATTGTTTTTGCAGGTGGTTATCCTCACATGAGTGAAGAGTTCAAAGCGTTTCAAGATATGGAAAGAAGCTTTGTAAAATGTGCGGATGCAGCTATAACTGACCCACGTGCGATAAAGATGGTGAAAGAAGCCCACGAAAAGTTATTGGTGGATATAATGAATATTCGTGGTGGGTTAATTTCGAATCCAAGTCCCAATGGTGAGAATGCACGCATTTCTATTGATCCGCCTGCTATACTAGATCCGCTGGTGAGTATTCCTCGCGGACGGCCGAGAGCAGACACGAGGCTTCGATCAAATTTTGATATTAACACAACTCGTAATAGGCGTGGTGGTGGACGAACAGGTGCTCTGGCATAAATCGGGTCAAGGGTTTCTTTTCATGTGCCTTTTTTTTATTGAATTTTCTCTTTTCGTAATAAAAAGTTTTTGGATCTTAGTTTTTAAAAAAAATTTTAAAAATTCATTGGCAAGGGGGATCACGTTTTTAAATTTTTTTTAGTTTTGTGTGTGTTGAATTGTGCATTTCTAAAATTTAAAAATTTAAAGTTTTTTTCAATTCTTCTCATTTCCAAGAATACAATTATGATAAATACCTTTTAAAATTGAGAGAATTATATTAATATTTCTTCTATATATGTTTTTAAAATTTAAGAATACCAATACGATAATTTTTGAATCTTGGGATTGTGGTGTTTATCGTATTTATATTTTAGTTACAATTTAAAGTTTATTTTTAAACTCTTAAGCTATCAAATTAATGTGTTTTGTAGGTATGGGTGATATGTTTTGATTTATCAATAATACATGGAATGATATCAATCTAATTATGATGGTATCAATCTATTTTTTAATTGAATCAATCTATTCTGGAGGATTATTGTGAGTGATCAATCAATCTATTCCTGGAGGATTATTGAATCAATCTATTCCTGGAGGATTATTGTGAGTGATCAATCTATTCTTGGAGGATTATTGTGAGTGATCAATCTCAACTTGTTTGACAAGTAGTCGCCCACCAATTGTTTGACAAATAGTCTGCCCTACCAATTGTTCGACAAATTGCTTTGTCGTTAACAACGGCGTTTATATTGAATCAATATGGGCGCGATACTCTTTTGTGTAAAGATTAAGAACGGAATAATATTACTGTTTTTGTCAAAAATTAAACTATTAGTCACTTGTTAAGGTTAAGGAGAGGTTATGCGAAGTCGCGAAATAGCGAATCAAAGGAATAAATAAAAGTCTGTTATAAAAATTTCATTCAAATAAAGATAAAGACCAAAATAATACTATATCTTGGTCAACAACAAAACATTAACTTAAACCAACAAAAACATAGAAATAAAACAAACGATAAGCAGAAAATCGTCATATCTAAGATGAACACTAGTTCAATCTATGGTAATTAGTTCCACTTTTCGAACTTGGTCCCCATCTCCATGTGGCCCTTCATCACCTATCTTTGAGTCACAGAACATGGCATATAGTTTCTTGAGAGGCTGGTTATCAAGCAACATAGATTGTATGTCACGAGGCTCCATAAGTCCCGCCATTCTCACGAACATTTTCGTACCTCTTTTTTAGGTCATTAGTTTCACCCTCTCACATAGGTACGATTTTCTAATTTATGTTTAGAAGGGGAATGCATCCCCAAGGATAGCCTTCGCCAGTGGCTGGTTTTTCGTGGGGTGGAGTGGTGGTGCTAGACATTGGAGACTTCGGAAAATAATGTGTTTGGCGTTGTGTGGAAAAATGAAATGTCAAAGTGTCATATATAGTAGTTAAAAGTTTTAAAATAAGGAAAATTAATTTAACTTTACTCAAATTTACCGCTATTACCGTAAAGATTGATAAAGGTCTATGATTTTATTCACCATTTTTCGGATGGTAAGATTTATAAAGATATGAAAATTTTCGGATGGTAAGATTTATAAAGATGTGAACTTTTCAAATAAATGCACTAATTTTGCAATAATTTAGAAAGATACTCCATATCATAAATTATTTCTTAGTAGTATTAAAAAATTATTAAAATCATAAGTCATAAAAACAATAATATGTATATATATATACTTAATTTCTAAGTGTTATCGTCCAACGAAATAGTAATAGCATTAGCATCAAATTATTGTAGTATTATTTTTAAATAATTATTAAAATTATAAGTCATAAAAATGAATCACAAAAATTACTCAGATCAATTTTTTCTATAATAATGTTTAATTTAAAATTCTAAATTGTAAAATAGTACTCCATAGTATACATATGTTATATGGAGTACTTAATTTCTACTGTATCATCTAATGAAAGGATAATAGTCATTTGCATCAAATTATTTTATTAGTAAT